>NC_090929.1:110196807-110499838 GCF_040938575.1 Ambystoma mexicanum | reverse complement strand
CGCTGAAGCCGGAGATGCTAGCAACAAATGATAAATGTAACACATCTCTTGTCCTCTGAGATCACTGTCCTGGATGTGAACCAACATGAGCCAAGCGCATAGCTCGTCCATCTCCACAAGTGTCCTTGCCCTCTTACCCTTGCCAGTTGAAACTTCTTGCCATTCTAACCCTGTGTCCTTGCAAGGTATTCCTTTCATGTGCCAGACTGCTGACCATGCCATGAAGCCCACCCAACAGACCCCCAACTAACATTAGACCCCTGCTGCAGTATATCGTGCCCAATACTAACAAATGCCACATACCTGAGATTCTTGTGAGACGAAGCCCCACAGTTCAAAGAGTATTTCTTTTTATTTTATTTTTATTTGTATTTGGTTCATTTACAAAAATACAATTTCGTAGAACCTTTACAAAAGTTAAAAGCTACGTACAATAGAAAAAACACATATTCACATTTAAGTATTCGCACATACATTCAATCAGAATCATGAATTCATTTATATTTAAAATTTGAGCAACTCCTTTTCAATGTATTTACACAGGCTAACAAGTTCAAATATCAAAGGTCTATGCATCCCTTGCATCATGCGTGCCCATAAAGAATGCATGCAATCCTCATATTCCACATTCACAAATTTCACGAGTCGGTTGGTCCTCATATTCTTAAAATGTGGACATTTCAAAATAAGATTTTTCATGGACTCCACCGGCTCTTTACATAGAGGAAAACGACAATTTAATGCCTTTGTCTCACCAAAGTTAGCCCAATTAGCGGTTCTCTCTCTGGTGTGAAATAAATTAAACCTATATCTCATATATACCTGGCACGCATGATTGCATGGAAACATAGTTACATGTGAAAACCTGGGCATGCGTTGTTTAAGAAAGGCACCATACTCTTTATACATTTTATATGCTAATATACTTTCAATAGTGCCTTTCCAGTCTTGTTTAAATAACTTCTTTTTTGCGAACGCAGGGCGATAATATACATCCTCTGTCGTAATGAGAGTATTATGGTGGTCAGGACCCGTAAACCTGTGACCTGTATAACCCAAATGTTATAGATGATATAGATCCCGGGGTAATTTGTACAATGACATGATAAACTACTGAGGGTCTTTTGATCAACCATTATTTAGCGCATGCATTATTTAGAATGTATTTTCTTAGCTTAGATAGTGACCACCGTGTTTCACAGCGACCTGACCTTCACCCATCCGGAGCACAGATGTCTGACGTCAATCCTCCCGCCAACCAAGCAACCAACCCGGAGGAAGAGGTGATGCCCACACCTAAGACACCACCCTGGCCGACCAATCTGGGTCCAACGTAGCATCATATGTTAGATATGCCAATGTGCTACATAAATGTGTTGTAACCTTGATGGGTCAGAGCGCTCTCAGAGATCTAGATAAACTTTTCCTTGAACTCTCGCAGCCTACTCTTTTGTGCCTTATTCCCTGTCCAGGGAGTGTCTGTTTTATTCATTTTTACACATATAAATCAGGGAGGGCACAAACATTTGGTGACCCCCTGCAAAGTGATCGGAGAGGTGCCTCGAGGCCGCCGCCGTGCGGCGAAATCCGGGATGCCCCCCAGCAAAACCATAGCCGCCGCGGCCGACTAGCCTGTGCGCACTACGAAGAAGGGTCAAGGGTTCCTGGTTGACGAATACCCGACTGAAAAGCTGCTCGCCGAGGCGGGCCACTGCTTGGGGGTGCGAGCCTGACTGGGGTCGGACTGCGAGCGGCGACCCTCGAGTCACCTGACTGAACACGTGAGTGCCGGTTGCGAAGGTTACTAAGGAAAGGTAAGGGGGAAATAGGGGGACAGGTGGTAATGGGTTATAGGGAAGAGTAGGGCCTGTGTGAGTGATGATGAGGCTTTTCTGATCTGTCCTTTATATGGCCATTAGGTTTTTGTGAGAAGTAAAGAGAAAAGGAGAAGTGGTATCCTAGCCCGAACGGCGTAGAAGGCGACGCCGCGTAGCATTGTCTTGTCCAGTGCAGAATAAATAAGTGAAGATACAGAGAAAACAGTAGGAGTCTCGTATATTGAGTAGACTCAGAGTAGTTATTTAGAACATTCTTTTTCTGGGTACGAAAGAATTCTTGCAAAAGAGTAAGAGGGTGTAAGAGGTGGGGAATGAATGAGGAGAGTAGTCGACCCGGGGAAGGGGTGGTAAAAAGAACAGACGGGAAGAAAAAGCGTGCAGGTAGTGCATGTGCATGAAAAGTGTTATATGTCCTTTTGTGTTCTGTCCATTTTTGTCAAGGATATCCAAATCAAATACTGTGGTTGATTTGTGGGTAAAAGTGGCAAAATATGCAAAAATTAACTGTTGAATTTGAACATGCAACCATTATACGGGCACCATTGAAAAATTGATTTATATATATACATATATGTGCATACAAACTACAAGTAATTGAGAAGATTCGTGGTATATTGTCCACCTAGAAGGGAAGAAAGGCCAGTGAAGAAGTGATCAAAGGGAAAGAGAGGTTGAAGGGCAAGTACAGATAAAGGGAAAGAAGAAAAAATATTGTTATGGGGGGAATAACGCCACTAGCCCATATTTGTCAGCACCTTCCGTTATACAGTGAGAAGATACAAAAATACCATGATCAGTGGTTGACGGAGATAAATGGAGACAGCGTGACGCCAATTTGGCCAGAATGTGGGTCATTTGATAAAAGGGTGTTAGATCTAGTGTCCACACACTTGTTAGCAAGGTCTAAGGGGAAACAACTACAGAATAGAAGAGAAGTACTAGACCTGTGGCGAATGTTTGAAGAAGTTACGCCCACAGCAGAGGTAGGTAAAGAAAGAACGAACGAAACCCAGAAAACGCAGGAAGAGGTAAGCGGAACACCAAAGGGTAAGTGCACAACCACTACAGCTGAAGGCGATACAACAAAACTATATCCTTTAATGTCAAGGCCAGCAGTAGGATACAGCGAGCCCCTGTACATACCAGCATGTCCCACCCTCAACCGGAGCAGTCGCCACTGCACTGCCGCCCTATGATAAAGGAGGTTTGTATGGTCCGACAAGTGCACCCCCTGTGAATTTGGCACACTTAACTGGGGAACTAGACCGACAGCTAGCGCATGCACAGATGGAGATAACGCGGCTAAGGGCATTGTGCGATAGAGGCCAAATGCTGCTAGGGGGAGGAGAGGTGCCACCGTTATCTATAGCAGATCTAACGCCAACATTAAGCACAGCAGGGAAAGTGGCGCAAGCAATCTCAGAACCAGCGCAATCAATATCATCAAAGGGTAGACTAAGACAGCTAGGGGGGAAATATGATGGTAAGTAAAATAAAGAAAGGTGCGGTAAGTAAGGTAGGAAAGAAACACAAGTTACAAATGGCATTGATACCTAAAGGAGCAGGTAGGCCACACTACATTCCATGGGCTCAAATGGATACAAACAACTTGCTGAAGGTCCTCCCCCCCACTATTGGGAAGGGCTGGGAAATGGATACATGTGTTTGAGAAAAACACGGCAGGAGTGCCACTAGCGATAGGGGATGTGAAAAGTTTATTAGTGTCAGCAATTGGTGACCAAGCAGACGCAGTGTGGGAAAAGGCCGGATTCCCCGGGGTAACGATGAGTTGTGACCGCCACGATGGGTCGGCGTTCAACAACGTTCGAGCACAAGTTTGGGATGCATTGCGGGGCACGTTTCCAGATATTCCAGATTCACATTTCGTGATGCAGTGTACAATGGAGGAGAACGAGGATCTTACGCAATTCATACTGCGAGTGCAGGATTTATGTAGAAGCAAAACTGGCACGGCGGGGAACCAGTCCACCGCCTTGTTCTATTTTATCATCAAAAAGGGGCTCCCGAAGGAGGTACAGAAGGCCTTGGACAAAATAGCTGGGATAGAAGCCAAGGGCTGGCCTGAAATACAGAGCATAATTGTACACCACTTCAGGAGGATCAAAGGGAGAGAAAAGGAGATAGCACAAAAAAGGCTGGCAGACGAGGCGAAGCTGGTAGAGAACAAATTAGTGAAGGTCGCCGCCATCAACGCCAGTATAACCACAGACAGAGAAAACGAGGGCGATGAAGGAGCGGGAAACAGACCAGTAACAATAGCGGCACTGCAGGCCACAGGAGGACAAGGACCATGGAACGGAGAAGAGCAGTACGGTGGAAAACAGTGGCAAGAAAGACCAGCAAGAGGAAGAGGTGGGTACCGTGGCACGAGAGGGGGGTTTGGAGGTATGGGGAATAGAGGATTTGGTGGTCAAGGAACGAGAGGCGGACCACAAGGGTCATGCTGGAACTGTGGGAGATGGGGACACTATTCTAGAGATTGCAGAATGCAGCCTTCAGGGTATTTCTAGGGGCAGCAGCCCATGGAGAATGAACAAGGCTGAGGGTGCCCACACCCAGGTAGCCCCTATGGACTACCGATGGGAGGAGGGAGACAGCAGGACCAGTGTTATAATGACCCTTAGATGCAGCAAGGACAGCACCCATCGCCACAACCTATGGCAAGACAAAACACAGTAGGAAACGCAAACAATAATTGTTTTTCAACAGCCGCAAACGGTGCGCCCATACCGTGGCGTGACCGTGGTTGGACACCATGTCTTTTCAGTGCCAGGGCAATAAAGGCATTCAGATTAGGACAGCCCACAGGGAACACTTGCGTGTCCAGTCCTATCTACCACCCTACGTGCAAAAGAGGAACCACTAGTGGGGGCAGAGATAGGAAATAAGCACTTTAATTTTATGGTAGACTCAGGAGCAGAGAAGTCATGTCTTATAGAAGGGCGGTTTCCGCTCTGAGGCAGGAATTTGGAGACGCAGGGGTTCTCTGGGGCTATTTTGAAAGTTCCTTACACTAAAGATCTTGATATAACAGTGGGGGGGGGAGAAACCGTGCACGCACCCTTACTGTACCACGAAGACGCACCGATGAATTTGCTGGGGAGAGATTTGTTAAGCAAATTAAATATGAACATCTCGTTTACAGAACGAGGAATAGTGTGTTCAACCTCAGGAGTATGCCCAGTACGAGCCATGTTGATGATCAGCACAGTGATGAATGAAGTTGTGGTACGAGGGATACCTATTGATATAAGCATATTTTTTTATGGCATCAAGGTATTAGCACGAGTGGTACCAGAGATAACGAGAAAAGAATGGAGAACACCATCAGATTTCATATTCCGCCCAATTGGACACACAGATGTCGTGCCAGGCACAATAATGTCCATAGACATCGAGGCAGTTCAGCTATCCAGCAAACGTATTGTGGTCATAGGACTGGACGCGCAGGGGTGTGAGTGGAGAACTGTGTTATGCATAAACCCAAATATAATGCTACGAGACATAACAGACGAGGAATTATTCACTGATAGTGAAGATGACGGAGAAATAATAATGGAAATAAGTATACCATGTGATATTATGAGCCAGTACAGAGAGGTACACAACCCACTCATGGCTAGCGTTAATGTCCCACTGACTATATTTGAGGAATACATGGCAAAGGTAGCACCTGAAATTTGGACCACAGGGCCCCACGATGTAGGGTTACTGCATGAGGTGACTGCAATAAAAATAAAACTAAAGCTAGGTGCAATACCGCCGAGGGTAAAACAATATCCCATATTGAGAGAAGCAGAGGAGGGAATTAGGGAAACCATAAATGCACTCCTAAAACAAGGCATCAGAGTGCCATCAAACTCCCCATGTAATACAGCGATTTTCCCGATCAAAAAAGTAAAAGGGGGGGGGCGTGGAGGATGATCCAGGATCTCCGCCCACTCAATGACGTCATTCGAAAAGAGTTCCCATTAGTGCCTAACCCGGCATCAATATTGTGCAGCGTACTGAAAGAATGTTTTACTGTAATTGATTTGAAGAGTGCCTTCTACTCCATACCACTCGACCCAGGATCCCAATACCTGACAGCGTTCACATTACGGAACAACAGGTATGAACATTGCAGACTCCTGCAAGGGTATTGCGAAAGTCCTAGCATTTTTAACAGGGTATTACGTGAAGACATTGGAAACATAGATGTAGAGAGCACCATCATTCAATACGTAGATGATTTACTCTTCTGCAGCCATACAGAAGAAAAGTGCAGAGAAGACTCGATAGCACTACTGAATGTGCTAGCTACCAAGGGGTACAAGGTGGACAAAGGAAAATTGCAATACTGCCTCGCTGAGGTTGTATACCTCGGACAGGTAATATCAAAAGATGGGAAGCGAATACTCCCAGACAGAGCAGCTGCTATGCGCAACATAATAATCCCAAAAACTGTGAAAGACATGCAAATGTTTCTTGGCATTTGTAACTATTGCCGAGCTTGGATCCTTGGTTATGCGGCATACACACGTCCCTTACTACAAGCGTTAAAAGAAGCACAGAAAAATAGAGCCGCAATAAAAGGGACACATGAAATGATGACACAGTATTTTAAATTAAAAGACCTCATCGCTGATGCCCCAGTACTCGCGAACCCAGATTATGAGGGGGAATTTTTCTTGTTTTCACACTGTAATGGAACACTGATGACGGCAGTACTGACACAAAAAACATCTTTAGGTCACAAACCATTGGCTTATTACAGTGGGATACTAGACCCAGTAATGCAAGGCATTTCGCGTGCGAACAGGCTCTCGCAGCTGCGGCCTTCGCGATTGAAAAGAGCGCCACCATTGTCATGGGATGTTCAGTAACGCTATATGCGGAGCATTCCCTATTCGCCTTTCTTGAGCGATCAAAATCAACACTAGCGACACAGAGAGCAACAGCATATGAAATAATAATTTCGAGCCCCAGCGTACACGTTGTGAGGTGCAAAACCGTAAACCCAGCAACATTCATCACAGAGCCATGTACGACAGAGGACATACAGGAACACGATTGCGCCACATATGAGGGGGAAGGTGATGACATCCCAAAAGCAAGTGAAAACGCCCTGAAGGAGGGAGAAATCTATTTCATAGATGGGTCAGCATCAATAAACCCCGAAACAGGGGAAAAACACATAGGGATGGCGGTAGTGCGCATGGAGACGATTGTGCAAAAGCGCCTCCCATCCCATTACTCTGCACAGGCAGCCGAACTAACTGCACTTATCAAAGCACTACGCACAGCTAAGGGATGTGCGGTAACAATATATTCAGACTCAGCATATGCAACTACCACAGTCCACTCAGAGTTGTCACGGTGGCGTAGACGGGGATTCAGGAGGGCGGACGGTTCTCCAGTACAGCATGCAACATTGTTGAATGAGTTAATAGATGCATTAGCAGTATCATCGGAAGTGGAGGTGGTGAAATGCCAAGCCCATATCAACAACACAGATGAAATCTCATTGGGAAACGCGGCAGACGACGCAGCGGCGAAGGAGGCCTCGTATTTCAATGTAACACCAACACTTGAATGCATTGTAAAAGCAACTATTACAGACGCACTAGAAGAAGCCTACAGTAACACACCAATAGCTCAGATAATAGTTACAAAGAAGAGCACCACAGGAGGAGCAAGAATTGGGGAGCAAACGGGGATGTAAACAATCAGCCACGGATCTCATTTGGAGACAGGAGACAACAGGAAAGGTAGTAATGCCCGTAGAGTTACTAGAAATAGCATTCCAACAGTTGCATTTCCCCGGCCATGTAGCAAAACAACACATTGCCGCAGACATCCAGGAACACTGGTTCGTCCCCAATTTGCAAGAGCAAATGTCAAAATTCATTGTAGAATGCATAACATGCCAAACATAATTCAGGGATGACATTGAGAACACTGCGCGGAACACTGCCCCGACCAACAGGACCATTTAGAGAGCTCCATATAGACTATGCTGATATGGGAGAGCGGTGTAATGGAGCGAGATATTTGATTGTGGTGGTATGCCCCTTTTCGAGATGGGTGGAAGCGGGCCCATGTCCCCACCCAGATGCGAAGTGTGCGGCAAAGTTCCTTGTTCGGGAAGTGTTTTCCCGATGAGGAATATGCGAAGTGATAAGATCCTTCAATGATCTCTTCAAGGAAGTGACATCACTCCTGGGGGTAAAACATAAACTATGCTCAATTTATCATCCGATGGCGAATGGGGTGGTAGAAAAGATCAAAGGATTGCTGAAAAGTAAGTTATCCAAGTTGTGTAACACACTGAAGAAGAACTGGGTATATTGCTTGCCCCTAGCACTGTTCCAACTCAGGACGCAACCATGTAAAGACTACCATCTGAGCCCCCACAAAATTGTAATTGGGATGCGAATACACACGGCAGTATCCCCGATTAGAAGAACATCAGATGCGCACAGGGCTGCCACAGTGCTGGGGGAAGAGTTCAAGGAATACCTGACCCAGTTAACGCGCGCAGTACGCAGCATAGCACGACAAATGGCACCGCCTTTTACTGAAAATGTGGCGACTGATACTACCACACCGGCCACAGACAGCTCAAGCGGGCCACTGATGCCAGGAGCACACGTGTACGTCCGCAGCTTTGTGAGGAGGTGGAATTCACCTAGGTTTCATGGCCCTTACGAGGTCATCTATAGTACACCCACGGCAGTGAAGGTGAAAAGATTGAAGTATTGGGTGCACTTATCAGATGTGAGGAGGGCACACGATAGTACAATCCCCCAGGAAGGACAAAATGGTGCCACTGGTACCACAAATGAGGTTGAAAAGGGACAACAAAATTGTCGGTAAAGAGAACATGCAGAGTAAAAAGTTACGATATGTATCTTGTTCTGCACAAATTATCTCAAACTTCCTTCTTCTCCATTTTTCCTTTTTTCCTTTTTTTGATTGTTCAATATCCTCTCCATAACTCTCTGCTGTCTCTCTCGCCTTCATTTTGATTTTTGTTCCACGACTTCCTCCATCACTCTTTCACTCTCCTCCTCTTCGTAGCAAAAGTAACCGTGTAATAGAGAAAATGAGCAACCATGACTAAAAATGATGATTAAACATGAAGTTGAACAAAAAATGTAAATACATGTATATATTGTGGTGACTTAACAAATTTATATCGCCCCTCCAGGTGACAAATGGCCCAACAAACTACAATCGCGGAGAACCAATCAATGCTAGATAGTGATAGGGACGCCATTAGGGCTAAAAGGTTCAGTAATGTTGAATGTGTTTTGAAATGTGCAGTTTTGATGTCAGTAATGTTATTTTTCATGGCGTGGTATTATACCCTTTTGTCTCTGGTAAATGACATGCACAGGGGGGGGGGCGGGGCTAACATGATACGGGAAGGGTCGCACTTGATATGGACTGGGGTGAAGACTATGTGGAAGGAATCACATGAGGTTAACATGAACAATACAGATGTGATGCAACCTTCAGAACACGCCACTGTAGGACCAACAAGAGTATCATTGTTACGTCTGAACATAAATATGAGTGATGATTATGAATTTAATGAATTTGATGGAGATTATTATTGGCCAAATGATTTAACTAATACTAGTACACATTCACAGACAACCACACATCCTACCTCACGCGGCATTGCTGCTACTGGTGAAGATACACATGCCACATTGAATAATAATAATGATACAACCTGGGTTGGAATGTTTCCAATACATTACAAAAAGGTGAAAAACAATAACAAGGAAGGGAGGAGGAGGAGAAAAAGGGGGGCGGGAGGGAAAAGATACAACATTTATCATGTCTTGGGGTAGATGAAATAGAAGACCCCGCCACCCTGATCAATCAAATAAATTGTATTCCGGCATGAGTGCTAGAGCGAAGCAAGCAACAAATGAAAGCTGCTACGGTTTACTCATTCCGCATGCATTAGGAACACCGAAAATGTTAGTACCGCAGGAAGTGCCCTTGTCGGAGGCCCAATGTTTAATTCATCTGGTGTTATGCAGAATAAAGAGCACATTCCAAGTGCACATCGTCACATTGAAAAAACTGGAAAATGAGAGAACGTGCACAAGCAGACGCCAAGGAGTAATTTGCCTCAAGGAACCATTTCTTGTCATCAAGGGGACGCGATATGCAGAAAATAAGTGGCACGAAGAAACTATCAAATGCAAAGCAGAAGCACTTCGAGACCTATCCAATGACACTTTCCAATGGATAAAGGAGGTATGTGACCCCATCTGGTCGCAACATGTCACAAAGTTAACGTGGTTCACAGCATTAGAAAAGCCTATCAAAATACAGAAAGAAGTGCCACATGAACTGTGCTTCCATGGGGAGGGAAGAGTGAACAAGGGGGAGACAAGGAAATGTAACAAGACGGTCATAATACCTGACATGAAGAAAGGCACCGCTGCACTAATGGATATGTACTGGATTTGCGGCAAACAGGCTAACCTGCACCTCGCCGCGTCGTGGAAAGGAAACTTGTGCTCTAGCCACCCTCCACACAGCCCTGTTGGTAATACCAGAGAACCATATCTAAGGGTCAGCAGGAGAATCGGCTGGCATATCGGCAGCAGAGCAATCGGCTGAACTATCGACAGCACCCCAACTAATGATAACAGAAGCTCCAGCGAATGAACTGTTGTCAGAATGTGAACTAAAGAAAAGATTGGCACGAAGTAAAAGATCCTCCAATTACATCTCATCCGAATCATCGAAACTCCTTGCTGAGATCCCGCAGAAATACAAGCTCTTTTCATCAGCAGAGACATTTTTCGCCTCACTTCTTGTCACGGGACTGCAAGCACGTACAAACGCCAAATGGTTGCAGATAGTGCACTGGGAGCTCATCCAACTGGCTAACGACACAGAAGAAGGGTTCAACGTGATAAAAATAGAGCTCTGCGCACTGCGCCTAATGACAATGCAAAACAGATATGTCCTCCATCTCCTCACGGCGATGGACGGTGGTGTTTGCTGAAAAATGGGGGGGGGGCGTGTTGCACATTCGTGCCAACCGAAGATGCTGATAACGGGACACTCTCACATGTGATAACAGCAGTACACAATCTAGGGGAAAGGATGAGAACAGAAGGAGGCGCAGAAGAAAGCACGTGGTTCGACAATTTGTTCAGTTGGATACCATCATGGGTAAATGTGGCAATGAAAATACTGGTCCCCATCATCGTGTTTGTGCTCCTGTTCTTCTGTGTGCGCTAACTGGGACTACGGTGTTGTGAGAAAAGTATGCCAACGTCAGCTATGATGATGGTAACAATGGGCCGACCGACAACGGTAGCTACCATGATAGATGCACAAATGCAAACAGAGGAGTACACTACACCAGAATACAGGATGACAGTAATTTACAGGCAATATGGGGATATTTTGCATCATACAACAATAAAAGAACCAAGGAATTGCAATGGTACCAAGACGTATGTGTGGACCTAGATGGGGATGGAGGAATTTACTTAATGTGTATGCCAGAAAAATATGCCAGAAGAGGAAATAGCTTAAGAGGTGTATGCAGAGCGTGGATGCCAATAAAAGGCACCCCAGCGTGGGCCGAGGATGTGGCGGAGGCTGATTACTACCGAAGGGAGAATGAAAAGAATAAAAAATAAAAGTATTTGTTACTTTAGATGTAACGAAAGGGGGGAGTGTGTGGGAGCAAGGGCCAATGAGCCCCTCTCTGCCATCATTTCTCAGTACAAAACTCGGACCAAGTGCCTCTAGTGGTGGGTACGCCCCTCGCACTTACGCGATGTTAACTTTGGGTTACATTCGCGTAGATGGGACCACTCAGCAGGACACGGGGCATCCATTTTTTGTACCCCCTTTCGACTCCATCTTGGTGACCAGGCCTCACTGCGATAGTACAAAATGCCTCTCTCCCTTTTCCCCGCCGCAGCAGCTCGGAGAACATGGCCCCCACTCTGACTGGAAAACTCTGCAGCACTATTCTCACGCTGAAGCCGTAGATGCTGGCAACAAATGATAAATGCAACATCTCTTTTCCTCTGAGATCACTGTGCTGCATTTGAACCAACATGAGCCAAGCGCATAGCTCGTCCATCTCCACAAAAGTGTCCTTGCCCTCTTACCTTCGCCAGTTGAAACTTATTGCCATTCTAACCCTGTGTCCTTGCAAGGTATTCCTTTCATGTGCCAGACCGCTGACCATGCCATGAAGCCCACCCAACAGACCCCCAACTAACATTAGACCCCTGCTGCAGTATATCGTGCCCAAGACTAACAATTGCCACATACCTGAGATTCGTGAGACGAACCCCACAGTTCAATGAGAGTATTATGGTGGTCAGGACCTGTGACCTGTATAACCCAAATGTTATAGATCCCGGTGTAATTTGTACAATGACATGATAAACTACTGAGGGTCTTTTGATTAACCATTATTTAGTGCATGCATTATTTAGAATGTATTTTCTTAGCTTAGATAGTGACCACCGTGTTTCACAGCGACCTGACCTTCACCCATCCAGAGCATAGATGTCTGACGTCAATCCTCCCGCCAACCAAGCAACCAACCCGGAGGAAGAGATGATGCCCACACCTAAGACACCACCCTGGCCGACCAATCCGGGTCCAACGTAGCATCATATGTTAGATATGCCAATGTGCTATATAAATGTGTTGTAACCTCGATGGGTCAGAGCGCTCTCAGAGATCTAGATAAACTTTTCCTTGAACTCTCGCAGCCTGCTCTTTTGTGCCTTATTCCCTGTCCAGGGAGTGTCCGTTTTATTCATTTTTACACGTATAAGTCACGGAGGGCACAAACGCCCATAAAACCCGTTCCACCTCATTGCAAGCTCCCCTCGCGGGACCCGGTAAGTAACGCCTGATCAAACGAGGCGTGCTTACCGGGTCCCGCGAGGGGAAGAGGGAGCAAACAACGGGCCGGTCGTAATCGGCCCGTTGTTTGCTCCCTCCCCCATTCCCATTCAGCCCTATGGGGGCTGAAATGGGAATGGGGAAGGTCTGGGCCCGGGTTCCTGGAGGGAGGAATTACCGGGCCCTCCGAACTCGGAATGGCCCGGTAATTCCCCATTCTGGGGACCCGGACCCGATTTCGGCGGCAGCCATGCCGCCAATAGCGGCATGGCTACCGCCAAAATCGTAATGAGGCCCTTTGTCTTCCCTTAAAGACAACAAAACGACCAGAGCCCCATCTTTAACCAACGTCTTTGGGAGACCACTCCGCTGTCTGGGTCACTATAATAGGTTTCCTGTGAGAGCTTACCTAACAAAGATTTTATATGTGCTAACCAACCAACCTTACTATATCCTTTTTGAGTAATTATGTTCATAATTAGATCCTTGGTTAAGGGAGTGCATGCCCATAATGAAGCCCACAGTGCAATAGGACTTACAAAAACAGTATCTGTGAGGTAGGACATGCCAGTTTCCAAATGCATGGAATATATTGGTGTTGAAGGGGGAACCATAAACAACCTTCTTAGGAATGCATTTTCAAGTTTTTGCAAACATGGGGGCCTCGCATACCTCCATATTTCACACCCAAAAGGTGTCAGTGGGTATGACCATATTTAGCAGGGTTGATGAGCCGAGACATTTTCAAAGAAGCCGCCTAAATGCATACAAGCAACTGAGAAACGATGCAGTTCTGATGGGACTGGCGGATTACTGTGCTGCACATTTGGTTGAATCCAAACAGGTTACATGCGTTTCTTTTTTTACGAAATTGTTCACAAATATATGTTGGTGGGAGTAATAGTGAATATAAATATAGGGGGTGGTCGGGGCAGGCTGCAGGGGGGGGAAACTGGACCAAATCTGATTCAACCAAATGTTTGATGTAATCGACCCAAACCTTTCTGACCAGGAGTACAAACCCATTAGATGATCAAGAACGAGGAAGACGTGAACATGCCCCTTACAATGTTGTGCAATAGAAGATGCAGAACGGGCAAAGAGATATGCCATACCAACCCACAGAATCGAACAATACAGATGCAAAGGAAATGCAATTGCAGATCGCCCAATTCTGTATACTTCATTCAAAGCAAGACATACCTGCAAGGAAAATATGCAGGTCAGACCTGGCAGATGCTACATAAAAGAATGAACCTACCTAGAAACACCATTGTGCATCCCAAAACCAAACCCCACTGGCTCAACAATTCACACAGGATGGATACACCTTGCAGGGACAATCAATGATGGTTTTGAAAGGTGGCCCCCTGCAATATCACACCCACAAGAACATGGAAATTCAAGTGCTTGACCTAAAAGGCAGACGTCTGAACATATATATCTTTTATGACGCACTATGGCAAACTTTGAGCCAAGTACTAGCAAGGTAACCACCTGTACCAGTTATAGCTGGAAGACACTACTGTTTAGATCCTTTAACGAGTCGGGACTCATAACATCAACAAAATCAATTCCTGTGTGTTGAGGATTGCCACCCATTATCGAGCAGGAGACACGAAGATATCAGTGGACGATTCAAACAGGGTTAGCGTAATCTCCGTTTGCCACATTGGATACAAACCAAGAAGCCATTGTGTAGATGGAGGCATACCGAGGCAACATTGGACGCTGTACCAGCTAAATCTGGTGATCATATTGTTGCATTGTTATAAGCATTAGTAAACCTTAGAAGCTGTTTTGAATTCACTATTTTTTTTATTTTTTTATTATTGAATATAGTTGAATAAACAACTTTTTAAATATATAAACAATATTCATTTACAAATACAAACGAAATTCAGCATTTACTTTAACAAGAAACATTCAATTAATAATGTAATACATTGTGCAAATAGTCCAAATAGATAAAAATATATGATAAGATAACTAAAACAATTAGGACTTAATTGTAATAATTTTAGGTAATAAAAATCAATTTGAAAGCAATTTAAAAAAGGTTTAAGCAAGAAAATACGATTTGAAAGAAAGAAGGAAGAAGAGAAAGGGCCTAACATATTAGGAGCTTGACTAAACCAATATGTTCTTAGTTGGAAGACATAAAACATGTCATAATTCTCATATAACCATTGTGTCATTAGTATATAGTATGAGACTCATCCTCATTTAGCATGCGATTCTTTTAACAATTGCTAATAGGCCATTCACAAATTTACTTTGCCAATGCTTAAACGCAGCTGCAATCTTGATGGTCGTCATATTTGTCTTTGAATCACAGTCGACACATCCTTAAGTTTTGAAATAATGACTTCCAAAAAATTGTGTGTGGCAATGCGAAGATTCATTGAGTTGGTGGACGAAAGTAACGACAATCGGGTTTCAGGAGTTAGTTCACCAAGGTAGGATAAATGAGGTGCAAAAAATTTCATTCTAAGTTCAGTTAGCACTGGACAGGCAGATACAACATGTCGAAGTGTTTCTCTAACTCCCTCAGTTTTACAAAAGGAACAATAATTTTTATTAACCGGCAACAGCTTTCTTCTAGCTAGAACATCTCTAGTTGGAAAGAGGTTAAATCACAGCCGTAAGATAGTTGACCTTAGTTGCACAGAGGGTGACTGTGTTAAATATGGGGCTAGAGTTCCATGGGTTTTATGTTCAAAGATTAGCATTTCAAAATCTTTATATAACAGGCACTTCGTTCTTGTTTCAATCCAGTCAAATCTGAACAATTTTTCTTTTGCCTTGTTTGGTTGGTCGATGAGCATTTCTAAAGTCAAATCAATTTTAGCCAAGATGTTAAATATCTGGGCCATCCACGCTTTTGCAAATTGATGGTCCGATGTTAACAAGTAGAGGGATAAAGAAGCCAGTATAGTATCATATTTATCACAAATAAGACATTTCCGAAACAAGGCACATAATCTCCAGTGGTATTCAGCACTCAAGGATGTTAAACCTAGTTCAAATCTTAGCCAGGGACCTGGGACACATTGAGGAAGTTGTAGTACAGCTCGCCAGTATTTTGCCTCCATTTTTTGTAAGCTGTCTGAACAGCCAATTTTTTTAGTTTCAAGGCCATATAGTATAGTTGGAACTACTTTCTGTTTCCAGTATGTTATGGCCGGGCTGATCGTGAATTTTCCGAATTTGTGCAAAATGTTTTGGTCTGAGAAATGGCAGATTTGATCTTGTGGTCCAACATGACTGAGTGCGAATCCACAGGTGAGGAACCATCGAATAGAATTCCCAAGGATAGATATGTTGGAACAACTTCAACAATTCTATTATCTATTCTCCACTCAAAGGGTCTTTTTTTCATGGACCTAGGGGCATAGATGACTACTTGCGTCTTATTTAGATTAATTATCAGCTCATCAATGTTAAATATTCATAGAGAGCAGACAGTAATTTTTGAAGGCCTATGGGTGTCTTAGAAACCAACACTAAATCATCGGCGTACCAGAAGGCTTTGATAGGTGAGCCATTCATTTTTGGTGAATCTGAAATCACATCAGAAAAAATGTGTTTGACGTCTTGGATGAAGAAGTTGAAAATGGCAGAAGCCAGCACACATCCTTGTTTCAACCCCCGGAAAGTTGGAATTGCCCTTGACAGAAGGCCTGAGACAGTCAGACGGATTTTGATTGAAGTTGAAGAATGCAAGGCATATATAATGTCACAAAGTTTTAGGGCAATTGGCCAGATGTAATTTATTCATCAATCTGGTTCTGGATACAGAATCGAAGGCTGTGCGAAGGTCAACAAATGCAAAGTACATTGGCTGTTTAGAGGACTGCGCTTGGGCTTTTAAGGCATTGAGAGTTATTAGGTTGGCTGATGTACCCAGACCAGCTACAAAGCCCGTTTGACAGGGGTCTCGCTGCTGGTGGATCTCCGTCCAACGATAGAAATCCGTAAGACAAGGCGAGCAAAGATCTTCCCGGGAGCATCGAGCAGGGCAATAGGTCGATAGCTCGCCGGGGATTTCCTGTCGCCCTTTTTAAAGATTGGAACAAGTAGAGATGTTTGGCATGAGGTTGGAATTTTTTTGCAACTGATGATTTGGTGAAATATGTTGTTCAAAATCAGCGCCCATTCCAAGGGGTTCTTCTTGAACATGAAATTACTTAGCCCATCTGGCCCTGCAGCACGTGAGGAAGAGGATTTTTTGATGAAACCCTCAACTATACTGGGTGAGCACTCCAGGTCCCAAAGATTTGGTGTAGTAGAAATGTAGTTAAAGTTTGCATACATCAGATCAGAGTACAATTTCGAAAAGTGCTCAAGCCACTGAACTTCGGTGACTCCGCACAGTTGAAGGTTCAATTGAGTTGGACATCGCACTGTTGAGTAGGGACCATATTTGACCTGAATTTTTGTTATTTGCAGCAGCCAGAAAGGCTTCGCCATCCTGCCGATATAAAATGGCTCTTCTAGATCGACACCAGTTTCTATACTGACATTTAATTTTCTGTCGATTCATTTGTCGATCAACCACAGGCATTTTTCGTATAGCTTTTCTATAAGTACGTTTGGCCTGTTGCATAATTTGATCATAATGATGTTTATGTGCAGTAGTTTTGTTTGATCTAACAACAAACACTGAGTCATAGCTTGGAAGGATATCTGCATAGAAGTTCTTTTTAGATATAAGCAATCCTTGAGTGGCAAGCTCAAGGTCATGTAAAGATGCAGGAGTCCATTTAAAACGTGTTCGCGCAGTATTGACAGTCAAAATCTGTTTTGACCATCGTTGTGTTGATATTATGGAGTCGTAAAGGCCTTCCCATTCAAAAGTTATCTGATGATCACTGATGGTTTGCGTTATGACTTTCAATTGGGTGGCCTTATGGAAGAGACTATCAGATACAAAAACATAGTCAATAATTGACTGGGACTTTCCTCTTCCCCATGTCGCATTGGACGGAATGTCACCTGAGATAGCACCATTAGCCATGTGTAAGTTGTGGTCTTTCACAAAATTTAGCCATTTTCTAGTGTCACGCTTCTGACTGGATGTTTTTGGGCTAAAACAATTGAGATTTATATCCCCAACCATGAGTATGCCACCAACAGAATTATCGCAGGCTATTAATTCCAACATTGCGGTCAAATCTTTATAAAAGGTGTTCTCAGTCAGACCCATAGGATTTTGATATAAATTTATTAAGGCCAAAGATAGTATGGAACTTGTAATTTTAACTAATTGAATGAAGTTGTTGGGAGAGGCCCATTGGGTAATCCTTAATCCTTTACTCGTTTTAACCGCCACCAGAAGGCCAGATGTTGGTCTCCCTTTAGAGGCCGTTGAAGCTGGGAGCAGAATGACATGATCATCACATATAGGGGTAGTCACCAACCAAGTTTCCTGCAAGGCCACAATGTCATTTGTTAATGTTAGATGAATCTGACCATTGCAGGTGAGTTACCTCTCGTGTTCCATTAAACTAAACTATGTTTTACTTGGGATTGCTCGGTTAATGGTTATGCTTGGAGGTTGCTGAGAGTGGGTATAATGGGAATTTGTGCTGGGCCACAATAAGAGCAGAGACATCCAGAGGGATTTTGTGGAACAAGTGGAGTGGGCACAGTTGGTTCAAACTCTTTGGCTTCTTCAATTAAACGCTCCGGATCTTGGGCAATAAGGAAACCCATTTTAAAGAGTACCATTTTTTCTTTCCAGATTGAATTCAGAACAAGCCCAGATTTGATCCAAAGTCGCACAATTGCGAGGTTTTGGTCGCACACAAATTCGACCTGGTCAATATCACTTGAAGCAATATCCTGGAGATTGCTTACATCCCCAAAGATGTTTAGGATGCTGGCCCTGCATAGATCGTACTGTTCATGGGGCGCATCTCTGCATTTTAAGATTAAGGAATGACAGTTTGCAAAAGTATTGCCACATGTCCGCTTACGTTTTTGTGCACCTTGTTTTCTAGCAGTGGGGATGGAAGCAATATCCTCACTTCTCTTAGAGGGACCAACCTCGGATACAAAGTTTACTTTTTTTTCCAACCATCCAACTGTTCATTGGATGAGTTTTGCACAACACTCATAGGGTTAGAATTAGTGTACCTTGAATGTGCGTGAGTTTGCGGATTCAAATTGGACCCATTTGCAACATTGACAGGGGGACATAAAGCAACACGTTCATTCATATATGCCTCTACTGCCATCTTAATAGAGGCCATCTGTTCTTGTAAATCAAGCTGTCTAGCAGAAAGCTTCCCCATTAGACACTCTGTAATAGATTGGCTCCGTTTGGGATTCGGGGGAAAATTCACCGGAATCCGTGTAGGTTGAGAGGAAGGAGGATTTGATGGCAAATTTCTATTGATTGGTTCATCAATTAGATCAATAATTTCTGTCAGAGGAGCATATTCAGTTGGTACATTGGTTAGCGTTGAATTCACAGGAGGCACTGAGCCTACACCAATGGAAACTGCGGATTTGAAAGTAGGGCGTGCTGGAGGTATGTTTGGCACGTCAGACAAGCAAGCTGGTAATAATGTTTGCAGAGCCATCTGACATTGAGTGATCATCGCATCCTTCCTTTTGGATGCAATTTTGGATTTTGCCTTTGTTAAACGAGTACTGCGGACTTTTGCTATTTTTTGCAAATCAGCCAGTGAAACAGAAGGCTGTCTGGCAATAGCCGTATTTTTTTTTGTTATTTTCTTTGGGCTGTTGTCAAGATTGATCCAAGATTCATTAATAGACAAACAATCAGGGGCAGGAGATATTACAGGACGAATTATATTTGCAAAAAAGGGTAAAACCGAGTTAGGGGCAGCAGGCCCTTCAAACTCTTGTGTCGTAATCATAGGCTGATCAGGACCTACGGCCACATCAGCCTTACTAATGGGCTTTGAGAGAGACTGGATAGTGTCAGGTAGTTTTGCAAATCCTTCAGCCAGCTGTTGTATTTGCAAAGCTTGAGATGTGGATTTCTGGTCAAGCGATTCAAACAATTTGTATAAACTGGCTAGTGTAGTATTCACGGCTACTAAAGTGATTTCAATTAGAGCCAAATTTTCTATTGGATTTGCAGACGTATTAGTTGGTAAACAACATCTAGGTTTTGGTAGCAAAAAGGAGTCATGTACAGAGTTGATGGTGGAGCCCATAATGCTTTGATTTGCTACCCCCACACGAAAGGTCTTCATGAGATTTATTTAGTTTTCTACCACTAGCGTGTAAGGATATATTTGATACATCTGAGAAATCAGGTGAATCAGGCACGTGACTAGATACTTCTAAAACTGTTGCTAAGGGACACACGGTTGTCAGAGCATTTCTTACCCCTTGACATACCGATTCAGAGTGCATGTTTGCTAGTAAGGTGGAGTCTGAGATAATAGGCAGACAGTTGGTAGGTTCATGAGCTCCAGGCAAACAAAACAGTGTTTCCTGCATTAGCCTTGGGCGTTATCAATGTGAAAGGAGGCGGCACAATAGGAATTTGATCTGGCATAAATTCTTTGCGTTTGGCACAAAAAGTGCGGATGTCTTTATTCGCAAGTGGTGTTCGCAGAATGGGTGTCAAAATGATGGATTTTTTGGAAATGCGAGCTAGTTTCTTCTGTTTTGGAGTCGTTAGATCAGTAGTGAGTGAAACGCTTAAAGCGTTGCCTGTCTCCAGCATGTTTGTCTTCAAAGTATATGGACAAAAATGCATAAGACAATAATGTTTTTCTTTCTGGCGTGTAGGCGTGCAAATATGGAGCAACTAATTGCAGATAATTCACCAAATGTTATTGTCTATATGACCGAGTTTTTTTTCCCCCTCACACTTTGAGTTTACAAATTAACACAAAAATAACCTCCACTCGCAACGCCGCGGCAAAGCGGGACTTAGACCGGGACTTGCTCCGGTGCGCACGTGAAAGCAGTTTTATAGAGCCGCCCACAAAATGCAGGCAGAGCAAAGCCTGAAAAAGAAAGTCACAATAAGTGTCGAGTCCAGGTATACTCGTAGTATACTGCTGTTCAAAGTCATCTTCTGGTCGCTGTAGTGCCGGTGTCCAAAGATCCAAAGTTCAGCAGGCACAAGCGATTCACGGGAGAAACAGCAATCAGCAAGAGCGGCACCTAGACCGGGACTTGCTCCGGTGCACGCACGCGAAAGCAGTTTTAGAGCCGCCCACAAAATGCAGGCAGAGCAAAGCCTTCTGGTCGCTGTAGTGCCGGTGTCCAAAGATCCAAAGTTCAGCAGGCACAAGCGATTCACGGGAGCAACAGCAATCAGCAAGAGCGGCAAAGCAGGACTTAGAACAGGACTTGCTCCCTTAGAAGCTGTTTTCAATTCACTATATGCTCCCGACATCAGAGGCACTGCAAAACACACTAAGACTGTGGGGCAAATGCAAAACTCGCAAGGCTTTACAACCATCTGCTTTTAAAACATCAGCAATTTTAGGAAATTACTTTGCCCATTTTAAGGGTGCATGTGCCCAACTTCAACAACTTATCGCAGGCACATGTGAAATAAGCGTTTTCTTAAAATGTAACTAATGTGGACTGCGTTTTCAGTAAACACTTGTGTTCTCCGCTTCCAGAAATCGTATGGTCCTTTAGATAAGTGCCACATAGACCTACATTCCATGTATACTTTACATCCAAAACAAGTTGAAAGTGAGAGTGCAGCCCCCCCCTGCGAGAATGAAATGTAATGGTGTGTTTATTTGCTAATCATTTCACTCTACACCATTTAATACGGTTGAAGCAGCCTCTGGAAGGTAGCTCAGTGGCAACGTGCTCACCTTAGACGCAAGACAAGGAGCAACACAGGTTCGATCCCCGGTCCACAGTTAGAAACCTCTAGGTATTAAGTGCATTATAAATAACTCATGTTATTTAATATATCAAATTAGTCCTCTCAAAAGGTAAAAAATGTGAAGCTAAACTTAGGTTTTTTTTTTTTTAACAAGTAGCGCATTTTATAAACTTTGCTTTTCCAATGCTGGCTTCATGTAGAAATACACGATGGCTTATAAAAACCATGACCAAGGAAAGAAAAAAATAAAAGCGACGTATATACTTGCAAGTGAAGAAGTAGTGGATTTCCTCTCCAGAAGCCAGGAGTTATTCTGCTGTATGGTTGAGGTCCCGCCTCCTACAACCCCAAAGCCTATATACTGGTTCCATGAGCACGCTTAAGACTGCTAACAGAGCAAGCTCCAAGACATTCGGAAGAGGAGAGCAGTGCAAGGACATCCGTGGGCAGTCAAACCCGAATATTGTTTGGCTCCTTCGGCACTAAAAAAGAGGAGTGGAAACGGCACCAAAGCAAAGGCTGCCAATATCAATGAAAGCCAGCCTGAAGAGATGGACTTGGAGAAAGACAGCCTTCTTCCAAGTGGGAGGGAGGGAGGCAACAGTAAAACAATATTCAGCCCTTCTCAAACCACTGCTAGTTGCGACAGATGCCCGAGTGACGAGCGCTTCTACTTTCAGGCTGCAGTTCTCCCATTGCTACCATCACTTGAAGAACCGGTCTCTCGGAGTTTTTGTAGCTAATATAAAGGTCTGCATTTGATGTACTTGCTACTCTTAAATCCTTTATTTTAAAAAAAAAAAAAGGCGGTAACTCAGCCTACATCCCTTTTACAACTGCGATAATTGAAGCTCATGCACAAAACAGTCAACTGGAACGACTATGGAGAAAAAATCCGTCTGAGGCAAGTCTTACTTCCTATAGGCTTGCTGTCAGAGGTTATAAAGCCCTTATTCATCATAACAGAATTACATCTAAATTCTCGGATTTCTAAAGCTAAATCTAGCTCAAGGTAGCTTTTTACTATCCTTCAGGATCCTTACCATCCTCTGCCCCTCTGGCCACCCCCTTAATGTGGCGTAGTGCAGGTACCCTCAGGGGTCATAAATAGCCTGGGCAAAGAGAGCAAGGTCTCTTCCAGTCCAGGCAGTAGCAACCACTCTCCCAACAACAGCAATCCATCTCGAACCTCAAGAGCACCGACCCATGTGTGACCGCTTCTGGGCTGCTTAGTCGAGACATGCCAGCAACCCAAAGAATGGCAAACGTGCACACACGCATCTAAGTTAATCCACTAGAATCTCTAACCAGATGGACTACAGTCAACAAGGGCGTTCAACCAAGGAAAAAGCGCATTGAGGCCACACAAGTGGGGAA
Organism: Ambystoma mexicanum; assembly: GCF_040938575.1. Lineage (NCBI taxonomy): Eukaryota > Metazoa > Chordata > Amphibia > Caudata > Ambystomatidae > Ambystoma > Ambystoma mexicanum. The sequence goes on along the minus strand of NC_090929.1, from coordinate 110,476,864 downwards.
AGAGTGCTATATAAATAAAAGACAATACAATAATTATTTTTGTGATCAGAGAAACTTAACAGTCGCTGCAACCCGTTACCTGATGTGCTGCTCTTACTAGACCAAATGGCAAATCATGACATGGGTGTTTAAGCACTCATTTTAGTCACCAAGTGATTTTATCAGCCTGGAAGTGGGTCAGGGAGAAGCTGGTAGCAGCTGTAATTTAGTTTTGGCTACACCAGGGCTGTAGCCACTGCATTGCACCTATGTGGTAGCCATTATGTTACCAAAAATCGATTTAGGTCCTGCACTCGGCTATTGGGTTCTGTGGCCTTTCCTTGTGGACCACGAGGAATGGCCAAAATCTGCAGTTTTACTGAGACTGATCATGAGCCTTAAAAGTCACCCTCAGACCAAGCCCTCCAGGCAACTTACATCCAAGCCTGGGTGGGAGTTGTTCTTGGATGCACATTTTTTTAAAGAAAATATTTCACCTAATGGAGATTTCACCGAATCAATTTCACTGAAAAACAAAATCTACTTTTTTACTTTAATGTGGATGGGGAGGGGGAACCCCCACAGGCCCCGCCTGCCTGTCCCTACCCCACCTATTATGCATTACACACATACCATTTTCCACGAAATATTCAAAGAAATCTACACAGTTCTGGCCAGCCTGAATGAATGTCAGTGGAAGACTGCATTCCTCAAATCCCTTCGTAAACTCTCCAAAAGACTGCAGCTGAGGCCATACTAGATGTGCCTCTGGTCCTTTGATCTTGCATCCCTGCTCTCCCGAGCTGGTGGAATCGCCGGCCTTTAATACTTCCCAGCAGTTCTTGCTCCAACCTTAGTAGCATCTTTCTGGCCCGAGTGCATATAGTTAAGTGGGAGGTTGTGGGGGCAGAGGACTAGGTTGTCCTGGCTTGGAAATTAAGTGTCTGCTAGCTGTTGTCCTCAATTCAGACGTCTTGGGTTGCTTCCAGTCATTGTATTCTTTGTGGAACCATTTTTCTGCTGGGTTAGTTGTACCCTCTGGTGTTCCTGGTTGCCCTGTAACCCTAAACTGAGCTCTGCAAATGGTTATGCTGCCAACAGGCCCCTCACCTCAAGGGTCATCTGTCCTCTACTGGATCTGGGCCCTTGCTTAGGCTGTGGGTTTGAGTCACATGAAACACTGTTACCCAAACCGGATACTAAAACTCATCTTTGTCCTGGACAAGTGGTCAGTTTTGCAGTAGGCGTGCTGTGAGCGAAACAGTTCCTTAGATCCTGTAGATGCAGAGCTCTCAAGTTTCCGTGGCCATGCGTGTGAAAGCCGACCAGTCCCATTTGAGCTTGGAATTCTGCACCGGTTTTCTAAATAGCAAATGGGAAACAAAAACTACAAGTCCCATAGTGCAAACGAAAAAACAGCACTGCATGGGATTCACACAGGGCCAGAGACTTGAAGCCACTGTAGTTGGTCCCTTCCCCATTGGCTTCCTCTGGGTCCAGAAGCAGTGGGGGTTTGACTGCCACCATCCTCTACTGATGATCCCCAGAGGAAAGAGGGACATCAGGCTCAGTCTCCAACCAGCTCTCCTGGCCTGCTCGTTTTTGCACCTTGGGCTGGAACTCTTCTGGAGTGGCTGGGTTGCCCCGCCTGCTGCATCGGTATGGAAAAGGCGACTGTTCTCTCCCCCCGCCGTACTCGCCCCATCCATTTAAAAAAAAAAAAAAAAAAAAAAAAAAAAAAAAAAAAAAACACACAAAAAGGCATATCAAGTTGTTTCAGTGGGTTACTATGGGAGAAGATTTTTGGAAACCGAGAAAGTGACTCGTGGACATGGATAGTTGTACATTACTGTATTGCATTAAAACCATCACAGTTTTAATACTTTAGCCTACCTAGCTCCTAAGAGTAATGATGCGCTGTTCTGCCACATTACACATTTGGAGAGTTTGTACCAGCACAGGTTACCTGCAAACGCAAAATTCACACAAGCATGCACCACACTGTTCAACGTAGCGTTTGCTGGTCTTAAAGCAGTTTTGTAGGGCCTTTTCTACACAGGGATTGGTGTGTGCTACTACTGGTGATTATCATTCAAGCAGACCTATACCACTGTAGATGTGTGGATCAGGGTAATTGAACAGCTGCCAGATCCGAGATGGTAGTAGGCCTCAATATCCGGTTGTGAACCCAAACAACGTATTACCTGCCCATCAACACCTAGCCAGAGGGCTAGCATTAACCAGCTTGTACTTTACCAGACCACCATGGTCACTGGGCTTGAGGGGAGTGCAGAGCAGCCCTCCAGGTAGTCATCTTTGGAGCCTTTCCCACTGGACTGATGCGCAAAACATAAGAGGTACTTTTTCACCACTTAACAAGCCCCGCCCACCTGGTGCTTTCCTGCTTGCTGCTCTTTTCCCTACTTAAGGAGCCCTCCAGCCTCTTTTCCTTTGCAGCTGGGGAGCAGGTGTAAGTGAACCTAGGTCACCTGGCCTAAGCCCCGCCCACCTGGTGCCTTCCTGGTTGCCGCTCTCTCTCACCACTATGTTCAGTTGTATTCGCTCTCCCCTCTTGCTTCACCACTATTTTTGACTGCTTACACTCGGTTCTCTGCTTCCCTCTCCCCATCTCCTCCCCTTACTTTCTCCTATGCACTTACTCTATCAGAATTATTGTCCCTGGGCCAAGTATGATCGCAACCTTGTCTGTCGCTCACCCTTCCCAAACGGATATCCCAATTATCCGAGGACCGCTCAGGCAAATATAATAGGGGGGACATCCACCTTCTCCCACAGAGGACCAAGTGGAGAAATGTATAAAGCAATGCTAAGCAAGCACTGACTGAGAGCGTTATCCCAAGACCCATTACGAGACACATTTCAGTGTTGACACAATGAACATCAGAGCCCGGAATTACACTACATACAGTGTGTTTTGTTGTGGCTGACATAACCCGAACTGTTTAATGTTGCTTTACTCATAGGGGTTCCAAACCAATTCAAAACGCGTACCCTCATTTTTCTGTACATAAATAGGTCTACAGCAGATTTGTAAATGACACTAAACCCGTCCTACAGAAACTCCGATGCATGCTCCATGCATTGCCAGACAGGTACAAGGCTACATCATGTTTGAATGTCAAAAAAAAAAATAAATCCATGTCTGCACAGAAAAAAAAAAAAAGCCTCCGATGCGCATTGTACTTCAAACAGACCCATAGGACATCAACACTGGACTAAACTGGTCCCTGTATCTGCCTTCCAACTGTTAAGGCGGTGCAACAATGGTAGAAGCATGATGAGTTTTCAGTCACTACTCAAGCAACATCATTCAGATTAAGGGATTGCGAACAGGTGTCCAGAAGTGCTGCGTCAGTGTTGCCTAGCTGGGGAACGCAACAAAAATAATGGCAAATACTTCAGTTAAATATCAAACATTTATTGTGGCCAGGTATGGTAGAAAAACCTTCTACACAGAATGCACATGACCAATTCTCAAATAAATAGAAATGCTTTTGATGAGAACACAATGTTTTCAGAACTGGTCACACATTACCAATGTCCCTACCCACCCACTCCCCCCCCACCCTCAAAAATAAACCCGAGACTTTAGTGACAACTGCTAATGAAAAGCAGTAAACAGCCATTCATGGCCAGCATTAACTCCACTCAGGGGTGAAGATTCGACAAGTTGCACCATTCAATATTCTCAACAGAAGTTCTTGAGTCCAATATGTACAATATTACAACTTTCAAAAATCCGTAAGCCCTACAACTCATCCTTTTCAGCTTCCTCTTCACCACCAGGTGGAGGTGGTCCTGCACTTCCATAAAGCTTGCTTACTATTGGCTGGACGGTATCTTCCAATTCTTTCTTTTGGGTTTTGAACTCTTCAATGTCTGCATCCTGGTGGCTTTCTAGCCATTCAATCTTCTCCTCTACTGCTTTTTCTATCGTTTCCTTGTCTTCAGATGACAATTTACCCCCCAATTTCTCTTTATCACCTATCTGATTCTTGAGTGAATATGCATAACTTTCCAACTCGTTTCTTGTATCAATGCGCTCTTTGAGTTTTTTATCTTCTTCTGCAAATTTCTCTGCATCATTCACCATTCTTTCGATTTCATCGGGAGTCAGGCGGTTCTGATCATTTGTAATGGTGATTTTGTTCTTATTGCCAGTACCTTTGTCTTCGGCCGTCACACGAAGGATGCCATTCACATCTATTTCAAAGGTAACTTCAATCTGTGGAACTCCACGAGGAGCTGGAGGGATGCCAGTCAGATCAAAAGTGCCCAACAAGTGGTTGTCTTTGGTCAGTGGCCGTTCACCTGTAAAGAAAATAAAGAATTTTAAAACTAACTAAACTGCAGAACATAGCAAGGTCTTGCAATACAGTTGGCTATCCTCCGTTGGGAAGGGAGCATGCCTGTTCCCCCCCACCCCCCCAGCGCTTTAGAGTGAGGAGAGAGGCATATGAAGCACTGTGATGCCCTTCACTCACACCCCACTCTCCTGGGGGGCGTCTGAAAGTATTACCACTCAATATAAAGGACCCCACTTCAATATAATCAACCCAGTGTGTCACACAGGAGCAACCTTGCTATTTTGCGTAAATCTTAGTAATCCTAGGTAGAAGGTATGGCCTGCATGGGGAAGCCAAAGCATGACTCATCCCATCCCCAGGGGACGAATTATAGCCCATATGACAGACTATAAACCTGAAGAACGCTAAACATGGCACCAAGTGCCCTTTGACAACCAACCCTAAAGTAACAAGTCCTGAAATGTTGGACAGGGCACATCTGTCAATCGTATTATTTGTATCGAGAGGTGCTGGAGGGATAAATTACAGTTTAAAAAAAATGGTGCCAGATGCAGCGGGAGGGAGTGAAATGTGTGAGAAGGTTAGAGTGCCACAGAACCTCCTTTGTGCCATTCTGAAGGCCTGCCAAGTGCACAGTATAGTGATAAAGTAGCCTTATGTTAGAATTGTAGTCGATTTGTCCTTTGTTGTGAGAAGATGATCACTACAGCGCCCACCTGCTGGAAGACGGAGAGATTGGGATGGGCTAGAACTAATGACCTGAACTCTTATTGAGCAGGCGGATCATGTATAGGTGCACACTAACCAGCCGCGTGGGTTTTTACTGTATGTATTAAGTCATCTAGGACGATGTTTTCCTTTAGAAGGTTCTGCTTCTACTACTTTTCGGCAGCAGAGTTCTCGGCTGTTCCGCTCATACGCGTAGGAGATTAAAACTGGTTATCCTTACAAGATAGACTTGGCATTTCCTCCCTAGCGGGTTGTATTCTCTGGTTTGAGCGTTCAGGGACTTGCCTTCCAATGCAATCTAGCAGGCCCAAGTAAGGTGTCCAATGGCCTCAATTAAAGCTGGTCAGCAACAAATGCAGTTCTCCAAAAATACAAGACGTCAACGTTCAGGAAATGCAGACTATCCAGCAATTTTGAGTACAGACCAGGTTTATGATAAAGAAAATTTAAAAAAATTGTGTCATCCAAATGCTATAATAAGTCTGCCCGTTTGAGGGCTAGAGGGACTTCACAGCTCAAAGTATTACGTGCGCCCCACTACACGGTTGCAAGTCCAAGTGGAAAGCGAGTACCAGTGTGGATTAGTTAAGACATGGATTCCTTTATCCAAACTATATTATCCATGGTTACGACTGGGAATTCACTATTATGCTTTCAAGATCTTACAGTGCAGATCTAGACCCATACCTTCATAAACTTTGATTGTCACGGTGGGTTGGTTATCAGAGGCTGTGGAGAAGATCTGAGACTTCTTTGTGGGGACCACGGTGTTTCTTGGGATCAGTTTAGTCATGACACCTCCAACAGTTTCAATACCAAGGGTAAGAGGGCACACATCAAGAAGAACAAGGTCACCTAGAGAACAGAAAATTCAAATGTTATCAGCTTTATATCTGTACATATGCACAAAAATGCTCAATATATAAACATTGTATTTGCATGACAAGGATACCTACAATAGTGGCACATACACACACACAAAAAAAAAAAAACACTTGGGTGCGTTACAGTTAAAGCTCATAAAAGGAACAACTGGTGGTGCCAGGTCCATCAAAGCAGGGTTCCAAATAGCTGGGAGCCATTTCGCTCCTGCTTCTTCTAGACCATGCGAGCTTGCTTAGCTTGCTCACCCCTCCCCCTCCCGCCCAATTGATAGCTCCTGCCTACTGGGTTATGCCCGGCACCCAGGAGCTGGTTTAGCTCCTGCTCAGATTCTTAATTTCGAACCCTGCTAAGTTTAAACAAGCACTTGGACGGATGTTTTGGGGACAGGAAAATATTGTAGGTGAGACCCTTACAATACCAGCAATAACATGGCATAGAGTTGCGCCGTGACATGCAAGTGGCTTGGCACGGCATCTAACACTGGTCACCACACTTAAGAGCATTACGCCTACAAGGTTTCAACAAACTGACGCTCCAAGTTACTTGCAAGCAACCCACTGCACAAATAACTGCTCAGGGTAGCCACTTATACGCAGTGGTTAATCAAGTATCCCTTGAAACTGCGCTTAGACTCCCTGGCTAGTGTCTTTAGAACGTGGAAGACATAGCAGCCATGTCTATGTAATGTATTTGCCTATTGGACTCAAAGTACCCAATTAGCCTGGTTCTTTCCATGGTAGCATTCCACCCCATTAGAAAGTGCTCTTGGATAACCAACCTATTGCCTCAGGAGAGTTAGGGGTAGCCACCCCATAGCACCAGAAGACTGTCACAGCGACACTGAACATAAACTCCATCCAAGTTTACGGTATATAAAAAAAAATGCACCACTTCTGTGGACATCTGCTGGAGACACTGCTCTCAATCCTCTCGCTCTAGAATGCAGCTACGGCCATGACAAATTCAGTCTCTGGTCACCAAATATTGCACTGAAACCCCAGGCTTGGCACAACTCTGCAGTCTAGCAGGGAACACATCAAGTCTCCTGGACTACCGATCTGTCATGGCCACCGCATACCGGACAGACCTCTTGGGTTGCTAGTGGATTTTACCCAGCCCTCCCAAATCCTAATCTCGACTCAATGCAGGCACATCTTAAAGTCTATTCTTAGATCACTTCCCCATACCTGGACTTCGGCCCCAGAGGGTGTTATGGCCATACAAATGGCACTATAAAAGGATAGGTGATTTATAGATGGGCCAAAACCATGTCAAAACCCAATAGAACTATTGCCGGAAGCGAAGTGAGCAAACAAACTAGAATTGGCAAGAGCTACGCAATTAAAATTAAGGTTCAAATGACAATTATCATTCTCCACATGGCAAGCTAGCAGAACAAGAGATTATCCAAAATGTATTATCTAGATGAGTGCTGTGGGCATCACAACATTTCCCATCATGCCACACTGAAGAAATGCAGTCTTCATAGACATACCAGTATCCTGATCTCCTGAGAGTACACCAGCCTGAACAGCAGCACCGTAAGCAACAGCCTCATCTGGGTTAATACCACGGGATGGTTCCTTGCCATTGAAGAATTCCTTCACCAACTGCTGAATTTTGGGAATTCGAGTAGACCCCCCTACAAGTACGATTTCATCAATGTCCGTTTTTTTCAGATCAGAATCCTCCAGAACCTTCTGAACCGGCTTCATGGTGGAACGGAAGAGATCCTGTGATAAATCAGAAAACATTAGCATACAATACACAAAGCTGAAGGCTTCTTAGTAGCTAGCAGTCAAATATCGACATCAGAGTTGCAAGTTCTGAATATTTGGTTTTGTGGTTTCTGACAAAGGGGATTCCACGCACGGAGCATTGAGACGACACCCAGTGCAGGTGAAAAACCAAACAAAAAACAAGCCGTCACTGCGCCTCCTCCCACCCCAATGGAGACTCCCTTCAAAGTTTAACAGAAACTAAAAAAGTTACCAAGTATAGGACAAAGTGTAAAGATACTACCCTTGGACTATAATAAGCACCACCGTCCCCACCAATGAAATAGCTAAAATGGCATCCTTTGGCCAGTCCTTTCAGGCAACAGCCATTTGCAGTTGATGCTAGCAAACTATGCCAGTGAGGCCGCCAATTAAAAACCCAAATAAATGCACAGCTCATGAGTCAAAGAAGCCACCAATATCAAGTACATACCATATTAAGTTCCTCAAACTTGGCACGAGTTAATGTTTCAGAGAAATCCTCTCCCTCAAAGAAGGACTCTATTTCAATCCTGGCCTGATGCTGGGCCGACAGGGCCCTCTTCGCCTTTTCAACTTCCCGACGCAGCTTCTGCACTGCTCGGTTGTCTTTACGGACATCCTTGCCAGTCTTTTTCTTGTACAGTTTGATGAAGTGCTCCATAACACGCTGGTCAAAGTCTTCTCCTCCCAGGTGAGTGTCACCGTTTGTCGCCACAACCTCAAAGACACCATTGTCAATAGTAAGGAGGGACACATCAAAGGTACCACCACCCAAATCAAAGACAAGGATGTTCTTTTCACCGTCTTTCTTGTCCAGCCCATATGCAATGGCTGCAGCAGTCCTGTCAATAGAAAAGATCATAACATTAACTCCATCTGCAAAATTAGATTCTAGCACAAATTCACATGAAAAGCAAACTGAGCTATGAACTTACGGTTCATTGATGATTCTCATTACATTAAGTCCAGCAATGGTACCCGCATCTTTGGTAGCTTGGCGCTGAGCATCATTGAAATAGGCTGGCACTGTAACAACAGCATGTGTAACCTAAATAGAAAGGCAAAATTATTCCATGCACCAATATAATTTCTTTCTCGTCCCAGAGCCAACCGATTAGTAGGCAATGCAATGTTTACTTATTGAAGAAACGGGCACAACCATAAAAACGAGTCACCCCCTAGGAAGTCGAGCTTTTAAAAAATGTTAGATTTCTGCGTAGTTGAAACTAAACTTCTGCTATGAAGACAGGGGAAAGGAGACACTATTTTTTTGATAAAAGGTGGCCCCTTCCTTGTCCTATTTAGGTCTCTAAAGTCCTGGAGCTGCAAGTCACAAAGTCATACTCTAGTCAGACAACTGAGATGGCATGCTACCCAACACCATATTTCCCAGTATAACCGATGTGCATACCTCTGCTTGCTATCCCTAACAAATGGTTGCCCGCCACAAAAAATGAACAGAACTTACATTTTTTAGCATCTTCCAAGATAAACTGTGCAAACAGTTCTCAATGAGGCACATTTCAGGTGGTTTCTTAATATGCTTGTGTACACAAATTGTAACCCAACAAAATACAATTTTGCTCCACAATACAAGGACACCTAAGCATACCTTCCTCCCGAGATATGCTTCAGCGGTTTCCTTCATTTTTGTTAGGACCATTGCAGAGATCTCTTCAGGGGCAAATGACTTGCTCTGGTCAGCAATGTCGACTTGAATGTATGGTTTGGTTTTCTTTTCAATTACCTATTCAAAAGAAACGTACACAACTATGAGTATTGTTTAATACCCTCTCCCCCTTCAACCCAACAATACAAAATACGGTTTCAGGACATCCCTATTAGACATTCTTCCTGCATGAGACTTACAATTCCAAAATGACTCGCCCATGTGCCACAAACTAAACCTACATACATAGGTTCCAGATACTGATAAGTGACCAGTTAAATAGAAAAGACAGGAGGTATTGTAGGATTATATACCTTGAAAGGCAAATATTTGATGTCCTGCTGTACAGAGGGGTCATTCCATGTGCGTCCGATCAGACGTTTCGCATCAAATACTGTATTTTCAGGATTGGATGTCAGCTGGTTCTTTGCAGCATCACCTATGAGACGCTCCCCTTCTGGAGTGAATGCCACATAGGAGGGAGTAATCCGGTTACCTTGGTCGTTGGCAATTATTTCTACACGTCCATTTTTGAAAACTCCCACACTGGAAGAGAAAACAAAAAGACATGTGGTCATTTATAAAAACAAAAATGTGTTTATGAACTTTTTTCAAGTCTGATGACTTAAAACAATGACAAAGTGAAACAATATAGTTTTACGGTCAATCATGCCACCATTGTAAATCAGCGGCATCATGGACCTGATACTGGTTGACCTCCTCTGACATTCCCAGGTTCAACTGGGCCCTTTTCTCTCCATCACTCTCCACCTGTGGTCACCCTCAGGGCTCTATCCTCTTGCTGTGGCTCTTCAACATCTTGCCAATCTTTTCTCGGCTCACTTGTCATTGGTGCCCCAGCTTCCTCCTTCCTGCCTACTTGTGGGACCCCCTTCTCTTGTGAGGCAATAAACATTTGTGTCAATTTCGACTCCTCTCTCCTCACATCAGACCTTGCCAGGAAGGCCCACTTTCAGCTGCACCTCCTTAGAGGCATTCTCCTTTCCCTTGCCTTCACCCAGCATGTTGCCAGAGCTCTGGTCCGCTCTATGCTGGACTACTGCAACAGCCTCTTCCTCAGTCTCCCTAAAACTTCCTTCACCTAATCCAGAATAGGACTGATCCTCAGCCTTCAAGCCCAGGGACTGCATCTCTCCAACCCTAAAATCTCTACACTAGCTCTGGGTTGCTGCGAGGATCAAGTGCAAGACCCTCTACATCATCCACAAGACTTTCGGGAGACCTGCTACATTCAACTCCCTAAATACCTTCTCGATAGAGGCCTTCATTCTTCTAGTTCCAACACTCTGCAGGCGAGACGATTGCCCCCCCCCCCCCCAAGCATAGAGTTGGGGGTGCGGGGGTAGATATCACCCTATGGAATGGCCTCCCTGCCCCCACCCTCCCCAATACTTGAGCCGGACCGCCATGAGTTCCAGAGCCTTCTCAAGACCCTACTTTTCATTCCCTTCCCCGCTAATGTCCCCCTACTGGCTGCCTGGTCCCTTCACTCATACAGGGACGCAGGCCCTCCCCACCTAGTCTACACCCAACACCCCGGTCTATCCTGCTCCCCACCACTGCACATGCCCTTCCGCCCCCCCCCTTTGCACTAACATGGCACTTGTGCGCTCTCCTCTGACATTTCCCCACCACCCCCTTCTTGACTTCTAAATTGGGAGTTCCATTCCCCCCCCACCCACCCACCTTTCATCACCCGCTGCTGCCTCACCAGCCCCAACACCCAGTTCCCAAGAGCACATGCACCACACAACAAATGCAGACACACAGCAACCCTTAGCTATTCTCCCATGCGGGTCAGCCCCTGCACCCACTCATGTGCAGCAGGGGCATGACAATTCTATTTTGAAAGACTGCTCTGTGCAGCCTTTCTAAATCCATCTTTTAATTTGAGCTGTGTGTTTCACTTAATACCCTCCTTCACACTCCCTGCACTTCTTGTTACTGCACTTGCACGATCCGAATGACAAGGCCTTTTAGGAACGTTTTGTTATTCTTCATCTGCCTCCCCTACCCCCCTTAAACCCCACTTCTGTCTTGTTACACCTTGAAACACAATTGCTGTATAGGCGCATTATAAATACCCAAGCAATAAAATATAGACCATTTTCTCTAGGACCCATAGAAGGTGCGTTTTGTGCACCGTTAGAAGCCAAGCACTTTTAAACAGTCCTTCAAAGTTGAGGTACTAAAGACCCGTCACATGGGTTGGAGACTGCTCTGATGTAACGGCTGCACATCCCACTTAGCTTGTGGCAAACAAATGTGTTTTCGTTATAACCTACCTCTGTAAATGTTCTCGTTATAATCACTGGATACCAGCAGAGTTGTCCAACAGACCCCCCTGCCCCTCTACTCGCTCCAATTGCATGGTAATTAGTTAAAATGTAGCTATTTTTTTTAAATTAAAAAGGAATACCTACCAGGAATACGTGGTGCCAAGATCAATTCCAACCACAGTGCCAACTTCTTCCTTTTTATCATCTTCATCGGCAAAGACGCTGGTGACTACCAGCACTGCAATCAAAAAGAGCTTCATCTTGTTCATGTGTGTCCACTCTACTCTTCAACAAACTAAGAAAAAAAAAACAGGTTTCAGGTTTATAGCAAACAGGCATTGTACAGAATTGGCAGTTTGTAATCACTATTAGAACCCTGGGCCGGTGAATACACCTTTCCTATTAGTCAATTTGCGGGCTATAAGAAACCGTATTGCTTGCAGTTTCATTACAGCCTGCAAATTTGGCCTTTGCTTGTTTTGTATCTAGGAAAGTGGAGCACTAACAGTTCTTCACCCCCCTCTAGTGGCCCTCTTTAAAATAACGTTTGCCTACAAATACCATGCATTTTTCATTTTCTTTCAATGCATGATGGGTTGTTGGGGGGGTCGCAGGGAAGTCAGGGGGAACCCGCTTAACTCGAAGGGCCGGCCTTAGCGGCTGCAGCGACCAGAGTCCGTTTGGGATGCCTGACTTTCGGCTCCCCGCTCCGGCACCCTGCAGAGAGCTAATCACTGGAATAGGGCGCTCAGGCTAATATTCCAATGCTAACTGCCTCACTCCTGCGTCGGAGCAAGGAGGTAATCATGTGAACAGGGTGCTGATGCAAAGAATCAGCACCCTATTGGGGGGGGGGGGGTGGTAATGGCACCCAACCTGGTTCACTCCCCCCCCATCCATCCCGTGAGCCTGAACACGCACCTCAGGCTATGCCTCCTCACTCTCCCCCCTCAACTATCCTTCCTCTGCTGTCCATTACTCTTCCGTGGTCCTTGCTTGTTCTCCCTGTACTCCTCCGGTCTCCACTGTTGCACACTCGCAGCTGCCGACTCCTCCTTGTTTCCAACCCCCCACTGTACTTGTACCCCTTTACAATCTATATTCCATGTGAAATATTTCACCCCCCCAAAAAATATTTGAAAAATATATATTTTTACATAGACTTGTTCTGTGTTTGCCCATGGGTTCCAATAGTTTTATAGTCCTGGCCCTCGGGCTTTACTGTCGTTATGGGCCCCTCATACTTGGGCCATTAACTGTCTTCAGGGCCATAACGGCCGGTATGGCTCTTGCTGCAGGTCTATAAAGCTATAGTATTCAAATAGAAATACGATTAACTTCTTAACCTGTGCATGCATTTATAACAAGCCCATCGCATAACACATTCAAAGGCTTCACTGCGTTCAACATAAAATACAACATTTGACAAATAAGCACCTTACAGCAAGAACCCGTCTCCCATGTAGTAATGGTAGGCTTGGGCATCTGGTGTAAAGGGACTCCATATTCTCCTCGAGTGGCACAGCGGCGCCATGGGCGGGCGGTGGTTCATAGGTCGGTGTTTGAAGAAGGTGTTTGCTGCCTTGTCAGTAGCCACGTTTGTGGAACTGGGACAGCGCACGCTCACAGATCAGGCGGACGGGTCACGTGGGAGGCGCAGCAGGGGGGCACCCCTCCCCTCTCGGGGCGTTCGTTTGGCACGAGCCATCGAAGGCACCAATCGCCAGCATGGAGGATCAGAAGGGGCGTGGCTGCCCATGGTCTGGCGCCGGCCGGCCGGCCAGCCAGAGAGGGAGCAGGGCACGAGGACAGCTGCCGCTGCTTAGCGAGGGGAGAAACGTTGCTGCGCAGGACCGGGGCACAGGGTTCGTAACGACTAGTCAGCGGGTGCCAAGACTTGGGCCATCGTGTCGGTGGTCGTAGACACGCCGATAAGTAAATCCGTGGGAGATCGGGGACGTGCGCCCAGCACAGTGTATAGTCTTCCCAAACATTGCAAAGTGCAGCAAAAGCCCCGACACGATCCCAAATGGACACAGTGGCCAGAGGTGGTGTCGCCCCCTCCCAGACACTTATTGAAGAAGGAGACAAAGAAATCCCGAGGGCCGTTTCCGGCAGCTCCACGGGAGGACAAGGCCCGAAGTGTCCAACTGACAGATCCCACCATGCACAGGAAGGAAGCGGGGACTAGGGGCTGCAGGGGAACCGAGGCCACGCCCTGGCAGCGGCGGCTCCGCAGACCGAGAGGTGCAGGCCTGGGCCTCCGCTGACCAGCACCGGGGCTCCCTAGTCCCTACACCGAAGGAGGCAAGCGTGGCATCGAGCCGCGTTTCTTCGGGAGTGACAGGACATGTGGCGCTGCTTGACAGGCGCCCTCCCAAGGCGACGAGGAGCCGCCTCCCGTGGGCGTTTACCTCATCGACCCATCCAGCCGCTTGACAGGACAGGCAGCTACACTGGGGGGGTTCAATCTATTAAAAAGAAAAAAAAGTGGGCATTACGAGGCGTCCCGGAGAGAACCGCTGGTAGGAGGTCCCCGCCACTTCACTGGGCCGCCTCCGAGGAGCCTTCAGATAAGGCGGCTGCAGTCCACGACAGGAAGGCCTCTGGCACCCGGCCTGACAGCCACCTTGCGTGGCTAGGCCTCCTGCTAAAGGCCGGCTGAGTGAAACCCCCCCCGCATGCCTGTTCCCTTCAGCTTACCTAGGGCGATCGGTAACCGACGCTCGCTGCTACCAGGATCCGTGAGGAGAGCTGCGACTTCGAGGGCAGTGCGCAATCAGACCGTCCCTGTCAGATCAGTGTTGCCTTCCAGATGCTTCTGTGCAGCTCGGCGCGCGCCTCCGTTTCTCTTTCCCTCTTGTCAGCCTGCGCGAGGTGTGATAGCCGGCTCCGCGCGCCGCCCGCATATATATTCCTACGCGGCCGTCCAGTCGTGGAGGGCGCTCATTGGACCAACTGGCCGGTGTTGGAAGGCAGCGATTGGCCTCCTCGTATATGCTGGCCTCTCCGGATTCGCACACGTTACTGACTGCAGTGACGTGCGACCCGCCCGAACCTGCCCCGTGTTGTACTGAGTCAGAATGGAGGTGTCGCGGCCCAATCAGAGTCCCACCTTGCGTCATATGACAAGACCTCATTGGTTCAGGCGGTTATCGTGACGTAGATTACTCTAAGCACTTCGAACTGCGGCCGAACATGCCTCCTTATTTCCGGACGCAATATCATTTTGTGCTATGGAAATAGAAGATACCCTATCGATAACCAGGGTTCAGTCGTACAGAAAAGTACCAGCCATTTTGTAAAATCTACAGCAGTAAAATAGCTGCCACTAGTAATCGGGGTCGACACAAATAAAGTCTGTTACTTTAGGAGCAAATCTGGACTCGTTTCTCGTAATGAATATTTGAGATCAATACCGCGTTTCATTACTATCAATATACTTCAACAACGGCCACCTGTGACAGTAATGCACTGAAATGACATTTCGTGCAAAGGTAAAGTCCTTAAACGAGTTGGTGGGGTGCACTGGTATTGCTCAAACGAATCAGGGTTAAACAATTGTTATTGTATAGGTGAATAGCGCCAGCTGACATTATCAAAGCTTCCACCATAGAACGGCTCTGTGTATAATATCTTGAATTGAGACACAGATAATATGAAATGTAAATGCATGCGCTTCATACACACACTATTTTATATGTACTTATGGCCAAGTCCTGTCGTGATTGTGCATCACAATAAGTACATTAAACTGGTAATGATGTATTTCAAGATGGCCACCGTGCTGCTTCCACCGTCCAGGAACAGCGCTCGCTTGCCCTTCTTCTATGTCTCCTATGTCTGTAAGTTTCCCGTCGTTGCTCTCCCAATTGCCTTGGTGTCATCATAATCTCTCACTATTGCGTCCTCTTCATTGTTCTACTGCAGTGTTATATGTAAAATAGGACATTCTTTAGTTTACCCACCACCCCCCTTAAGACGTTTGTCACCTTATGTAGCTCTTGAGTCTGTTGGAGATTTTAGACTCACATTATATATTTTATCTTTGTTATAAATAAATTTTGGTTTAGAATTGATAATAGTTCCTGAGAGGGAGATTTCGGCACCGAAATCGGGAGAATGCATTTTCCCCATAGGAATGCATTGGGGATATTGTTATTTTTGGCGGCAGACAGTAACAAATAGTACTGTTTTAATGAAAAAATCGGGAGTCTCCCGCCTAAATCGGGAGGGTTGGCATGTATGCATGTATTGCCATTCGAGCCTAGAAATACTTGTGTACAGGCTGCATTATAAATGACATATATCATTGTACATGGACGTGTGCATGACCAGTTTTATACCGTTTTCCAATAGAAGTGGGGTAGCCAGAGAATTCCTAGGCAGAGCCACGCCAATGGAGCTGGGTTGGTGCTAAGAGACAAACCCAAGCCAGCAAATGGTTCAAAAAGATTTATTGAATGTTCAACAGAGATAATGAAGAAATTACTTCCTTCCCCATGATCACTGGTTCAATCCTCCATGTGGGTTCATTTGCCCAGAGAATGACTCCTTTGCCCTGGCTTTCTTGCGCTTTGTTTTTACAGTTCACAACACCAGGGGGAATGACTTCCTCCCCCATTGCCTTTCTCAGGCTTTTACAGTTCACAACGCCAGGGGGAATGACTGTATTCCTGACCTTTTTCAGGCTCTATTATTTATTTATTTATTTATTTTTACTTGAATTTAATCGAAAAGATTTTAACGATTTTTACAAGAGCTATTTCTCCTTCTACAGATGCGCCTCAGCGCGTTCATGCTGTGATCGTGGAAAGAAGATTTCTCGGCTAAAAAGAGACTCCTATCCTTGTGGTTCCAAGTTGTGTCACTTCTTTTCTGTGACTTGAGTAGCGGAAGAATGTTTTGCGATGATCCCATGTTGTATGGCGTTGTCTCGACCCCTTCTCACCAGATATTGTGGATTTGTTTGCAATCATTTCGAAGGCCAGTTCTATCAGTTTCACCATTACGATGGTCCATCTCGTCCTCTCTCCCAATATTAACCGGTTCCATACTGCCTCTTAATCTAGCGTGCTCGCCCCTTTTATACAAGGTGAAAGGAATGTGTCTCTGTTTGGCCGTGTCTTTGGGGATGTTAGGACAAGGTGTTTCAACTTTTCCACTTCCTTTTTAACTTTGCATAGCCGGCAGCTGTTGTCCGTCTTTGGATTGCGAATTGCTAGGATTTGCTGGGTCATCAGGAGATTTAGTCTGGCTTTCAAGAATGTTCCTCGCATCTTTTTATTCGGGAATTGCCTACAGTAGTTTAATGGTGTTTTTACCTTGTTATACGTCGGGGGGAGATGGGTGAGTAACTTGTTGGCCCTTGCAGTATCTGACTACCGGATCCAGTCCATAAGTTCACTTTTTGTTTTCACTCGTTCAGGGTTTGTTTTTAACTCTTCTTCTGAGCAGGCTATTTTATTCAGCGTTTCTTGGATTGTGGCCACCCATTTGTTGAGTGCTTTACAAGTGCCATCTTTTAGTTCTTCTGCAATCACGTTGTATATAGGTAATGAATCTGCCATTATGATTTTTCTGTAAAGCCTCATCTTGCTTTGCTCCACCGAGGCAGCGAGTGAGACCAGACCTAGTTCCCTTCTTATTGCTGACATGGAGGTCGACTTGGGCAGGCCCAGTACTGATTTCCACACGTGTCCTTCAAGTTTTTGCCATGTAGCTTTAGGGACGTTGAAAAAAGCTTCCATTCCGTATATGATAGATGGCACCACCTTGCCCTTGTAGAATTTTATCGCAGGAATAATGGAAAACTTTCAAATTTTTTTGTCGATCAATCTTGTTTGGGTAGTGAGTATTTTGACTTTATCCCATAGTTCTTGCATCGTTTTTTTCTGCTGATGATCCGTCCATAGTCACCCCAAGGTATTTAAACTTGTCGACTACTTCTAGCTTTGAGTCTTCCAGTCGCCAAGTCCGCAGGTTCGACTTCTTCGTTGTCGTTTTCTCCATAATCAACACTTTGGTTTTAACTGTGTTTATTTCCAAGTTGTTTTTTCTCATGTAGTTTGCCAAATGTGACAATTTTCGCTGCAGACCAATTGGAGCCTGGTCGATGATGATGGCGTCATCAGCATAGAGGAGTCGTGAGATGGAGCTTTTGCCAATTTTGGGCGGGAAGGCTCTTATTTTTTCTTCCTCGTGTTGATAGTCCCCCAAGAAAGCTATAAACAAGGCTGGGGCTAGGGGACAGCCTTGTTTGACGCCTCGCTGGACTGTTATCTCTTCTGACAGGGCGCCTTGTTTACTCAGTTTTACTCTGATCTTCGTGTTTTCGTGTAAAGCTGTTATTGGCTCCATAATTGACGTTGGGCATTTCCAGTTCTTTAATTTGGTCCATAGTTTCTCTCTGTCGATTTTATCGAAAGCTTTAGATAAGTCTACGAAGGCCAGGTAGACTCGAGGTGCCCCTTCTCTTGCTTTTGCTTTCAGGATTTGTAGCATCAGTATGTTGATAGTTGTGCTTCCGTTTTTCTGGAACCCGGTCTGGAAGATGTCAAAACAGGGTGCCTGGTTTGCCCAGGTTCTGAAGTGGACCAATAACTGTGCTGCGTATATTTTTCCCACGATATCCAACAGAGCTATGGGCCTGTAACTTTCCGGATCTTCTCTTCTGCCTTTTTTGTAGACAGGTACTATTATCGCCTTTAGCCAAGTCTCTGGGACCATTTTTGTTTGTGAGCAGTGTGTGAAGATTTTACTTATTATTACTGCCCAGGCTTTGGGGGACTGCTTCAGTTGAACATTAGTCAAGCTGTCTGGGCCTGGGGCCCTTAATGATTTCAAGTTATTGATGGTCCGTTCGATTTCCGCGCTGTTTGCTACGTTTACCCAGGGGGTTGTTGATTCGCATTTAACTGGTATTTCTCATGAGTCTGGAAGTTGAAATTGGGTCGTTAAGTAAGTCTTCCATCTTGTTTCATCGACTGCATTTACCAATTCTGTTGTTTTAACCGGGTTTGATGCTTTAATTATTGACCAGAAGTCACTTGATTTCTTTGTGCTGAGACATTTCAACATGCTTTCCGCGTCTTGCTGGTAAAGTTTTAGTCTGTGTTGCTTTAGCCACTGTTTGTATTTTTTAGACTCTGTACTCCATTTTTCCCAGATTTCTTGGAGATCACATTTTTTTTTTGCGGTTTTTCTCAGTCTCCTGACCACTTTTCTTTTTTCCACCACCAGTTTGTTGTAGACATGAGTGTGGGTTGGTTTGCTTCTCAGCTGACTTCCCACTGGTTTTCTGTACGGGATCAATAGCGGTAAGTAGTTCGGACGATTCCCAGGAGCTTGAGGCCTTGTTGGATCAGGCAGTTTGTATTTTTATGTTATCCTTTTGATGTCTTCTTCTTTCAACCAGGTTCTTGATTGTTGGTTATTTATGTCGAGGTTGTACTTGTATACTGGATTCTGTGTTTGTGTTCCTAGCCATTTGCATGTCAAAAGATTATGATCACTGTGCGTGGTTTTCTGGACTTTGAACTCTTGGATCCTTGTTGTCAGCTCGGTGGTTACGTAAATGTAGTCCAGGGTTGTTTTGCAATGCAGATTCTCCCAGGTTGGAATGTTCGTTTGCTTCGGAAACAGTTCTGCGATGTTCTGAAGGCTTCTTGATTTGGTCAATGAGCCCCATGCGATCCCTCTGTCTCTGGTTGCTTCGCAGGGTTTCCCTGTTTTTGTTTTTTTGTTCCCCTCGTTACTGTTCGCATTTAGGTCTCCGCACACTATAATGTGTGCCTTCTCGTATTCTGTGTAGAGCGAGTCTAGTAAATCCTCCATCCTGGTACAGTAGGTTTTGGTTGTCATTTTTTGCGGATTCCAATAGGTGTTTAGTATGATGATTTGGTTGCTGCGCCTATTCTTCTGCCCTTCAGATTGGTCATACCAGGAGGTCAGCGTGACTAGCGTTTCATATGATTCATGGAGCTTAATGGGAGTTGCCAGACCTACTCCCATTTTTGTAGCTATTAACAAACCTGATGACGGGTGTCCAAAAGCACCTCTACTTGCCGCCGACAGTTCTACTACGAAACCTTCGAGGCACGGTTTCTCTTGTAGCCATGTCTCTTGAAGACATATAATGTCCAGTGAACCTAGGTATCGCCACACAAGGGATACGCACTCAAAGGCATACAGGGGACAAATGAGTGACAACATTAGCACACAGAGGGGAGTCCCCCAAATGAACCATTTCAAATCAACCCGGGATGTGTGTGTTTTGGTCAGACACAATTTTTATGTGCCATGTCTAATTAGTTGTAGCATTGTCATCGGGTGACACTGCCACGCAGAGAATATCTGTGACTTGTTAGCCAGATAGGGATAGGCAGTTAGAATATGTGCCCTCCCAGCTCAGTGACACAAAACCTTGGCGGTGCCATCCGTGTTTTTACAATTACATATGTAAATGCTAATTGATGCACTGTACATACTTTCCACATTTGATACATGTCTTTGTGTGATGTTTTTTATGACTGTTGCACGTAGGACCTACGGCCTACGTAATTAAATTATGAAAACAATTTTTATTAAATGAAAAATCTGGTACTCTGTGTAATCTTCATTTTGTGAGGTGATGTATACATTTCACGAAATGTGACCTAGTTTAAATTAGAGCTAGGCCATTACAGTTGATTTGAAATGGTTCATTTGGGGGACTCCCCTCTGTGTGCCAGTGAACCTAGGTCAACGTTACCAGGTCTAGTTAAGTGAACGTGGCCCCTTGTGTTCCAGGAACCCAAAGTAAAGCACTTCTTGCTGTCCTCTAGGTCTTCGTTACGTCTTTCGCTTCTTGTAGGTGGCGGTGATCCCTTTAGTTGGTAGTTTTTTGTGTTGAAGTTCAGTGCTGCTTTTATCCAGGCCAATGGCCCTGTGCCCGATGGGTTGCTCCTTGTTTGTGCCAGAGCTGTCTTTGTTGGTTTCTCGTTTCGATTAAAGGAAGAGGTGCACGCCAGACTTGCTTGTCGTGTGGCGTATCGGGTTTTTCCTCTTGTTCGTGACCTGTATTTGTCTAGGTCGGTTTCCTGGTGTTCGTTCCTTCGTTGTCTGTTGTCTTTGTTCTTCTCCTCACTCGTCCATTTTTGGTTGTCTTTTTGATTCTCGCTTCGTACATCTGCTCTTTCTCTGCTGTATACCTTTTCTTCTAGGTTTTTGCCTATTCTGTTTACTCGATAGCGCTCTTCTGTGCGTGACGTGTAGCAACTTATTCTTTCCCCTTGGTGGTTGTAGGGGAAGTTAGTCCTTTCTCTTTGCGTTTCTGGTTTTATTTCAGTCAGCTGAAACCCATTTTGCTCCATTTCTCTGGCTACGTTCTTGTCCATGTCTTGCAGGCATGTTTCTTTCACGTGGATGTAAGCCTTCGCGATCTTTCCTCTATGATAGGGTTCCACTAGAGTGATGTCTTCTGTTTTTATTTTTTTCAGTGAGTTCATTGTGCTCATTAGTTTCACGATCGTTCTCCTGTTTAAGATCATGTAGCCTTTTTTCAGGTCTAGTTGTTCAACTTTAAATATACGTCTTTGTATCTCTGTTTTTGGGGTTCTTGTTTTTTGGTGATCGTCGAAGCCTTTGTAGATTTCGTTTCGATGTGTCTGGCTTTGGCGTCTTTCTCTTTGCTCTTTTGGGGACTTTTGTGGGCCATCCTTCTTCCTTGTTTGTTCTTCTAGTGCTGGCCTCCTTCGGCGTTCGGAGGCTTTTCGGGTTCCCTTGCTTGTTTGAGCTTTTGGGGATTCTAGGGTTTCGTTTCCTTTTGCTACTTTTTTCTGTTCTGTTTCCTGGTGGTCCGGGGTTACCTCGATCACTGAATTGTTGGAGGCATTTTCCCAATGTTGGGATAGGTTCATCAGGTTTCTGTCACACATAAAATCTTCTACTGATCGCGGGTAGCTCCTCTTTTTCTCTGTTTGTCGATCTCAGTATAACTTCTTGTATGTCCGTGGTTTTCTTTTCTTTCTTTTCTTTAAACTTCGGCGTGTCTTGTTGCTTCGCCTTCTCTCCTGCTGCTTGTTTCTGCCGTTTGTCGTTATTTGCTAGTTTCAGTACCACCGGGACCTTTTTCTGTGGATGATTGAGCAATCCCGACTTGATTGGGTATTGCTGTTTGCGTTCAGGGCATGGTTCATTAGTTTCGCTTACTTCTCGCTCTTCCTCGCAGATGTCTACCATTTCGCCCTTCTGACTTTCGGACTGGTACCTTGTGTTGTGCGGGTCTTCTTGACCCCTCTCCCTTTGTAGAAGCTTGATTTGCTTTTTTAATTCCTCCACCTCTTTTTCCCAGTTCTTGTGGTAAGCATTGTTTTTTTTCCTCTAGTGCTGTCATGTAGTTATCTATATCCGTGACTTTTGTGGACACAGAAGCTAAAATTGAGGTGTTGTCTTGTATTCCTTCTTTTATTGCTTTGTAAAGCTTGCAGTATGGGGCTAAGGCAATCGTTATAGCTGACATGATGGTCAATAGGTCTGGTTTTTTGCTTGGCGTATCTTTTTGCATCGGTAAGGTTATTTCGCTTATCCGTTTGTTTTTAGGGGATTTCAGTGTGCTTGCTGTTTTTCTAGGGGTTATCATCGCTTCCATGAACAAGCTGTCACTCAGCCTGGTTCTATATGGTTCACCCTCTGTTAGCGCACGTTTGGGTAATTCTTTCCGGCCTTCTTTTTGTTGGTTCGTTTCGCTTGCGTCCCTTGCTTTCTCAGGGGTACGCAATAGCTGGCTTGAGTTTGGTTGGGTTTTCGACCAGTCTAGGTGGGGGCCGGTGAGGCGGTGATCTTTCCCTTGGTGCCTTAGTTTTTGTATTTCTGTTCCTTCGTCTGCGGCCGTCGGTTGTAGACTAGTTGGCGCTTTCATCTGATTCCTCCGGGTCCTTTCTTGTAGGTGCTCCCGGCTAACGTCGTTGTCTATGCTTTTTAATGCACTCTCGTCTCTTACTGTGTTCTTCTCATGTTGTTCTTTCAGCGTGCTTAGTCTCCGACTCTCTTCTCTTTCCTCTATTTGGCGCAGAATCGCTATGGCCGCGTTTCTTTTTTCCATCAGGATCTGAGACAGGCCTGTTTCAGGTGTGCTTGCTTGCAACTCTTCTGGGCCTGTTGACTGTTGTCTGTTTCCTGACGTGGCCTCCTGAGCCACTTCTAAAATTTCGGCGTCCGACACCTCGTTTTCTGAGTCGAGTTTGCGTTTCTGTTGGTTGAAAAAGAATGCTTTCAGTGTGCCCAACAACGATGGTGGTGGCTGCCCTTTTTGCAGCTCTTCGTTTCTTTTTTGTAGTTTCGTGGTTCTATTTTCTCCTGTCATTTTCCCTTTAGTTTGTTTTTTGTGAGTAGTCTTTGTCATTTTCATTGTAATGATCTTTTCTTGTTTATTTCTTTGGATTGTTGGTTTGTTATTATTTTTTCTGTTTTAGTGGAGCCGATTTTCTCTCTGGCTCCGAATCGGAGTCTGTATCTCATGTGGCACTTTCACTTTCTTGCGTGCTTTGCTCTGCGCCACTTTTTGGGTTAAGTCTAGGTGTTGTTAGAACACCTACTTGTGCGGGGCGACGAGGCTCTAGGGGGCGTGCTGGTTCCTGGCAGTTGTACCCACGTCTCAGGCTGTGGAGACGTCGCACCGCTCTGGGCACATTTCCCCGGCGGAGTTACTCTGTCCTGACCCGTGTAGGGCACGGGTGCCGTTCGCGTAACTGTTCGAGCGAGTTTGGGTTCCAAGACTCGTTCGCGCAGCGGCATCCATTCGCGCATGCGCATTGCAGCGCGGTCCAAGCCTCGGTTTCACACAGGACCGCTATTTAAGCGATCCGATTCAGTTCTTCATCGCGTCTCAACGCGGTTGGTTCACTTCCGCTTCGCTTCCTGATTCTGGGGTTCTGGGTCTTGATCCTGGTCCTGGGTTGGGTCCTTTCCTTTTCCTCCTCTGATCTGGCTGTCTTCTTCCCCTTCCCATTCCTGTTCTCCTGTGTTCTCTGGTCCCTTCCTCCTGGTTCCCCTCCTGCTCCTTCTATTGCCTGAGTTGCCCGCCTATGCTGGGGTTCCTGTGGTCCTGGCCCGCTTCTCCGGCTTCTGTGGATCCCTGTTCTTCCTCCTACATTGGTACCGTGGACTTGCTGCTAATCGCATTTTGGTACCTTGAACATTCTGCTTACCTGTACTGGCTACCTGGAACCTACACCATCCTGGAAAGCTGCTTGGGATCCTTTGCCAGTATTTGCCAGTAAGATCTACGACCTTCCCGATCAGTGCTTGCACTGTTCTGGCGCCACGTTAATATTGGGAAGTGTCATTCGTGGCGTCAGGAGCTGGCCCCAGTTCAATCCTGTATTACAGGACGGGTCCGGGGTCGGTTCTTTGCGTCACTTAACTTCATCAGCTACTTGTCTACATCTACCACGACCTGGCTACCTCGGCACGCAAGACTCCTGGAGATACAGGTACGCCTCGTCCTCGGGACACACAACTTAACAGGTGTGTTGTTGTTTGTCTGCTCAATGTTTCTTATTTGCTGGGTTATATTTTTTCTTTTAGCGCCTGTGCTTTCTACCGTGGCACTTTCCTTGATGCCTGTCTCCTCGACAGTTTCTGCTAGAGTTGGGTCCTTGTGTACTAATGCTCGGGCTGACTTTGCCGGATTGTTCCATTGTGGATGTTCGTTTGCCGCCGTTTCCAGTTCCAATGTCGGGCTGTTTGCATGCTCTGGTGTCAGTTTCCTTTCGTCGCGTTCCTCAGGGTTGACGATCCTCCCTCGATGGATCTCCTGGTCTCGCCCCTCCTTGCACACTGTCTGTGTTGGGCTCCTTCCAGCTCGCCCTGGGTCGGGCGCGCCTTGCGCCTCTCCGCCAAGGCGCTCCAGTGGCTCAAGAGCGCTCGACCTCTCCCGGTCCTCCACATCGCTGCGCACCCTTTGAGGGTCCGTCGCTGGCAGCCCTTCGACCGCCAGTGCCCGAAACCCGCTCCCCATGCCGGCGGTACACGAGGTGCTGCTAGTTTTGAGTCCGGGTATGTCACTGTTTCCAATGCTCCGTTTTTCTTGTATGTCGTGTGGGTCTGGTGTAGCTGGTGTATCTTGGTTGTTTACCACTTTAGCTTGCCTTGAGGGGGGAAGGGAAGGGGGAGCCGGCTTTCCTGTCTCCTCCCTGTGCTCCTTGTTCGAAGTCTTCCGACGAGCTTTTGGCACTTGTGGTTCTTTATTCATTTCCTGGGTTCCTGCGGTACAGACGGTTGTCTTTGGTTTAAACTTTTTCAGTGGTGTTTTGTCACTTGTTAGCCAGCACCGGCTCTGCTCCGTGTCCGTATCCACGTCTATGTCAGCAGGCTCAGCTGCACTTGTAATTACTTCTTCTGCTTTTTCGCTACTTACTCCTCGTTCTTGCTCTTGTTGGATCAACGGTCTCGCGGTGTTCACAGCGTTCAGGGTCGAGTCCATGCTCCCTCTGCTCCCGCGGACTCCAGCAGACTCAACTCTCCTCACCAACTCCGCTCAACCGCTCCACTCTGGGTAAGGGTTTTTAAGCCCTCCCACACGCTGTGTGAAGTAGTAGACAGGGGAGAGAGACTGCATGCGGCGACTCCAGCAGACTCAACTCTCCTCACCAACTCCGCTTTTCAGGCTCTATTTTACAGTTCACAACACCAGGGGAATGGCTCCCTTCCCCAGGCCTTTCCCAGGCTCTCCTTTACAGTTCACAGCACCAGGGGGGGGTTGGCTCCCTCACCCTGGCCTTTCGCAGCACAGTTGACAACACCAGGGCAAATTACTCCCTTCCCCTGGCATTTTCCATAAAGCAGAGATTCAATTGTAAAGAGGGTCCCTGACCCATGTTTCTCCTCTACCCCCGGGAGTACTTGGTATACTCTCCTGCCAAGTACTATGATGCAGGGAATCGTTCACAATCTTCTTTTCTTTTGGTTGTGGGTCCCAGACACATACTTCTTTGTGACTTTGTTTTGGCAGACCTGGTTCACTCTCCTGCCAACCACTGCCACCAGAAAATTGACTTGTAATATGCTTTCTCTTATTGTCTGCTTCAACAGTGGTTTGCACTGCGCCGAGGAGGATGACTCTTGAGGCACTCTCTAATATGGTTATCTTCAGAAGTGGTATGCTACCAACCACTGCCGAAGGAAGATGACTTCTGAGGCACTCTTCAGTAGTGGTATACGACCAACCACTGTGCTAAGGAAGATGACTCCTGAGGCACTCTTCTCTTTTCTTTTACTATTGCTGTCACACCGTTCCTCACCCAGACCAGTTCTCCTGTTACCTCTTTCTCGGGAGCTCTTTGCCGGTTTTTGGCGGGTCTTGATTTGCACTGTCTCCTTCCCTTCAGTGGGATCCTACACGGCTCTGCTGCAGGATTTTGCTGGCTGTCACAGTGCTCTTCTGTGACCATTCGGTCAACCCGCTTCGGGTTATGCCTCTGCCTTCTAGCTCCCAGCTCTGCTCTGGACTCATTCTACGTCACCGGACCAAGGATACCCCTCTCTAGCCCTGTGGCTTCCTTGGCGTCCTCTCGTTGAACTTCCCGGGCTGGACCCTCTCCTACATGTTGGCTTCATGTAGGCATTTGTCTATTTTTATATCTGCTAGTTGGCAATGGTTGGCATTATGTTTTAAGTCCCTTTTCAATGACTTTGGCCCTTCGAGCTTTATTCCTCTGTGCCACCTCCTCATCCCAGTACATCTATCATCATACCATCTTGGGTAGTCCATGTTCTTCCTCGTCTCAGTAAAAGTCAGTTCTATGGCCCTACTTAGGTACATGGGTTGGTTAGGTATATGATTGGGTTTACAAAGTGGGGAGGTGTATAGGCTGTTGGGTTAGAGTTATTATAGCGTCTTCCTTAGATGTTCGTCCTTGTCCCAAGACAGGGAGTCTGTCCCCATGAGATCCTCCTTCTGAGTACCTCCCCTTGGGGGACTATCGGATAGTGGCCTCACCTCCCTGGCCTCATGGGAAGAGGCTCCCCCTCAGGGAGAAGTGAGGACATCCATGAATTCCTCACAACATATAAAGTTAGGGCATAATTCTTGTGACCTGGTTTCATTCTACTGGATCACTACTTACCTTTTTGTTTTCTAAGTGATTGAATGTATTTCTTTTTTTTCAACAAAACATTTTATTAGGCATTTCATTTGTATTGACATCACATCAGTGCATTTACAACAATTCGATTCACTATACAGGTTGGTTCAGAGGCAATTTCTTTTGTGGGTATCAGTCTCAGGGTCCTATGCTGTGTCCAACTGTTGTGGAGGCCTTGGATGGTGAGTGCTCCTTCCCCCTGCCCCCCAACAGTACTTTTTATTAAACATTTCAATAATAAAGTGCATGACAGCAAAACCTTTGCATATATCCCCAATTGTCACCACGCTCCACAGCAATTTCTTTTTACAAGGAACAATGGGGGGGCGTCCCCACAGATCCTCCACGTGGGGGGTACAGATTTCGATCACCCGCAGCTCTCTTCGCTAGCGTTACGCACCATCAACCCTGTAGCCATCTTGTTAGTGGGGGCCTTCGGATGAGGCCTGGGTACTTTTTAGAGTAGTCCATAAATGGTGCCCACATGTTCAGGAAGGTGTCAGATTCCCAGAGCATATCGCTGTTATATTTTCTGCCAGTATTATTTCCCAGCATTTCGACCACCCTAATGGGGTCGAGGGGCCATCCGCGTCTTTCCATAATCGGGCCAGTGCAATTTTCATGGCCAGCAGGAGGTGTGTGCATAGGCGCGCCATCTGCCCTGACAGTGGGAATGCCCCTCCTCCAGTTTCCCCCTGGGGAATTATTC
This sequence comes from Ambystoma mexicanum, assembly GCF_040938575.1. Classification (NCBI taxonomy): domain Eukaryota; kingdom Metazoa; phylum Chordata; class Amphibia; order Caudata; family Ambystomatidae; genus Ambystoma; species Ambystoma mexicanum. The sequence goes on along the minus strand of NC_090929.1, from coordinate 110,449,380 downwards.
CAGAGTCCCACAGGATTGGTAGACCTGTAATTGCTTTAATGTGGCCCATCACTTCCCCCCCAGTACCTTTCTGCTCTTGGGCAGGACCACAGGAGGTGGACCAGAGTACCCATGTCTGTCCGAGTTGGCTCTATTTAGCTGATCCAGAGTGGTATAATATGTATAACAGATCTTATAGCCCCCTTCCTTATTCGTGATGCATTGGGTACTTTTTTTTTTATTGTATATGGTTTGAAACAGAAACAAAACATTTGAACCTTTACAATTATTTAATAAGCCAACTTTCATATTCAAATAAAGAGGAAAAAAGAGAAAAGGAAAGAGCAAAAACTAAGCAAAATTAATAGCATCTTCCCACATAAAACCATCAAATAAAACAGTACCCTAAATTCATAAACACTAAAAAGGAAGTTGCATCCACGCCTCGCCTAGAGCAGTACTAATTTTTCAAAACCCGCTTGGTGCTGGGAAGTAACATCCCTATATACCTCATTTGATCTCTTCATTTGGGGATCCTACCCGACCCCCCTTGGGTACTTTTGTGCAGCCTGGCCCACATCTCCCCCCATTCTTCAACGTCTATTGCTCGGCCAAGGTCCCTCTCCCAATCCAGCATATACTTTTCTTTTTTGGAGGGGTCTGTCCTATCTAGGAGTTGGTAGAGTGCGGATATCTTCCCCTTTGGGTTTGCTGATAAAAGGGTGTGTTCTAACGCCGTTAAGTCTCTCGCCCCCTTTTCCTTCACTGCCCTATGTGAGGTCCAATGCCGCAATTAGGCGTAATGGAACCTTTCTGTGTCTGCTACCCTGAATTTTTCTTTGCATTTTTCAAAGGTTATCGGGGAGCCATCCTCTAAAAAGTCTGATATCTTTCGTAGTCCTCCTTCTTGCCATGCTGCGAAGCCATGTGGGGGGATTCCGGGTGTAAATTCTGGGTTATTCCAAAGCAGTGTGAGTGGACCTAGCAAGCTTTTACAGCCCCATTTCCGGGCCGCTGCTTTCCATTTTTGCACAGTGTTCAATGTTGCTGTGAGGGGACCTAGTTTGTCCTGGGCTTTTATGGTCAGCAAGTGCAGGAGATCCGCTAGGGGAACCGGGCACCAAGCCTCCTCTATTTGTCTCCAAAGAAGCTGGTATGATGAGCATATCCATGCAAATGCATGAGAAAGTTGCTCTGCTAATGAGTATCTAGCCACATCTGGGACGCCCAGACCACCTAGAGCCCTGCCATGTAGCATAATTTTCTTTGCTATTCTGGATTTCCTACCCCCCCTCCCCCAGATACATTTTTGTAGGTTTCTCTGTAGAGTAATTAGCTCCTTTTCTGGGATATGGGCCGGGAGTGCCGCACATTGGTACATTGTCTTGTCGCGCCTAGAAACACTTGTGTACATGTGTGTTATAAATGACATATATTATATCATATCAAGGCAAAGTGCAAAGGCAAGGTGCCATAAGTAGAACGTTTGAATGCAGACAAGACAAAGTATAAAAGCAAACCCCAATCAAACACAGATGCATTAGATGCCATTATGGAGGAAAAGCTTTTGAGCAAGTACATTTGAGAAAATATGACCACCAATAGATACACCAAGCAGCACATGGTATATGCTATTGTACACCTAAGAACTGTAAAGCACATAAGAAGTCCTATACGAGGCAGTTCAAGTTGGACAATGATTCCTAGCAGGAGAGTACACCAGGGAATCTGGAAACCTTAAAGAGAAGTCCTTGCAGGCAAGTACACAAGGTAGCTGGAGATTGCATAAACATTCCTGGCAGGGGAGTATACCAGGTAATCTGCCAAGATACAAGAACCTTTACAGAAAGATTGTTTGAGAACATTTTGCTTGAGCAATAACTTTGTGAGTCCATTAAAGACGCCAAGGAACTGTTAGCTAAAGAGACATTTACCATCCTCTTTAAGAATCCAGGGGAAGGGTATCCCCTTCTGAAACCAAGGGCCTTTACCTTTGATGAACATTTCTTTGTTGGAGTAACTCTTAAACGTTTGCTTTTGAACACTTTTTCTAACATCAAGTTAAAGACATTTCCTTGCAATTTTTTGTTGCTTGTTTATAACTGTGAGGGACAGGATAGGTTGGTTTGGACACAAGGGCGGCTTTTTCAGTAACTGGCATCCTGACACAGACAGATACTTCGTTTTAGTTTCTCCAACCCATTTCTGTTTAATATAAATATCTTTACTTAAGAAAACAATAACCTTTTGTCTATCTCTCATTTCCAACTGCTCACATATGTTGTCAGGAATCGGATTGGACTCAGTTGACACAAGCCGGGGATCCCACATGAGTAGAGTAAACACAAGCCCCACAGTTGTTACATCTGGGAAAGAGTAGAGTAACCTTATCCTCTTCCACTAGTGGGTCATATACACAAGAAGTTATGCTTAGGTATTGGTTCATGGTCAGATCCGAGGAGTCGTATTGGTGTTTAAAACTTTTTGCTTTATTGGTGCTTTTGCAATTCCACAAGGCAATTTAGAAACATCATAGTGGCGGAAAATGCCAGTTGTTGAACATTGGTGAGTGCAAACAGCCGACGCGCGTTTCGACCTAAGTCTTTTTTAAGGGCTGTGAAGTGTGAATTGTGGTTTAGTGCAGAGATTGGCGTAGTGACATTTGTATGGATCACAGTTCCAGTCTGACATTAGGAAGGGAAATGGAGAAAACCCAGGGACTCAGCCTGATGGGAGGTGGAACCAGGAATTGTTTTTGTATGGCTCGAAACTGGAGGCAGAGAAAAACTCAGACTCTATTTATGATCAGACCGAATCAAGACTACTAGGGGAAGATTCCCTGATACCCCAATATCATGGGAGATCCCTCTCCCCTTGAAAACAGAAGATGCTGATGCTCCGTTATCCTCCCCAGAGAACAAGGAGCCTAAAATGACCTCCCACAGGGATGACAACCATAGGGGATCTGAAAGAGATGAGAATACCTCTGCAGAAGGTCAGAACATCTGAACAACCAGGGGAGCTATCCTAGCCACCTTGAGTCATGGCACCCGACAGGGAAGATAATAGCTTTTCCACCCCTCTACCTTCTTGGGAAGTTTCCTGCCTGGTAAAGATTGAAGACGGTAAGCCTTCTAAGAATGCAGTCACTTTAATTCCCTCTTGAGATGTTAATCCCTATGAGGAACCTGAGGGCATCCTCATTTCTTTTCTTTTTCTTAATTTTTTTTTAATTTGCATTTAATCAATAAAAGATTTTTACAAAAGACTTTTAGCGTTCTTACTGAAAAAGTTCTGATGAGGCTACTTGGGACACCGCTCTCAGTTTCTTTTTTCAAAAGTCAAAAGTCAGTTTCTCCGCTATCGTCATCAGACTGATCTATGGCCATTTGACATTTGAGATTTCCCAGGTTTGCTTTTTTTAAAGAAATGTCCAAAGGTTTGGCTGCAGCCCTCGACCATCTAGCAGAGTCGCCAGAAATAAGCCGACACCAGCCTATCTCTTCACTTACTACAGATTGATGGGATAGTAGCGGTGCCAAGTACGCCTCTCTTTCCGAAGACAGCGCAGAACAGGACATCAGAAGATGTCTCACAGTTTCAAGTTGGGCAGGGTTCTCACATAATCGACATGAGGCTATTGTAGATTTTGATCTATTAGACAAAATTTCCCTTGTGTGTAGGGTATTTAACCGTGCTCGCATTAACATTTTTCTCAGAGCTTTTTCAGGGAATTTATCGCAATATTTCAGTGGGGTTTTTGGTTTATTGTGTCCAGGCGGAAGATCTTTCAATAGTTTATATGACAGAATTTCTTCGTTTGTCAAGATCCAGTCTTGCTGTACTATTTCTTTCCTTCACTCTGCCAGGATTTGAAATTAGAAGCTCTTCCGTGTAGACTATCTCTTCCAGTTTGTCTTTCCGTTTCTTGACCCAAACAATTAGAGGTTTACATCCTCCTCTTTGGATTTCTTCTGCTACCACCTGAAAGATGGGGAGAGCGTTTGGCGAGACAATTTTTCTGAAGAGTTGAAGTGCCCCTTGCTCCACTGTTGAGGCAAGGGACGTGAGACCAAGGTCCCGTCGGATCGCCGCCATGGGAGCTGACTTAGGGAGGCCCAATACCGTCTTCCACACAAAGCCTTCCAATTTTTGCCATAGTTCTTCCGGAAGGTTTAGATTTGCGCACATTACATAAGCTAGTGCAGGGACTATTTTTGACTTATAAAAATTCAATGCTGTGTCCATGAGACCTTTCCAAATTTTCTATCAACAGCTTTTAGTTGGGCAGTCAGATTTCTTGTTTTATCCCACAAAGCCTCCGTAGTGGTGTTTTCTCTCAGGGAATTGTCTATCCACACCCCAAGATATTTATATTCATTGACGACTTCCAACTTGTTGTTTTCCAGGAACCAGGCCGATGGGGTTTTCCGGTCGACTATCGATTTGGTAAAGAGCAAAATTTTTGTTTTCTGAGTGTTGATTTCTAAGTTATTTTCTTTCATATATGCAGAGAGATTTGATAATTGTCCTGTAGACCAATTTTTGTCTGGTCCATCAGGATCAGGTCGTCCACGTACCATAGCCTGGATACTTTTGACAATCCCACTTTTGGCGGAAATGAGCGTATTTTTTCTTCGGTGTACTGGAAGTCGCCTATAAAGGCAATGAACAGAGCCGGGGCCAGGGGGCAACCTTGCTTAACTCCACGGTTGGTGAGAATTTTGTTTGACAGGTGGCCTTGGTGGCTCAGACGAACTTGCATGGAAATTTGAGTGTGTAAGGCCATAATTGGATCCAATATAGGGGTCGGGCAGTTCCAGGTTCTCAGTTTTTCCCAGAGTTTCTCGCAATCCACCATATCAAAAGCCTTTGATAAGTCGACCAGGGCCAAATGAACTTTAGGGGCACCTGATTTCACCCTTGCTTTGATGATGTTTAGAATAAAGATGTTTATCGTTGTCCCTGTGCCCTTCTGGAAACCTGTCTGGAAAATATCAGTTGCAGGGGAGGCTCTTGCCCACTTCTGAAAGTGTGTGAGTAGCAAATATTTTTCCCAAAATGTCCAACAGAGCAATAGATCTATAGTTGGACAGATTTTCCCTAGATCCTTTTTTAAAAATTGGGACCAGTACCGCCTCTGTCCAGGATGCCGGGATCTGTTTGGTTTTGTGGCAATAGATAAAGATTTCCCTTATCACTGCGGCCCAATCTTCCGGATGTTTTTTTATGTCAATGTTGGACAGGACATCAGGTCCCGGGGCTCTTGAGGTTTTTAGTTGTGTTATTACTCTCAAGATATCTTCCACGTCGGTCAGCGGGATCCAATGATCATCTGACTGCTGGATTTTCCTCTCTGCGGATGAAGGTGGTGGCTGAAAAAGGGCGCTGAAGTACGACGTCCAGCTTTGTTCCGACACTGTATTTGCGATAGAGGATGCTCTTTGCCCATTGGTAGTTTTTAATGAATTCCAAAAGTCTCTTTTTTTTTTTTTTTGAGGCGAGGGTCTTTTGCATGGCTTCTGCGTCCTTCTGATACAAGCTCGCCGCGTGATGTTTTATCCACAATTTATAGTGGATTGCACCCTTTTGGTACTTGGACCATGCCTCTGCTGTTTGGTGCCTTCTTGCAGAGTTTTTCAGATTTCTAACTTCACGTCTCTTGGTCACCACCAACCGGTCTTAGGTATGATTATGTGCGGGTTTCTTACACCTTGTTCCTCAGAAGGCCACCCTGTGGGGCGACAGTAGGGGTGTGTAATCTAGTCTTTTAGCAGCTGTGCTAGTTGTTCTGAACTGAGGATCCGTACTCAGCCTGGCCTTTATGGCTCTGATGTTCTCAGTCGTAAGGCGCAGTCGAGATTGTTGCTTGTTTGGCTCTACTTCTGAAGCGTATATGGGCCTTTCCGGTACGTGTGCTCCCCAAGCTAATTGTAGCAGATTGTGATCGCTTTCCAGAGTTTTCACAACTTTGAAAGATGAAACAAAGGGAATCAGACGCTCAGTTACAAAGGTATAGTCCAAGGTAGCAGAGGATTTGTCTCTTTCCCACGTAGGAATCTGGGGTTCGTAGTCTTTTAACGTGGTTGCATTGAAAAGATTTCTTGATTTCATCAACTTTGACCATGCGGAACCTCTTTTGTCTGCCGGAGAGTAAGTCGACAGTGGATTTTCAGATATTGCAGAAGTTTTGCATTTAGCATTTAGGTCACCGCAAACTATGATATTATCAATGTCGAAGTCTGCGGTGATGGTGTCGATTGCTTGAGCCACTGTACTGCAGAATTTTTTTGATGAAGTTCTCTCCGGGTTCCAGTATAGGTTTATTATCACAAGGTCTGAAGTGATCCAGGCAGCCTGCCCAGGGTCAAAGCGCTGCCATGAGGTCAGGGTTCCGAGCATACCATATGCTTCAATGATTTTAGTTTTCGGCGTAATCCCTGAGCCTGTGCGAATAGCCGTTAAATGGCCCGAAGATGGTCTTCCTAATAGTGATCTGTAAGCTGGAGAAATTTCTATTGTGAATCCATCTAATGTCGGAGGGTCTGTTAGCCAGGTTTCTTGTAAACACAGGATATCGAAGCTCCCTAAGTTTATGTCGCTCGGGCGAGTCAGATGGTTGAAGCCTCTAGTGTTCCACGATGCCATAACCAGTTCTTTATTGGCCGATTTGAGGGTCAATTTCTCTGTAGACGTCGGAAGCTCTAAAGGACTTCTTGTTCGTTGCTATTTCTTATGGGATCGGCAAAAGTGTCCGCCAACCACTTCCATGGCACCTCTGAGACTTTTTGCTTTTGCTGACATGTTTGATTTTTCGTGGAGTCTTCCCATTTGTCAATAGGGTTGTTTCTGTTTGTTGGGGTCCGCATGGTTTCGGTGATGCGGGGTCCGACCAGTGTTTTCCCATTTTGATGATGATTCAAACCTGTTATCTTCTTTTCTCCGATCGATGTGTTCGTGGCCATTTCTCGGTAACAGATGCTGAATAATTTTGCTCCTCGAGGAGTCTTGCCTGCGATTTTGATTATACAATGCTTCAGTTCTTGAGATATAATGGGCCTTTGCCGGAGAAGCCCTCTTCCGAATTTCCTTTTCTGGTTGCTTTCTTGCCTGTTTGGAAACTGAGAACAAGTCAAATCCTAATTTGTGTAAATCTTTGCAAACCTCTGAGGTGACTTCTGCAAGGGCTTTGTTTTTTATATGAATGAATGCTTTTGCTCTGTGGTCCCGATGATAAGGTTCCACCATCTTGACATCATTTGTCGTCAGATGTTGTAAATTCTTAATTTTGGCTACGATTTTGAGAAGCATTTTTCTGTTTAGGACCATGTACCCTTCTTTAGATGACGTTTGTTCAATTTTATAGACTGCAGCTCCTGTGAGTTTTTCATCAAGTTCCTTTGATCCTTTTAACGCCCATGAGTTTTCTACGTGCTTCGTGAGCCTTCGGGCGATCTCACGTTGTTCAGTTTGTTTTTCTGGGGTCATCGCCTTTTTTTGTCTTTGATCTCTAAGGCTCGTTTTGTAATTAGTTTTGGGTTCCGTTTGGTCCTCAGCAGCCTCGGTTCTCCGGTGTCTTTGTATGGGAGCTTCTTTGTCATCATCCACTTCTTCAAGGTCATTCGATAATGTAGTTTTTGCTACAGCTGCTAGAGCTGATTTGGCTTCTGGTTGGGGTGATATTGTCATGATTTGGGAATCTTCTAAATTATCCTGGTGCTGGGACAGGTTCATTAGATCGCTATTTTCTTGAAATTCCTCAATCGTTTTTGAAGATGTAGGCATAAGCTGTTGAAATGGTTAAGCAGATGAAGTAATTTGAGAGCGTTCAGTTTTTCTTGCTTTGGTCTCTTCATGCTTCTTTCCTTTTTGTTCCAGAAACTAAAACCAGCAGTGGATGGGTTGATTTTTCTTCAGTTTTCTTTGGTTCAAGTATCAGTGCGTTTTTTGCTTGCTGAGTTTGAGTTGGATTAGTTTTTCGCAACACCTGCTCTGTTCGCTCTTTTTTGGTCCTCGATTCAGATATTTCAGATGGGTTCCCTGATGGTTTCATTCCAAAAATGGGTGCCAGATCCTTATGGATAGGCCCTTCACCAGTCTGTGAGCCAATAGAGATTGAAGGTAATGGTATTTGAGCGGAGTTCTGCTTTTCCATAAGTTGGGCTTCTAATTTGGCAATTTGTTTCTCCATAGTCGCCTGTGATAACGTGCTTTTTCTGTCCAGGGCTGTTATAAAGCCTTCAATGAAGGTCAATTCAGCCAGCATTGCCGATGACATAGAGGTGTTATCTTTGAGAGTTTCATTGATGGACTCGTAGAGCTTAGCGAAGGGATTTAAGGCGATTGTAAATGATGACATTATTTGCAGCAGATCTATTTTTTTGCTGGGGGAGTCCTTTTGAGCCGGCGCTGATATTTCACTGAGTCTTCGACTAGAGACCGGCGTGTGAAAGCCCTTGTCACTAGTATGTACAGAAACTCTGTCCATACTTCTTCTGTCTGTGGGCAGTAATAAATCTTGTGTACGAAGTTCTTCTTCTGCTTTGTGGCCTTTTGGGGTTTCTGGAATGTGGGCTTTGGTCCATGCGTGTCTATCTTCCATTTGTCCCGCTGCCTGTTTCGGAGAACACAGTGCTTCTAATGGAGTATTTGGCAGTGGGAGACTAGCTACCCCCTTAGCCCGGGGAGCCGCTAATGTTTCCTTTGCTTTTAACCTAGGAGGCCTCTCACTGCTGCTATGAGGGCTTGAAGGAGCTGGTAGCTGAGGGGGCAGCTCCGCACAAGGGTCCTGGGCTGTTGTGCTTGTCGTTTTTTCGACAATTTTTTCCTTTTGGCCTAGTGCCTGTGGTTTTGGGTCCGGCCTTGTGAAACTTTGATTAGTCTTTCTGGCTTTGCTTACAGGCAAGGGGTCTTGTACCGCCTCCAAAATCTCTGCGTCAGAAAGTTCCGAATCATGATCCAGCTTCCTTTTATGTTGGTTCAGAAAGTATTCTTTTAGGGAGGACGATATTAGGGGAGTTGAAAGACACTTTGCACTCCCTTGGTTTTTAGGTCCCAATTTTCTTAGTTTTTTCGTGTATATTTTATTTGGAGTTGACTTTATTTTTGTCAGTCCTTTTGTGTTTGGCTCCATTATTGCAGAGGCGGCGGGTTCATTTTCAACTTGATTACAGATTCCCTGCGTCTTTAGGGAAGCCATTGCCAAGATTGGCTTTTTATCTTTAGGGGTGGTCACATTTGCCAAGTCTTCAGGTTTCTGGGTCTGATTCACCATCCGTGTGGGCGCTGGTGGTTGGTCCAGGGGTCTTTCTTTTTTTGACGAACAAGCTTCAAACGCTTCCTCATCCGAGGTCCTAAGATCGTAAATTATAGATAAATCTTCTTGGTCCGAGGCCAAAGAGACGCTAGATGCAAATCTTAGAGGCCGGTTTGATGGAGAAAGTAGGATTTGATTTCCACTGTGTGGATTGGCACTTCTGTGAATCAGTACAGTCGTTTGGGCATTTATTCGTGGAGGTACCTGATTCTCGGTATCTCCAATTTTTGTTTCCACCCCGTTTTCCACAGTCGGGGGGGTTTTGAGGTTGGTGTAGCTGGGAGTCTTCTGAAGGGAGAGACACATTTTCCGACCCCTGCCGTTGAGGTTCCTGCTGCGGCCGTCCTCCGACCGCCTCAGGCAAGAGACCACTCGTCAATACGGTGGAACGGATGGGGGTCTGTAGATTTATTTGATCGATCATTCGCTCTTCTTCCGTGACGGCCGTTTGGTTTTGCCTTTTGCTCTTACCGTCGCCCTCATCATCCGCCTGCCAGGCATCCACAGGTGGCGGAACTCCCCCCCTGGGCTGATATATCCACTCTGCACCCCGGTGTTTGACCCATTTTTTCTTCGCCACCTAATTTAGAGCGGAGTGATGAAGTTGTCTGATGGCGTTTTGTTGTCAATAAAGATTTTTGTGTCACCGTTGTCTTAGGTGGATTCGCCTCAATCGGGCTCGTTTCCAAGTCATTATCCAAAGCAATCATGGGTACAGCTGACAGGAGACTTTCACCCCCAAATTCATTTGTGAGGGTGTCGCTTCAGAGCCACCGTTTCTCAAAGGTTGCTTCGGTTGGAATGGGCAGTGCCATATTGGAAGTGGCAAATCAGGAGGAGCAGAGAAAAAGGAAAAAGGCTAGGTCCGAGGTACGAGGCTGCAGGACGTTGTGTTTATTTTTGTAGACAACCTGGGCAGGTTATTCTCGGGCGTGTGTGAGTTAAGTGAATTGGACAGTACTGTTGTAGATTCACTGCACAAGGGGACAAGCCAAAAGGGGGTAGGACCCGCTTACCGCTACTCCCGACTCCGGACACCAGACACACTGCTCGCACACTGCGCAGCACTCCGCGCATGCACAGTGTTTTTGTAGATGGAAGCTGGAAACCTTTTCAGTTGCTGTAGAAAGCAGGCTGCCCTCACGAAGCAAAAGGAGAAAAAGCACAGCGTCTGTCCACCAGTTCTCCACCAGACACACTGCTCACACACCGCACTTCTTTTCCCACTGGATCCTCCTCTCAGGTAGTCTAGGGAAAGGCCATCGCTTTTGGATCCTGATCCTGAGGGAGGATATGTGAGAGTAGATTACCTGGGTGGAGGAAACTTCGGGAATGGGGAGAGAATGTCCTTAGGTGAGACATGGTATCCCCCTTTCCCTTTTTACAATGAACCCTCTATCCATCAAGTCTTTGTAGGCTACTGTCAGCCCTTTTCCTTTTCCTTTTCCTCACATCAGTCCGTCACCCAGAAACACCACATCCACACTGAGATGAGGAAGAGACCAACTATTAAGCCACCATCACATTTGGTTGAGACAAACACATATCAACCTAATTCTATTCATATAGACACGTCAGCCTCCTTTTGTTAATATAGGCACTTATGAGCTTGAGCTGTGTACTGGGATGAGTGGGAGGACAACACAAGTCAGGCAGAAGTACCGTTCTAATGGTGAGCTGTCAAGTCTTTTCTTGATTCAGTATGGTGGCGGTCACTTTAAAACCCGACTTCCGTTTGGAAATGGAGGCAGCTGTGGAGGCAGTATGAGCCGTGGAGGCCAAAGAAGCAGCTGGGGAAACAACTCCAAATCAGTTGCGTGGCATGCACAGCGCTCGAGACCCTGTGACAGATGCAGAGTTAATGCAGTAGGAAGCAAAGCTAAGGAAAGCAGGAGGCCGGTAACAGACTGCGTGAGGGAGACCGGCGTGACTGAGTGAAGCGCTCACAGAAGTCCTGGGCTGCAGGTTGATGTCACATTTGGCCGTCGCCGTGTGCAGCGCACCTTTCACCTAAACAAAAGCAGACGTGTGGAAAAACCCGTTCGGGGATATCATTCGCTTTGGAAGCGCTGGCGGCTGCCATGGCAACGCGTTCCAATGTTCTGTGGGTCACAGCTCAGGAGGTCACGTGTCGGTCAGCTGACCAGTACGGGAGACACGCCTCTATGATACGTATTATAATGAGCCATTACTAATGAAACGCTGCTTCTGTTAAATCGTTATTTACATACTGTTTCCGGATAGCCTACCTTCGTTCTTGACACCGGTTTTGTCCTCGAAATACCATCCGTCTTGTGATTTTGTCTTGCTGACTACTTGTTGTCGACCTCAGAACTCTTCCTGGACTGCCTCTTGGTTCCGTTTGTATCTTCCTCTGCCAGCTCGTTGCCAACCTCGGAATACTTCCCCGGATGTGGTTCCCAACTCGACACCTCCACCACCGCGTCAAGTTATTTCAACGCTTGGTTTTGGCTACTTTCCTCAGCACTCGGCGGTTCCCGAGCGTGGCGAGCAGTGCCTCCTACAAACGCTACCATTACAGAGGTACCAGTACATGATTCTGCAGTAAATTCTGGTAAGCGTTGCCTCCTTGTTTCTTTGTGCTTCACGTACCTAGGGGAAACACTGCTTTTGCTATCCTCCTTGAATTCCTTTCTTCCACTACTGCTTACAAACCATTGACTGCTGTCTCTGCACACCCTCCAGCTTACTCCACCTTTCCTCAAGACCTGTGTGAACTATCTTTGGCATCCGTTCAAGTGCACTTTGGACTAGGGCTGTACCGAACTTCGGCTTTGAGTCCCTATTCTGCCGAAGTTCGGCTGAAATACAGCTATCCGGCTTTGGCAGAATAGTTTCTGTTTAGGGACTCAAAGCCGAAGTCCACTTTCTATGCTTAGCTTCCCTCTCCCTGTTTGGGAGATGACAGCCAATCATAGAAAGTTTGACAGTGTTCAGGCTGCAGAAGCCAAACAAGTTGTTTGCCTATTGGCTTCTGCAGCCTGACCTCCTAGGAACCAGCCTAAAGTGTTGAAATGGGAAGCGAGGGAAGGGAACAGTTCTTCCCTTCCCTCGCTTCCTATGCCAACGGACGGGCTCCAGCAGATGCCAGCACCCGGACCCGGAGAGATCATCAGGTAAGTGATGAGTCCCCATGCCCCTCATCACGGTGAGGCTGCGGGGGTGCTCCTGCAGGAGCGGCCCTCCCAGGCTCATGAGGCCGCCGGGGCACTGAGGCCACCCCGGCGGCCTTGCTTTGAAATGTGCTCCCTCGGCCCCTTGAGCACGTTGAGGCCGCAGGGCCACAGGGAACCCCCACGGCCTCACCGCAATAATGTTGTGGTGTTCGTCGGGCCACTGGTGCAAAGCTGGTGGCCCACATTGTATTGCATTGGGGGGGCGCGAGGCCGCCGGTGCACTTTGCCGACCCTGGCGGCCTCGATTTGAAATGTGCCCCCCCATCCCCCCTCATCACGGTGAGGCCACAGGGGTGCCCTGCACCCCTGCGGTCTCACCGCAATAATTATTCGGCACAACTATTCGTCTCACGATTCGGCTCCGGCCGAATAGTTGACAAACTATTCGGTATCCGGCTGAATACTAAATATGCTATTCGGTACAGCCCTACTTTGGACGCTTTGCTGTATGTGTGTGCACCAACCCGGCCGTAGTGCGAACCTTGTGCCGCTCGGGTGTTTTTTTCCTCTACTAACCTCCTCGTTTTTTGTTTTCTCCTGTCGTTGTATTGGACCTTGTTGGACCTTAGGTGTTGTACAGTTGGGGTAAGACAGGAATCCTTTTTTCTGTTGGTCTCTGTTTCTAGTTATACCTACCTCGTATTAAGTTAGTCTTGTTCCTCTTCTTGTAGGGCCATATTTTCATAGCCGGCAGCAGCCTGTTCTTAAGGTACAATTACAGTGAATCAGTACTGGTTGTATGTAACTTTATTTCTGGTACTAACCTGTGGTCTTTTCCTTTACAGCATTGTGGTTTGGTGGTGTGTGTTCTCCCCGCTCTTTAGTTTGATCGGTCCCTCTTTCTGTTGCTACCCAGCAGAGGGACATGTCATAATAAAGAGTACCCTCAAGTTGAGGAGGCATAGTCCAGGACGAACAGATTTAGGCTTAAGAAGATTATGGGCATTCTTCTGGTTACCTCTCCAACCTTCCCAGGTCTCATAACCAAGGCCCCGGCCGGTGTGGTGAGTAACAGTGGAGCATCGCTGGGGAGCAGCGCCACAAAGAGCCGCTGGAAGAGGAGCAAAATACCGCTCGGGTCGGCGATCAACCGGAGCCACAGATATCTTGCAGTGCCGTAAACTCCGACCAGTGAGTGAATGGGCAGCACCGGGCTGGTGGGCGAATATGCAGTGATCATTGTTGTTTTGAGTATCGAACAAACTAAAATTCATTACAAGTCACTTTGAATGCCGAAAACAAGTACTTTTGAATATCAAACAAACTGAAAGTCATTATGCTAGGCCATAAAGACCCCGCATATGGAAACTAAGGCACAATAACCATATACTAGTGACACAACAGACACAAGGTTCGATTTGCCAAGAAATCTGGTTTATTTCAAAGTATGCTCAGTCGGCCGACTGGGGTCTAACGTCTCGCAACGTGTGTACCCAGACCTCGTGAGACGCAAGAGAGCGAGCAACGCTCAAGCAACAATATATATACATAACATGCAATCTTTGAAGGCAATTCAAACTGCCCATAATGTATCTTTTAGGCTAGGTTTCGGTGATTGACAATTATGACAAGTTTCTATTCAGTCTAAATATACTTATTCTAGCAACAGTTGCAGAGACAGCTTTTTGTTATGGAGAACATAAAGCTCTTAGTTCAGCAGGGATATCCTGTTCGTGAGAGAGACACATTCCTTAGCATGTTATCTATCAGTTTCTATTCATGAACCAAGGGTCAGACAGCTCTGAGGCAGAAAATACCAGTCTCTGCGAAGGAGTACCGCAGAAAGAATATAATTCATGTTTTAACTGCCTATAGCTACAGCTTTTGTAAGACAGGCCGGCACCTGGGCCGCTGATTAGATGCAGTTTCTGCTCGCCTCCAAGGACTTCGTGAGGGAGGAAAACAATGTATTTCTGTATCATTTGGAATTCCTGCCTGGGCTGGTCTTTCAACATGCAGGCCGTGGCCTCACACCGTACATGAGCTTGAAACATAGAATACATTTGCAAAGCGTTTTGACAGAAAGGAAAAAAGCAAATGGCAGATATTTTCACAAAATGGACACCCTCTGGTTACATTGACGATTCTGTGTTTGCGATGTTTGTCACATGATGCGATTGGTTTCCGGCCAACATAATATACATACTATAGGGTCGTTTCTGGACTAACAAACCCTCCTTTTGGCCGTAAACCAAGAGCATCATCCATACAGCTCATCTTCATCTGACCACATGTCTAATTCTGAACTATGCATACTACTATAATCGTTATCAGAAATATTAATTGCCATGAATTCTTTGATAGTTTCATTTTCGTGGTGTGCACCTTCATTTAATATGTGAGTAGGTTTCGTTTTGATGGCGTGTACACATTAATTTGTAATTTGGGAGCAATGGATTGGCAGGCATTGTATGCAACAACAACAGAACATGAGGATTCCTAATATCGTGACCAAAATTGCAATTAGTTTCCATCCCCAAGATCGCAATAGTTCCCAAAACCATGAACTTATATTCAGATTCCAACCACCTGTGGGAACACGAATATCAGAACTTATGACATGCAATTTCTTGATTGCTTCAAATATCTTGGGGGAGGAGTCACTTACGAATACATAGCACACTGACCCCACGATTTTGCATACCCCCCACGGTCAGCCAAAATTATATCAAGGACCATTCTATTCTGAAGTATCATTAACCTAACTGCTTTCTCTTCTAGTGTCATATTATAGAGTATATCTGTAGTTCCATTTGTCGTTTTTTCTAACACCCTGGACAGTTCCTTATATTCCATGAATTTATTGCTTGTCCCCAAAATGGTATAAATGACTTTGCTATGTCCCCTGCAATTAGTCCTGCGGTATCATCTCGCTGCGGCCTAGATCTGGATAGTTTTGATGTTTCTGAAGTTTTGGAAAGAAATACACCAGGAAAAAGTATACCTAAATAACAGGTCCCTTCCCAAGTTCTAGGTAACCATGGATAGGCCTGATCTCCACATACAAAATAAATAGGACCTCCTATATATAATGGTTTCACTTCTTGCCCAAGTACGGCAGTATTCATGCATCTAGTAAATGTTCCTACTGGATAGGAGCCCTTTTTCCGTAAGCAAAATGGGACAGAACGTGGACTGTGATTAATAGTATAGGAGGGAGGCACAACATCTTTGTTTCCCACTGGAGCCATGTTGAAATTGATTAGGGATTTGTAAGGCCTAGAGAGCCTATCTACTGGATGCGTTGTTACCGTGTTTATTTTGCTTGCGCTTGCAAATATAGAACAACCCACCGGTTGCAATACCACCCTTTCAAACTCATCTATATTTGTTTCATCAAACTGACCAGTATCACTGTCTTTCCATTTTCCATAAAATAACGCTCTCAATGATGCATAACATGCGATATTAAGTGGCAAAGGCTGTAGATACCAACCCATTCCTTTTCCACTATGCTGGGGTAAATGGGAGCAGACCCAACAGTTGGACCTATTCAAGATAGCATGGGTTATATTCATAATCAGAAGCAATGTATTATTAACATAACCCTTTCTATGTTTCACTTCTTGTGAGGGGAGAGTGTAAGAGAGCACATGTACTGGGCTTCTTGCAGTAGGAGCATTGGTAGCAGGCAAAAGAAAATTCAAAGGATGCACAGTTTCCAGATACCAGAACATTGGGATCAGTGGGATCAGAATGCAAAGTGGTATCATTATTATTAGCATTTTCTTTCCAAACCAGGTTTTTCTAGGAACAGGCTTAGTCTGTATTTCTACAACATCATCAGCGTTTGTGCAGGAGGGAGCAGGAGTGAGTGTAGGCATTGTCTGTAATGCTTATCTCAGGAAAAGTTTTCAATGTTCGTCGCGGAAAAGTTCTCCACAGCAACACACGTAAACAGCAAAGCGTCCAAGTAGCAGCAAAGCGTTCAGGCCAGTTCAGGCTAGCCTGCTTAAATAAATGACAGCAAGCCGATGTGATTTAGCACAGAGCTCCAAAAAGCATCAATTGTGTCAGTACCATATGCCCGCCGCTTGTTCGCTCAGGGTCCCACTGGTTCTTCACTTTTCAAAGGTAGCACCAGGAAACCGCGTTTCAGAGCTTTCAATTTGATGCAGTTTGATACAGCTCATACGCTCCATTTCCCTAAGCCTCTGTTTCCCACTTCATCCATGTTGGGAAAAGAGGCAAAATAAACACGCAGATCACTTCTGATTTTGAGAACATAGATTGTACCTTATGGCTCCAGGTACAGTATGATCGATGAACAATGCATTCTCATTTCCAGATGCAGGATCAGTGCCAGCTTGCAATGAGTGATGATGCGGCAGCAGTTGGACAAGGTTGAGGCACCTTTGGCCTTTCGATCTTTGTTGTAATCTCCCCAGATCCTTTCTCGGGTTTAGGAAGTACCTCTGGCAAAGAACTGGCGATGGTAACTTTCTGATCAAATGCAGCTGTATTTCTTTCGACGTCAGGATCAGGCAGCTCTTTCAAAGGAAACTGAATTATTTTCGTGTGGATCCATGACTTGCGACCATCCACTTGGACTGCAGTCTGTGTAGCCAGGAGCACCTGATAGGGCCCCTTCCATTGCGGTGCGAGCAAAGATATTCTCTCAAAATCTTTAATAAGTGTCCAGTCGCCAGGCTGCAGACAATGTCCTGGGCCGGTATATCTGACAGGAAGAGCCTCCTGCACCTGCTGATGAATTAAACACAAGTTTTGAGTTAACTGTTTACAGTAATTAATAAGCAAAGGGTGTTCAATGTCTCTTAAACGTTTCGGCTGTGGAGCATTCCAAACATTTGCTGGTCTTCCCATGATTATTTCATAGGGGGAGAGTCCAGCCCTTGCCTGTACAGAGGTTCGCATGCCCAACAAAGCTAGCGGCAATGCATCGGGCCATTTCAAATTACTCCCTTCACAGATTTTGCTAATCTTATTTTTCAAAATACCGTTCTGGCGTTCCACCAAACTGTCACTCATCGGGTGTCTGGCCGAATGGAATTGTTTGTCTACTTGGAGACCTGCACAAATTTGTAGTATCACGGCTGCAATGAATTGCGGACCGTTATCTGACCATATCACACGGGGCAGGCCAAAACGGGAAAAGTACTCTTTTAGCATAACTTTAGCTGTGGACATAGCTGTACAATCGTTCAGGGGATAGGCCTCTACCCTTTTGCTGAATGCGCAAACCTCTACGAGGACACTTATCATTTTGGCATCTTTCCATTTCTATGAAGTCAAAATGGATGACTTCAAATGGCATAGAGAGGGGGGCCAAAACTTCCTACTGGAGTCGCTGTTCCTTTTCCAATGTTATGTTGTAAACAAGTCATGCAGTTTTGGACCAGTCTGTCAGCAGTTTTTCTAATATGTGGATTCTGCCATACTGTCTCTAGATGTTGAATCATTTTCTTAGCACATATGTGTGTTGGACTGTGGGCCATAGTGACCATTGCAATTACATAGGCATTTGGCAACATCCATCTTTTATTCTTTTTGTCCACCCAACAACCTTCAATGTCTAATTCGGCTGGTCCCTCAGACCATGCTTTTATTTAATCTGCAGTGGCTTCTGTTTGCATTTCCTTCACTGTGGCAATCCCATTTTCTACCATGCAGGGTACCTCTTTCATTTTTTCAACGTACATTTTTGTGTGTAAATCAGTGGCAGTTTGTTTCGCAATTCTGTCTGCAAATGCGGTTCCCTTTTCAATGTTACATGTTACCCTTTTATGCGCTTCGCATTTTATTATTGATAATCGTTTGGGAAGCGCAAGTGCAGACAACAGTCTCACTATCAAAGTGCCAGGTTGGATTCTTTCTCCGTGTGATTTCAGTAAACTCCTTTCAGCCCATAATCGTCCAAAATTATGTACCACCCCAAATGCATACTGGCTGTCAGTGTATATGTTTACATTAAGGTTTTCAGAAATTTCACATGCTCTTGTTAAAGCTATTATCTCTGCGGCTTGTGCTGAGTTGTATGGGATTCTTTTGCTTTCTACAATACTTTTCAGTGTAGTGATGGCATATGCAGCAGTTGATGTACCATCGGGTAATTTTGTCACAATGGTTTGTAATATCCTCTTCTTCAAAAGAGGACTCCGTCTCTCCTCCCTCCCCCTTCTCCTCACCTTTACTCTTCCACTTGGGTTCTGTCTTCTTCTTCACTTTATGTCCTGGTTTCTCCTTTTTTTAATGTAGATAAGGGTGCCCACGGAAGGACGCCACAGTGTCACCTTATAGGTGAGCTGTGGACGATCCTCCGTGGTGGCCAAATATGGGGAAAACGCTGGAGGCACAAAAAACCCCAAAGAAGTTTTAACAGATGGGAGAAAGTAAGTCCTTGGCTCACGAGCAGACGAAGAAGCACAAAACCGTGAGGATACTGCAATCCGAAGGCAGGCAAGGGTTCCGTATACAGGTAATCACAGAAGGACAAGAAGGTAAACCGAAGCAATCCGAGGGCAGGCAAAGGTTTCCGGTACACAGGGAAGCAGAGTAACACCAGTGGGTTGAGACCAAGCAATCCGAGAGCAGGCAAGGTTTCAGGTAAACAGGTAGGCAGAACAAGGCAAGCGGGTAACCAAAAGCAATCCGGGGACAGGCCAGGTATCCGGTACACAGGTGAGCAGCAGAGGAAAGAAGAGAAGGGGAAGCAGCAGGCCGGGGAAGGAAAAGGAGGGAAAGAACAAGGGCAAAATATAAGGGTAGAGGAAAAGGCGAGCGGGAGGAACAGAACCGCAAGCAGAAAAAAGGAAAGAAGGGACTAAGGATAAAGAGGCAAAAGGACTGAGGCAGGCGGGCGAAACCGCAAAAAGGAACACGGGAGCGAAGTGCAACAGCAGGGAGAAAAACCTAGGAACGTTGCAACGCATCCGAAACCCGGAAGTGGCTGTACTAAACAACCGGCGTCCGACGCAAAGCAAAAAGAACTAGACCTGCACATGACGCAGCGGAGTACCTGATGGAACAATCAATGGTGGACCTCTCTTCCAGCGGTTCCAAACACTCCATCTCCCCCATCTCCCAACAAATTTAAAACAAGAACCGTCACAAAACAGTTCTCCATCTGGCTCTTTCTGTGGGGTATTTGTTAGATCAATTCTTCCTTTCGTCTCTTGTGCAGTAACCATTAAACAATCATGGGGGAATTCTTTTTCACCCCCTTTTTCATTTTCATTGTGAGGAGGCATTAACTTGGCCGGATTTAAAGCGCAACACCTCATAATTTGGATATGCAGTGCAAAAAGGACAATTTCATACCTTGTTAATCTGGCTGATGTAAGGCGTCTGCATTCTATTTAAAAGAACGTCCACTGCATGGGGCACCATGACGATTAAAGCGTGACCTAAAACCATACCCTCGGTTTGTTTTACCGGCGCGGCAGCTGCTGCAACAGATCGCAAGCAGCGCAGCAAAGCGCATGCGACAGGATCCAATGTGGAAGAGAAGTAGTCACATGGTCTATTTCTCCCTCCTGTTCCTGTGTCAAAACAGCCAAAGCACATCCATCATTTTCATGCACAAATAACTTAAAACTCTTGTCATAATTTGGTGTGCCCAAAACGGGAGCTGAACATAATGCAGCTTTGAGCAGGTCAAATGCTTCCTGACATTCCATGCTCCATGGCAAAGGTAAGGTAAAATCTTTCCTTGTCAATGCCACTATTGGTTTCACAATCATGGAGAAGTTGGCGATCCACTGCCTACAATATGAAGCCATGCCAATTAAAGCCCTGACTTCTTTCTGCGTTTTTGGAATAGGCATATCAGAGATGCTTTCTATCCTTTCTGGTGTCAATCTTCTTCCCTCCTTCGAAAGGAGGTAGCCCAAGTAGGTTACTTCCTTTCGACAATACTGGAATTTCTTTAATGAAGCTTTGTGTCCATGCGCCGCTAAATGTGTCAATAGTGCAAACTCTACTTTCTTTACAAATTTCCTCTGTGTCTGCTGCTGTTAATAAATCGTCTATGTATTGTAACAAAACACAACCTGCTGGTAATTCTAGCATATCTAGTTGTTCTTTTAATGCTCTACTGTAAATACTCTGACTTTCAGTGTAACCCTGCGGAATTTGTGTGAATGTAAATGAACGTCCTTCTAGAGTAAAAGCAAATAAATATCTGATATCTGGATGTACACTGTCAGAAATACAGTTTGGGGCAAAAGGAGGTGCTCTGTCTTCAGAAAATAGGGCTGACAGGGAATAGACTACATTTCCCAGCGGGCTGGGGGACTGTTGGTAGTCCTTGGGTTTCGCGCGGATCGCCAGCTGGGTCATTAGGAACCCTCTTTAGTCCACCGCCGCACGTGCTCCGGTGCAGATAATTCCTGATTATCAGCACGGGCTGCGCCGCGGAAGGACGTGAGGAGCTGGGAGCTTGGAACGCCGGAGGTCTGTTGCTCATCATTCTGGGCCACGGCGGTGAGCATGGGCAGGCAGCGTGTATGAATTTTCAAGGAGCTTGGGCCGGCGGCGGTGGTAAATAAGCAGGTCTCTGCTTCTCTCTGCTCCAGTCTTCAGGGTCCAGGTGTCCTCGTGAGGCGCCCGGACCAACAGATAAGTGAAATTCCTCTGTTGTATGCCTCAGCGTAGGCATTGTATGTGACGCTGCTGTTTCCTTTTGATATGAACTTGAAGCTGCGTGTGAGGAAACACGCCGCATAGTTTCTTGACTTAACTACGCCGCTGAATCCTTTCTGCCTTTATCATATTTGGTCATGAAGTGTTTCAGAGAGTATGAAACACGCTGTTAGTTAAAGTTCCTTTGGGCAATTACACATTCTACCTCTGAACAGGCGCACGTTATTTTATATGTTCTGTTGGCCATATGTGTTTGTCGCTTCAATGTGCCCAGGGGGCCATGAGTCTTGTGTATCATGTAAGGGAAACTCCCTTCTTGTTTGTGCCATCATGATTGTTGCTATGCTATGCTAACCAAGGAAAACACACAAATGTTGGTTGTACTATGTTCTGTAGGAGTATCTAACACAATGTTATATATGCATATGTGATGTCTTGTGGGAGAAAACCCATGGATATGTTATGTTCTTAGGAGTTACACCTCTTATTAAGATGGTGTCTTGAAATGGGGAAAATCTTCCTCGGGACCAGCCCTTGAGAGCAGAAATTACCCAATTCAGCCCAAAATACAGGTTCTATTGTGCCGAGCAGTGAACTCATGCTAGTGACAAATGACACCTTCAAAAAGTTTAGCATTTATTAGAAACAGTAAAATTTAGCAGCCTCTTGGGATTCAAGTTAGAGAAGATTACAAAACACAAAACTTAGAGAAATACAAAATATAGAGAAACATAGAACTTAGAGAAACACAGTCTTACGCCCCTTCAATCAGCACTGGGAGACCCTGGCCCTCATAAGCTAGCTGTTGCCAGCCCCACTCAGAGGACAGCGCTGCAGGGTGCCGACAGAGCATCGGTTCTGGACACTCGATCTTGCTCGAACCAAGTCCACGGATCGATCTCCCACCTGAGTCATGTGGGCATGCATTTTTATAATCTCGTGCTGTCAGTCCATGACGCACAGTTCCAGAACTTTCCCTGTGCAAAATATAGGCTTGCTCATGGAAAAACCCAACTCTGTGAATTTCCACTGTGCTCCTTTCTGTGCCCCTCCCTGCTTGGAGCCCATCTACGCGAAAGCTCAGGAATGTCTTATCAGTGCCTTCCCAGAGAAAGAGGATTAGTTTACGAAGCCATACAGGGCTACAGTTAGAAAGGCAGAATATTCTAAGAGAAGCCGAGATGAATTAACCTCATATGAGCAAGCTCTAAAAGGCACACACTTATTGCTCAGTGTTCCTAGCGCTTAAGATTGGCTATCTAAGCGCTATATAGGTGCCATAATGCTCCAAACACTCCAATAATGTCTCTACTAGCTACAGAACTGGGGCCTTCGCCCTGCCTCTCTATCTACAATGCATAATGTGACCTACCACCCCTACTAGGCCTGCATATTCCTTGTAGCTCACTACTGCGTAATGAAAGTGCTACAACAGACTATTGTCAGCATTTAGCATATACTTTGAATAAACTATTGGCTTTCAGCGGCTAATGCTGTCATCTAAAGCCCTGATTGGCAAATTTGCAATTTTGTGTATCACGACACTCCACCCCTATTCAAAGTGTGTGCGGCAATGCTGGCTAATACCCATCAACATAGTATGTAGTGCAGTGATAAATGAGGTGGTGAAAGACCTTGGGGCTTTGCAAGAGGTTTAAGCAAACTATCTTCTAGCGGTTAGTCAGCGTGGCATGCAAGGTTAGTAAAAACACTACCTAAACAAAAATGTACACAAAGTGAACAGTGACAATTACCCTTGCCAAAACCTGGCCTACACAAAAATACTTAAATAATTATCGTATAACTGATTGTCAGTTAAAAAGCAGCATGCAATTAGAATATCAAGGCAATCCGGTGTAGTATAATCTACAATGCACTATTGGATTTATGTATGGTTACTAATTCTAAACCTCGCAGCTTTTCACTCTAAGGGCCTACCCTCCCCCTGATCCCAGGGTATTCAAACGTGACTATGGGCTGTGTGATTAGACACTTCCCCCATGTATGTGGAACCCAACCAAAAACCATCTAATTTCATGAGCAAGGTGAACCCATGGGCACCAGGTTATCTAAATAAAAACAATTCTACTAATTTGCATTAAAGCATGGCATGTGTTATTCATGCAATCAAAAGCAAGCGATTTGATCCATATGTTTGCTGGTAACTGTAGCTCTGTGTGCCAGTGGGTTGAGGATGGTCGCCCCCACTCGGAGCGAAAAAGCCAACACCTGCTGATTTAACAATGTCTGCCATAAAATGCATCATGTGTATTTAGCAGTCTTGTTGACCTGCCCTATGGCAGAAAAAATGTCTTCATAACTAAAGTCTTGCTATCTGAAGTGGTGGCCAATACTTGTAGCAGTGTTGGGCGTATCAATGGGCCCCACTAGGGCAGAAGTTTTATAGCAGAGCTGGCATCAGAACCCATAGTGGCTAGCTTATTGCGCACAGTTTCTATATCAAAAGCGTATAAAGCTCCTGTTACCCCCCGCTGCTCCCGCAATTAATGAATCTAGCTCCTTAGCTACGTGCACTCTGGTGATGGGCCATAGAAATTGACTCCATTTGTAGCAGCTTGGTAGTACTAAGGAAACATTGCCTCATGATAAATCTATGTCTAAGTGTATCACTGTAATAATAGAGGTGTGCATTACCAGCCTACAATTTAAATGTTGCCTTAATACTGGAAAATCTAGCATGTTCACAGTTTCTACCTTGTGTGACTTTGAGAATACCCTTCTCCAAGTGGGATGCCTACCATATACAATATTAGTCTTAGATACAAACACCATACTACCATCCGGCAGTGGCTGTTTCATCGTACCATTGTATGAAATGCATTTAGTCAAATTATAGTCCATAGAATCTTGGCGAGAACACTCGCTGCAGTTCTTGGTCAGAAAAAACATCAAACAAATTGTTGGATCCATTCACTGAAACATTTGGGCCTAGGATTTCATAAGCACCAGTCATATGAGTCAGTGACAAAAGATGCCCGACAATGTGCCAGGCCAGTACGTTAGCAGTTCCATGTGGATACTCATTTGTAGCGCTTTCCTAATGAATTAATCTAAATGTCTACAATCAAAAAGTGACTCTTTGCATCAGTGGGCTGGAGAGAGCCGTCCCCACAGAAACATGAAACTTGTTGGTTTAACAAAAAACCGTGTCACACACTGTGTCATAAAATCAAATATCAAGTCAGTTTTGGTTTCATTTACCCGCCTTAAGGCTGGCCGTAAAAGTATCCAGTGTTTCAAAGGTTACCATCTCAAATTAGAGCTCACACGCTTGGCAGCATTACTACAAATTAAGAACCTTAACCTACGCACAGCTAACTTTGGTGTGCGCACTCATTTTATCTCAAAATATATTACGCTCCTGCTTGCATAATCCTGCTGCCCCAACAATTCATAAATCATTTTCCTGCCTACGTGCAACGTAGTCGTTTAAAAATAAAACAATTTAAAAAAACCAAAAAAAAACAAAGCACCTCTGGTTAAAGCAATTCAGTTGGAAGAGCAAAACATTTCGCTTTTTCAGATTCATCTCAAAAATGCATTTAAAAAAAAAACATTTTTCAATGTGTTAGCATTCAAGTGCTGTGTCACACAGCTGTTTGTGGTGCATGATGTCACAGTCCACAACCCATTGTCCACAGTCCTTTAAACAAGAAAGGCAAAACATATCAACCAGGTTATTTCCAGCAACTGAATCATTTGCATGTGCAGCATCAAATGTTTGATAACTAGCCAAGTCTGCACCGTGCCAGTTCAGCAAAAGTTATTACTATGTTGGACACTTCTCGCAGGTTGCAGAACAAATGTCCTCATACGTCATACATGTTAGCAGCATTGAGTGTGGTGCAGGAGGTTCAAAGTTCACATATCATCTCGCAGTGACCCGCTTTCTCTGAGAATGCGTCTGCTTGACTGATCAGTGTCACCCGCAAATTGCACACATCTACCCCAATCATGGCACGCAACTGTCTTGGTTTTTTGCCTAGGCAAAATACAAACAGAAATGTTAGGATTTCATCAAAAGTACAATGTCATTGTTATTCACGTTAGGATGTCATCAAAACTACAATATCAGCGTTATCCACCCCTTCCCTTAACACCACCCCCACCTTCAGAAGTCTCATCAGGTAACTACACACTTTATCATTGCTACCACAATTATTTGTCACCCTTCTGCATGTTACTGGGGGATTATTTACACTCAACCATACGGGGTGTAACTGCCTAGTCACAAACTCATTTGTGCAATACGATCATAGTTGGTCAATGGTACTTCAGACTGATCTGTGATTTTGCAAAAGCCATATAATAAGTACCCAGGTCGCACTTCTCAATGGATCAATGCTTTTCTTTGTCACCAAAGCGATCACGAATGCCAGGTGCCAACTTGCTTCCAGTGTTTCATGGTCTTGATTTAGGTTGCCCTGCTGGCACCACTCCATTTTTCAAAGGTAAAGTCCTTCAGTCCCATACCGCCTGCAGTTGCACAAGCAGCTTTGTTTATTTTTCTCCATACAGCTAGTGTTTTTCAAGCCTCTGGTTTTCCACTTGTCATTTTCCCAAAGGGTGTCTGCTGATTCTTGGGCCACCCCTTTGAGCGCGATACTCTAAGTCAGTTTCTTTATTTGCTTCAACAAATCATTCATTCTTGCACTAAGCCGTGAGGCTTCTGGATCATGGCTAATGTGCAGTGTTCATGTTATACTCCATTCTGCATGTTGTTTCTTGCAAAACGGCTACATTTGTCAGTTTTTGCTTCCATCTGGAACGCCATAATGCCTTAGTCAGTTACTCCAGCCCTGGCAATGTAGCTTGCATTTTTGCCAGCTGTTATTTTCACTTCTCAAAGCGCCTAGAGGTTTCTTCTCCAGTGTACAGCGCTTTACTTCAGTTCACATCACATGAGTACTGGGATGCAGCTTGCATGGCAATGTCTCTTCACTTCACATCACATGGGGCATGGGGATGCAGCTTGCACAGCAATGTCTCTTGAAATGGGCAGCTGTGTTTTCTTAGCCCATTCACAGATGCACAGGTTCCCCAAATGTTCAGATGCGCGATGCGCCCAGTCTGCCATCTGCATGCAGCATTTATTTTCCTTCCAGTGTTGATACTGGGCAAATTCTTTACTTCTGATCAGCAGTGTTATTGCATGCCAGTGTCAGAAAGCATGCGTATATCAGCATGTGTAAGGTAGATTGCGCTCTTTTTCATCTTCTCACTCACAGCAATTATTGCCTTCAGTCCAGTTTCAGCATTCTGTCTTTGCACCCCCCTCCTCAGTCTTTGCTCACACTGACGCTGTCTCTCACAGGGGATGGAATGCAGGAATGTCATTGTTTATCTTTCCTGTGCACATGGCAGTGCCATACGGACGCAGCAAGCTTGTCTCTTTGCTCTTAGGCCTATAACTCTTAAGCTGGGGCGGCTTCAATGAAAGGCACTCGTTTCAGACAGTTCATCCAGATTAACTGTTTTCTGCACTGCTTCAGCAACTCAGAAAAGCTCCCATATCTGCCAGCTTTTATAAACACCATTTTACTGAACAGGAGCGCGGCATTCTGCTTTCCTGCCTTCCTCCAACAGTTTTTTTTTTTCCGCGCACATCGCCCGAGACAGTGCAAGTTATCTTCAAGGCACAAGCTCTGCACAGCAAGACTCTTATTTTCAAAAGAGACACTTTTTCTTATCATCAGATTCAACTCCATGTAATTTTGCAAATCGGCAAAGCATCTTTTAGCCTGTTTTAAACTGATCAATGTCCCATTTAAAGGCATACATTTTTCTTTTTCCTCGTAACCTTGTAGTTTGGCTTCACAAACTCACTCCAATGCAATGTGCGATCTTTCAAAAGAACCCGCAACCCACTAAATCTTTGTGCTGTTTTATCACACACAGATTTTTCATTCTGTTGTACCATTGCCAAATTAAAACCAATTATTTCAGTGCATTTAAAACATGTCATGTGTAGTGCAGCTCCCTGCATGTTTTTCTGCAAGAACAACCCACACTCTATATTGCTTGTGGGCTGTTAATGTGTCAACAACATTTTTCACCATGTATCAAAGTCAACAGGTCACTATTTCCAAAACATACATCACTTATAACGCAACAGTACTTTGTCTTTTAGCAGCAAATCCATGGCATAGTGTGGGAAGCAGTCACATAATCTAGGGGCAATTTAGAAAATATAAATTGTCTTTTCCCCCCAAACCATTGCAAACTGATTCTGCAATTCCAAATCAATACACAAACATCGAAAATTCAAATGCCATCCACTTACTTTCTTTTTTAAGTGAGTCTCTCACCCATTGTAAGCAGGGCACAGCTAAAATGCAATGTAGCCATTTTAGTGGGTTTCCTTAAACAGAATGCCCCACCAGCATGTTTAAGTGCTGCATGTCAATTCCTCGCAACTATTTTCCTGCCATCATGACAGAATAGAGTGACAACTCCGTCTCACTTTGCATTCCAAATTGCAACTTTAACTGGGGAAACCGCATGATAAAATTCTTTCCTAATTGAACATAAATCATTCTTCACCATTCACCGGAGCGCTTTAAACATAGCCATTTTCCCGCTTGTTTATCGCCTTGTGCTCCCTGGCTGCGTTCCCAAGCAGTAAGTCAGCCACGACTGATTTACTGAAGGGGAAAGTCTTAACCACGCAAGCTATCGGCCGTGGCAAGCCAATACAAAAAATGCTGTCTTTTTGGTGTCTCAGAGCTGCAGTGAGACCACCAAGGAAATGCGACACCCTGCTCCTCACTCTGCACTGTGTTCTCTCACACAATTTGTCATTTCACAGCAAGGCACTGCTCTGCACAAATCCCACCGCTGCCACCAAATGTCTTGAAATGGGAAAATCTTCCTCGGGACCAGCCCTTGAGAGCAAAAATTACCCAATTCAGCCTAAAATACAGGTTCTATTGTGCCGAGCAGTGAACTCATGCTAGTGACAAATGACACCTTCAAAAAGTTTAGCATTTATTAGAAACAGTAAAATTTAGCAGCCTCTTGGGATTCAAGTTAGAGAAGATTACAAAACACAAAACTTAGAGAAATACAAAATATAGAGAAACATAGAACTTAGAGAAACATAGAGAAACACAGTCTTACGCCCCTTCAATCAGCACTGGGAGACCCTGGCCCTCATAAGCTAGCTGTTGCCAGCCCCACTCAGAGGACAGTGCTGCAGGTTGCCGACAGAGCATCAGTTCCGTACACTCGATCTTGCTCGCACCAAGTCCACGGATCGATCTCCCACCTGAGTCATGTGGGCATGCATTTTTATAATCTCATGCTGTCAGTTCATGACGCACAGTTCCAGAACTTTCCACTGTGCTCCTTTCTGTGCCCCTCCCTGCTTGGAGCCCATCTGCGCGAAAGCTCAGGAATGTCTTATCAGTGCCTACCCAGAGAAAGAGGATTAGTTTACAAAGCCATGCAGGGCTACAGTTAGAAAGGCAGAATATTCTAAGAGAAGCCGAGATGAATTAACCCCATGTGAGCAAGCTCTAAAAGGCATGCACATATAGCTCAGTGTTCATAGCGCTTAAGATTGGCTATCTAAGCGCTATATAGGTGCCATAATGCTCCAAACACTCCAATAATGTCTCTACTAGCTACAGAACTGGGGCCTTCGCCCTGCCTCTCTATCTACAATGCATAATGGGACCTACCACCCCCACTAGGCCTGCATATTCCTTGTAGCTCACTACTGCGTAATGGAAGTGCTACAACAGACTACTGTCAGCATTTAGCATATACTTTGAATAAACTATTGGCTTTCAGCGGCTAATGCTGTCATCTAAAGCCCTGATTGGCAAATTTGCAATTTTGTGTATCACGACAGATGGGCATGCAATAGGTACTTTCCTTTGGTATTAGGAGGTTAGGTCAGGTTTCAGTAATAAGGATACAGGTACAGGAGTAATGGTTGTTATGCTTTTGTATTTGCATGTTGTTATGTCTTCCCCTTCTTTCCTATGTCACTCCACCCCCTTTTCCTAACTCCTTCTTCCCCCCATTGGCTGCCATGTGGTTCCCTGTGTATTCTCACTTCAGGCGCCCGTGCCAACCACGGTGGGAGGGTCGATCTATTCGGCTTCTGTGGTTCGGGAGAGGGGGTCGAGTCCCCTGTATCCCTTTGTATTTGACAGAATTATCTTCCCCCGATTTCGGGGTAATTGAACCACCCAGGCCAAATGGAAGCGAATCCTCCCTCTTTAGCGGAAGTGCTAAAGGCTTTACAAGAGATTTGAGTAGAGATAGTAAACGCTAGACAAGAATCCAGTACTTTAAAGGCTCAGGTGCAGGGTTTGGTAGCACAAAGGACCCCACTGGAGGGGCCTGGGACATCTACAGGGATCCCAATGGGTAGAGCATCACCTATGGTCATTGTACAACCCCCTAGTAGTGTGCCTCTGGCAGCACCCGAAAGGTTTACAGGGGATCCTAAGAAATATATGAGGTTTCTGACACAGTGTCATTTACACTTTCTGTGCAAGCCCACGGCCTTTGAGACCATACAGGCTAGGACAGCCTTTGTTATTTCATATTTAACCGGAGATGCGGCCGCATGGGCAATGCCGCTAGTGCAGAAGGATGACCCCTTGTTGTATAATTGGGACGGTTTTTTAGGGGAATTTGGGAGGCTGTTTCATCGTAGAATTATTTGCATTAAGACAAGTAACTTGTGACTTAGTTTCATATGTAACCCAATTTAATAGATTAGTGATTGAAACAGACTGGCCCGAGAATAAACAGACGGTGTTATTTTACCAAGGGTTAAAAGAAGAATTAAAGGATGCTATTGCTCAGGTAGAACCTCAACCTGATACATGTACGGTAATGATTGATTTAGCGTTAAGATTAGATCATCGGATAAATGAGCACAAGGGAGATAAGAAAAGACCAGAATTAGTGCCATTTGCCAGACTGGATCGAGGTAAGGGAAGTAAGAATGGTGAAGCAGAACCTATGCATATTGGAGGAGTGAGAGGACCCTTGTTTACAGCAGAAAAAGAGCAAGGCAAGGCAATCAATTTGTGCCTATATTGTGGGCAACCAGCACATTATATTAGAACTTGCCCTAATACTCCGAAGAGAGGAGCAGGAGGAGACAGAAGCAAGGGGGAAGCGGGAAAAGGATTGGGCCGGCCTTAGGGGGAACTCAGGTGTCAGGCCCTGAGGAGACTAGGTTCCCCGGTGGGATAGCCAATACGGCAGGAAAAAGAAACTCTCATTTGTACATTTTGGTGGCCTTACTTTTTGCCTGTACAAAACAGATAGTGTCAGCTATGATAGATTTGTGAGCCACAGGTAATTTCATCGATATTGGGTTGGCAAAAAGATTAGGTTTACCATTGAGAGAAAAATCACAGGTGGGGGGGTGCAATCGGTAAACGGGTCACCTTTGATTTCTGGGCCCATTTGCCAACAAACTCAGCCAATTCAAATGAGGTGTGGGTCTGGACATGTGGAGGAAATTGTATTTGACTTAATAGCGGCACCCCAGTTTGGACTCATTTTGGGCATGCCTTGGTTAATCCAGCATAACCCCAGGATTGATTGGATCACGAGGGAGGTTGCCTTTGAAGGGTTGGAGTGTGAGGGTCACATGGAGGAGGAAGTGAGTCCTGCATTATTTCTGGCAGAGCAGATGGTCGGAACCCCAAATGGTGGGAGCAGTGGCTGTGGGTACCCCTGTTCAGTATCGATATTTGTCTCAGGTATTTGACAAAGGGGGGGCGGACAGGTTGCCTCCTCATAGATCCTATGACTGCGTGATCGAATTGGAACCTGGGGCAAAGTTACAGTGTAGCAGAATCTATGCTTTGACCGAGACAGAAAACCAGCATTTACGGGAATATCTGGATGACATGTTGAATAAGGCGTTCATTAGACATTCACTCTCCCCAGTCTCGTCTCCTTTATTTTTTGTCCCAAAAAAAGAGGTAACCCTTAGAACATGTATTGATTATCGAGCATTGAATAAGGTGACAATAGATATCCTTTGCCTTTGATTTCAGTTTTATTGGACCAAGTTAAATCAGCAGTGGTTTACACCAAGCTGGATTTGTGAGGGGCCTATCATTTAATCCGAGTAAAAGAAGGGGATGAGTGGAAACGGGCCTTTAGGACTAAGTTTGGTTTGTTTGAATACCTTGTTATGCCTTTTGGACTGTGTAATGCTCCTGCCGCTTTTCAATATTTTTTGCAGGAGGTGTTGAGTGAGTTTCTAGATGTGTTTCTCATAGTATATATTGATGACATTTTCATTTATTCATCCTCGGAAGAGCAACATATAGGCCATGTTAGGGCAGTGTTGAAAAAACTGCAAGACCATCAGTTATATGTAAAACTGGAGAAATGTGCTTTTCATACCACTCAAGTGGAATTTCTAGGTTTTATTTTGACCCCCTCTGGGATTGTGATGGACAACAAAAGGTTCAAGCAGTTATCGAGTGGCCAGCGCCTCAGTGCATCAAGGATATTCAATCTTTTTTGGGTTTTGCTCATTTTTATAGGTGCTTTATTTCCAATTTTTCACAAGTTGTGACACCTCTCACTAAATTACTAAAGAAAGCCACTAGTTTTTGTTGGAATACAGAGACAGAAGAAGCTTTTCAAGAGTTGAAGAAAGCGTTCACATCAGCTCCAGTACTGAGACACCCAAATCTGGAGAAACCTTTCCAAGTGGAAACAGATGCGTCTAATATGCCGGTTGGGGCAGTGTTGTCTGAAAAGGACGAGGAAGGGGTGTGGCATCCCATGGCTTTTTACTCTCGTAAGCTTACTATCTGGGTCAGGTTTCAGTAATAAGGATACAGGTACAGGAGTAATGGTTGTTATGCTTTTGTATTTGCATGTTATGTCTTCCTCTTCTTCCCTATGTCACTCCACCCTCTTTCCCTAACTCTCCTTCTTCCCCCCATTGGCTGCCATGTGGTTCCCTGTGTATTCTCACTTCAGGTGCCCGTGCCAACCACGGTGGGAGGGTCAATCTATTTGGCTTCTGTGGTTCCGGGGAGGGGGTCGAGTCCCCTGTATCCCTTTGTATTTGACATACTGGAATGCTGAAAAACCCATTCTTCAAATCTACAACACTAAAGTACGATGCAGATGCTGGAATCATAGTCAAAATTGTAGTCACATCCGGGACTAATGGAAATTGCGGATCATCAACTTTATTCACTCCGCGTAGATCAATTATGAAACGGTACGGTATGTCATTACCTCCTTTCTTGTAAACCAGAAGAATTGGACTATTGGAGGTGCTACCAGAAATTTCTTCAATTACGTTTCTTTTAATCAAATCCGACACAATGCATTTCAATGCTTTCTCCCCTTCGGCTGAAATTTTATATTGGGGAATATGCAGCAATGTAATTCCTTCTTTCAAAACAATTTTCACTGGCTCTACATTTAAACAACCAACATCATTGTCGTTCACTGCCCATATACAAGCCAGTACTTTAGTCAATTCAGTCAGTAATGGTTTAGATGAAAATTGTGACACAGGAGTCTTTTGTGGCAATATTGTCAAATACACTCCATCAGGAGAACAATAAATGACTGCATTCAATTTCTTCAGCAAATTTAATCCCAACAAATTTTCACCGCAATTTTTCATCAACAGGAATGGGCAAGACTCGGTGAATGGACCTAGTGTTATAGGTACTGATTGTGACACTGGACTAATTACTGGTGTACCTGAGAACCCTACTGAAACATTGTTCTGCCCTGACAGTGGTATATCTGGAACCTGCTGATGGTCAATCGAACATTTTTGTGCACCTGTGTCCACTAGAAAAATGTGTTCCCTATTCCCAACCTTCATTTTTATGTAGCGCCCTTTCTGGTCTACGGGAATAAATACTGGGACCAACCCCTTACTTGGGCTGTCCTAGTAAAACAATACATCATCAGATGTAAAGTTGCCAGTGTAATATGCATTGGACTGATTGTCAAAAACATTTCCATCTCCTGTGCTGTTTCGCTGTTGTTGATTCTGATTCTGATTCCCCTGGTTGTTCTGAAATTGTGGTGCTCTTTGATTTCTATTCTGCCCTTGTGCTCCTGGGCGACCTCTATTCTGCCTTCTCGGAAAAGTCCCATTGCGATTCTGTATCTGCGGGCACTGTGCTTGCCAATGGCCTTCTTGTCTACAATAGGCACATTGATTAATCCCTATTGGACCACCTTGCATGTTGGAAAATTGGGCTCTGGATTGTGCGTTCACGCCACCTCTATTATTGTTTGCTACTTGCTGCATTAATACCCTTGTTTTCAAATTCCCTTTGTCCCTTATTTCTTTGTCCTTTTCTGCATTTACTCTGTTCTCATAATACTGGGCCATGTGTAATACTTCACTTTGTGTTTTTGCTTGCCATGCACTCTCAGATGTCATTATTAAATTTAGAATTTTTGGTAACAACCCTCGCACAAACTTATCAACAAACAATCTCTTCCCGGGTTCAGTACTCAAGTCACGACCACTAAAATCTGCAAATACTTCTTCAAATCGATTAAAATATTCCCTCGCTCCTTTTATCTTTGCCCTGTAAACAAGCAGTCAATTTATCCCAAACTATTCTCTTTTCGGGTACCAAAGTTTTCAATTTCTCTACTATTCACGCTGGTAAAGCCAACATGACTTGCGGCGGTTTTTCTCCAGCCTTTCTCTCACCATCAATTCTAATCAAATTCTCCCATGTGTCACCTAACATTGTTGCGTCATTTACATTTCTAACCTGTTTCCATATGTCTACAGGAAGAATCACGGGAAACAATAAATCAATGTCACTCAATGTAAAAACAGATTCAATTTCTTTATAGAATCCTGATGGGTTTTTCCTAATATCAGGGATCGTCTGCCTGATTTCATTTACCTCTGGTCTAGAAAAAGGGACATGTACAAACTGTGCAGTATAATGTGCTTCTATCGTGTGCGCTGCAAGCGTTTCAGTGGCAGTAACTTCTACCTTCGGAACAAACGTGGGAGGCACTTCCCTCATGGGTAATTGCAAACGGTGTGCAGTCATAATGTCGACAGTCAAAATGTCGACAAATAAATATCGAAAAACAATAATGTCGACAAACAAAATTGTAAGAATAAATAAATAAATAAATATATAATTAGAATGTGTTGAGTATGAGGGGTGGGAGGGTGGTGGTGGGGGGTGTGGGGGGGGGTGGCAGGGGGGTGTTGGGTGAGGTGTTGATAGTTTTAAGTGACATTTTTTTTGTCGACATTTTTTTTTCGAAAAAATGACTTTTTACATTATAAGTATAGGATGTCGACATTATTATTTTCGACATTTTTTTTTCGACATTTTTGTTTGTCAACATTTTTTTTTCGACATTTTGACTATAAACCATTGCAAACTAGTTGTTTCTACATTTGTTCGTTTACTAAGCAATAAAGCTAAATCAAGCGAAAAAGCAGTCATTCCAGTTTCAGGCGAAAATGCTCTTCTGTAAATCGCCATTAAATCAGCGGGACAACATGTCTTATTCTTCATACATTCATCTTGCAAATACTCAATCATGACCTGCAATACCTTTCTCTGCATTTCTAGTGTATACTGACTAAACGTATCATGCACTTCTATTGGGGAAATGGAGAAATCCGTAATCCATCTAAGCGCATCTCGCGTACAAATTCTCATCTCTTCACTAACAGGTTTCAACGGCGGCAAAAAACGTTGCTGGACATATGACACATGCAGTTTATCTTTTTTCATTATTTCTCAATGCAATTGATCAAGCTCGTGCTTAAACACAAATATTGGGCGACATGTTCTCGTACTTTTGACGCATTATCCCGCAGATGAGAAAGAACAATTAAATCACGCAACTCTTGCGGTGCCAATGTGGCAGTTAAATCACTCCATTTTTTCATAAGATAATCCCCCTTGCATTCTAACAATACCTGCTGTTCACCAAGGCCTCTATGATCAGACATGGAGCTTTGCACGGCTCCCTCATCGCCACCTTCAATATACGTTTCTGCCCAAGTTCTCAGCTCCTCTTTCATGTCTTTGCTGAGCGTACTACGAGTCACTCTACTGCTTCCTTGCGCAGGCCCCATCTCTGTAGAACTCCCTATCATAGCGGCTAATTCACGCTCTGACGGCGGTGGAGAAAATGGTGTCATGAGCACAGAGGGAGGAGAACTTGCTACTGGTGCAGATGGAACAACGGGAATGGGAGGAGGTACATAAGGTGGAGGAACAAGTGGGTCAGTACTACATTGAGGACATTCATTTCTTCGCTCATTCAAGATTTTGTTTATTAGCTCATCTGATGTATGCAAATCTTGTTGTGGATTTATTTTCTGTACACCTAGTTGGAAAGCCCTGTCCATTCTCCTAAGGACTTTACTCCTAAGATCCATTCTCTGTCTGTTGATGCTCATCAAGCTCTAACGCTTTCTCTGCGTTTGTTTTATGTTGTCTGCATGCGTGTTTCTCTCTACTTCTCAAACGGAGATTAGCTTCCTTCCTCCAGTCTCTCACGACGTCGAACGCTGCTGGTCTGGCTTTCTTACGTAACAATATTGATTCTAAGTGTTCTATACGTGTTAATTCAAAGCTCCCATCATTAGGCCACTGTACGTCTGATACATGTCTGATCTGCTTATGCCAAATCGCATTAAACATTATTGCCCCTATACCATATTTTACATACATTTCAAATGCCGGCGACCCTGCAGGTGGCG
This sequence comes from Ambystoma mexicanum, assembly GCF_040938575.1. NCBI lineage: Eukaryota > Metazoa > Chordata > Amphibia > Caudata > Ambystomatidae > Ambystoma > Ambystoma mexicanum. The sequence continues at coordinate 110,413,538 of NC_090929.1, read as the reverse complement.
CGACCTGGCCAGTTTCCAAAGATTGTCTACCGCAGTGGAAAAATCCTACTAGGCAGGAAGACAATTTCCCAGGCATAATTAATCCTTACCCTTCTCTTACCCTGGGTGTTTGATCTTGCAAGGGCAACACTCGATCAATATCAGGACATTTAAGAATCGGGGCACGACTCCCCTGATCAATCAATTTGTCACTCAGGACGCAATTCGTCCGTATACAGACACACCCAAGAATCGTCATGACTGCGTGTCTGGCTCAATTTGCCTTGTTTCAGGATCCTCGCCTCGATGCTCTCATCACTTCTACAGGGGAGCCCCGAACACCTTTCGATCCCGGCTCGACGGCTTCGTCCTTGACTCATTTTTGCCTTCTTCAAACTCAACGTATACGATGGAGTAAAAGGGGGAGGGTCCCTATTCAGGCGCCATATTTGCTAGGCCATAAAGACCCCGCATATGGAAACGCAGGACCAATAACCATATACTAGTGACACAACAGACACGAGATTCGATTTGCCAATATATCTGGTTTATTTCAAAATATGTTCAGTCGGCCGACTGGGGTCTAACGTCTCGCAACGTGAGACGCAAGACCCAGACCTCGTGAGACGCAAGAGAGTGAGCAACGCTCAAGCAACACTATATATACATAACATGTAATCTTTGAAGGCAATTTCAACCGCCCATAATTTATCTTTTAGGCTATGGTTCGGTGATTGACAATCATGACAATTATGACACATTATGACAAGTTTCTATTCAGTCTAAATATACTTATTCTAGCAACCGTTGCATAGACAGCTTTTTGTTATGGAGAACATAAAGCTCTTGGTTCAGCAAGCATATCATGTTTGTGAGAGATACATTCCTTAGAACGTTATCTATCTGTTTCTATTCATGAACCAAGGGTCAGACAGTTCTGAGGCAGAAAATACCAGTCTCCACGAAGGAGTACTGCGGAAAGAATATAATTCATGTTTTAACTGCCTATTGCTACAGCTTTTGTAAGACAGGCCGGCACCTGGGCTGCTGATTAGATGCAGTTTCTGCTTGCCTCCAAGGACTTTGTGAGGGAGGAAAACAATGTATTTCTGTATCGTTTGGCATTCCTGCCTGGGTTGATCTTTCAACATGCAGGCCGTGGCCTCGCACCGTACATGAGCTTGAAACATAGAATACATTTGCAAAGCGTTTTGACAGAAAGGAAAAAAGCAAATGGCGGATATTTTCACAAAATGGACACCCTCTGGTTACATTGACGATTCTGTGTTTGTGATGTTTGTCACATGATGCAATTGGTTTCCGGCCAACATAATATACATAATATACATACTATAGGGTCGTTTCTGGACTAACAATTACAACTACTTATGAATGCCGAAACAAGTACTTTTGAATGCTGAAATAAGCACCTTCCAATATCGAACAAACTGAAAATCATTACAAGTACTTTTGAATGCTGAAACAAGTACTTTTGAATACCAAACGAACTGAAAGTCGTAATAAGCACTTTCAAAGCCGAACATAGTAAAGGCAAAGTTTTGAGCACTTGTGAGTGGTGTGAAAGCAAGGTGGTGCATGTAGCAGATACCAGGGAATGTATTGTATGAAACACAAGTATTGGCGAAGTCAAGAGAATACCAAGAAGAGTATGAGATGAGAAACCAAGTATTAACCAAAGCTAAAGTAGCACAAGAAACTCCAGGTTCATAGGAAGCCTGTATTGGCCAGAGCCAGAAGATTACAAGAAAGTGTAATGAATGCATGGTGACCAAGTAAGCCACAGTACCACACCAAGAGAGTGGGCTGTATTATCTGAGACACAAGTATTAGCAATGTCCAGTGAATACCAAGAAGGGTATGATATGAGGAAAAGAATACTGACAACAGCCAGAAGAGTTCAAAGACCTTCATATTATGAGGAAATCTGTGTTGGCAAGAATCAGAAGAATACAGAAAAGTGAATCAAAGTGTGGGGAGAACAACCAAACCACAGTGCAGTGTCAGAAGAGTGTGAAATTGGTGAATCAACCAAACATCACTGTAAAAAGGAAGCAGGGGCCAATTGTTGATGGAAAGCAGTCAAAGAAGGGGTATCGGTTGCGGGACCTGTGATGGGTGGATCATGTGGTCCAATAACTGCGCAGAGACTGAGTACCCCTGTATGGAAATATTATTGATGGGAAGCAGCTAAGAAGGGGTATCGGTTGTGTGACCTGCAATGGGTGCACCGTGTGGTCCGACAGCTGTGCCTAGACCTAGTTCCCCCCTATATTAAGAAGCCAATGAAAATATCCATAGAGAAGCTTGTGTTTTACAACAACCGCTTACGTGATTTTGAAGTCAAGAAAGAGAACTGTTTATGTGAACTAATGAAAAGTACTGATCTCAAAAGAGCTGGAAAGCATCACAAGGAACTGTGTTGTTTTGAGAAAAGCTAGAAGATTTTAACTCTTGTGGAAGGTAACCCTGAGACTATGTGAACTGTTTTGAACTTGAGGAAGGGGAAGCTGATTACAAGCAAAGAGCTGGAAGAAGCTCTGAACCTTTATTTGAACACTATCCATTTTGATGATGACATCCCTCCATATTGTATGCAGTTAGTTGTGAGGGCAAGTGTAGGGTTTGGACACAGACTTTTGATTTCGATTTCCTGACACAGACTATCCGTAATTTTCTTTAGGTAGGAAAATCCCACCCTGGCATAGGGCAAGTTAGGCCTTACTCGATCCTGCCTTTTAAGATAATAAAATGTTTGAAAAACTAATTTTGAATCTGTTGTCTTTGTCTACTTCATGATGCCTTCACATCCCATAATCTCTGAAGGACAGGAAGAGGAAGAGATACATTGTAACTCCTTTTGGAAAGTTCCTCTCCAACCTTTGGTCAGAAATGTCCCAAATGTATTGCTTTATTTAAATGATAAGAAAAGGCCTACCTATCCCTATCATAAGGTTTTGTCCTACCTAAAACAAAACGAACTAGGGTGTTCATCATCAAGTCATCAATAGTGTAGTCCAAAGCACTAGTCCGCCCTCCCGCCGAAAGCTAATCTATGCTGACCATACCACTAAGCAAAACAACAAAAAGTGGACCAGGAGAATGAAGCTTTCTAAGCTTCAGTGAGCTATTTGTGATGAATCCTGCAGATTCATCATAGAAAGATACGTGGCTGCGAAAGATACGTGGAGAAGGCCAGATCCCACGTCAGAAGGCAGCATTGTGTTTCAAGGACACAAGCGACCCTCCTGGGTGAACGGCAGAGTTGGGGAGGCGAGGCCAAGTCTGTGGTACTAACCTTGACTCGTGAATTGGAAATCGTAAATCCAAGAAAGAAACGCACGCAGCCAGTGAGTTGGCAAGCGACGTGAGGGACCGGTGTGCGCTAAAGAAAGATTAAAGTGGCAACAACACGTGGGGATGAGATGCGAAGAAAGGCAGACCTGCAAATGAACCTTGAAGTAACGATAGCTGTAAAGTCAGCGATACAGAGTAATAAAGTGGTCTGGGGAAAGGAAGCAGCCCATTCGAAAGTCTCTGTGAAAGGTTTGTAGCGATAAAGTGAATGAACTGTAAAAGCGAGGTGATTGAAATTGACCCTGGGAAAAGGGGATAGTAAAGAGCTAAACATTGAAATTTGGGGCAGAATAGAGTGAACTACCCAGACCAGGAAGCACTGGGGCAAATAACATAGGAGTGTGAGTTGAAAGCTGGAAAGTAAGTGGTCTGGCAGAGGACTGTAGAAAAAAAAGCCACGCACATTTAAATAATTTAAGTAGCTTTGGGTCTCACCGTAAGTTACTAGGGGAATCCAGATGTGGACCCCTTGCTCGCTATTCTTAGAGAGGCACAGCTCCACCCTACTGACGAGGTCCAACCAGACCGAAACACGTGACTGGGGTTGCTGTTGGTACTCTTGTTCAGAGGAGAATTGCCTAGGATTTCGGTGCTGGACTGCCGCAGGGCAGGACAAAGACTGATATGCTTTGGAAATTTCTCCTCTGTGAAAGATAGTGAGCTAAAGAATCTGGGTAAGGCTCTCACAACCAGGACTAATGTCTGGCAAAGAGACTCCCAGGACCCCCCCTTGTTAATTTGCATGAAATAAGGTGCCAACCAATTACCAGTTGTAGAGATGACATAGTCTAACCTTTATCAATATAGGGTGGTCTCAGGAGGAGTCATGAGCCAAGTATAACATAATTAGATGTTTGAACCCTATAGAGGGTATATGTTGCCATCACCACTAACCAATCCCCATTCCATGTAGGTTTATGTAAACTGATAACATGTGATGACCTCACTTATGACGAAGTTGTGCTACTTAAATCATTGTTTGTAATGGATGCGTCAAGATTTAAATGCTATCCCTGCTTTATTTGACTGATAATAAATCTGGATTTTGCCTCGCATTTCTCTACTTCATCTTTGAGTCCGGTCTGGATTGACTCCAGGTCCTCTGAGTTATTAGGGACTTTTTTGGGACGTCTTTACAAGTCCCTAAGTGCTCTTCACATTTCTTGACTCTTAGACGTCAGACAGCACTGTGAGCTAAGCACTCACCCCTGAATCTGTGCGCAAACTACCGTGGCAGGTTCAAATCCCGGCAAGGTCAACTCAGCCTTTCATCCTTTAAGGTCAATAAATTGAGTGGCTGCTTTGGGATTATAATGACTTCTGTTATTTCAGCACCCTGGGACCTGTGTGTGTGTAGCGTTATATAAGAAATACATTATTATTATTATTATTATTATTATTAACCATTCAGTGGGATGAGTATACTGAGTCCCTAAGTGCTCAACACTTGTCTTGACTCTTAACCAACAGTTCAACGGGAGGAGTAGGATGAGGGTTATCTGTATCGTTTTTCCCTGCCCGGGTCTCCGACCACTCCTGTTCTTTCTTCACTTCAGGCTGGCGTCACTGGGTCTTCCTCCAGGGTCGGGATCCATCTTGGAGTGTCCAGAGGTCACTCTTTCTTCCTCCTGTTTGCTCTAAAGACTCTGCAGAGCCAAGGCTGCAGCAGTGTCTGCGTTGTTCAAGGACTGCACCGTCCACCTCTCCTGAATCAAGCCACCGTTTCTTCCGGTCTCAGGCAGGCACAGCATGACATCTAGCCCTCTGTGTGCTTCCATCTCTAGTCGGCTGGCCAAATCCTCTCGACTGAAGCTCTCCCAGGTTTTAGCAGCTTCTTCCTTGCTCATTTGAAACTCTCTATACGCACGTCATTCTTCCCTTTTAACTTACTCTCCCTGGGTCCTCCCCGGTGTAGGACCCTAGTCATTTCTTTCTTTCTCTTGAGCACTCTTCATTACTCGCTCAATCTTCTGAGTATGGTTGGCTTCCAACCATTTAACAATCTCTATGCCTTCTTTACTCTTCTTCTCAGTGTTTTTGACTTCAAGTTGAGGGTTGTGATTGAGGTTACAATAGCAAACAGTAGCTTGTTCAAGATGGGTTTTCTGAAGTCCTGATGGTATGAGGGTCTCATATGAAAGGGGATTAGAGAGTTCCTTGACGGAACAGGAATCCTTGTACCCAAGAGGGGAGTCTATCTGGTTATATGTGGCATAATCGCTGGAAAAAATTGAGATTGACTCAATATTTTTTTTAAAGACACTAAACACCCTTCCCAACATATTTATGGACTGGTGCAATTATATAAACAAACTCCAGTCCAAGAATATTTGCGGAAAGTGTTGGATAGTGCCTTTAAAAGAATATTGAGTCACCCTTGATGTTTTTTTTCAGTGATTATATCGCTGGATATCATCCCTCCCTGTGAGGTCCCACTTACCTCTACTACTAGGGGAAATATCGCATAGTGGGCTCCCCTCCCCAGCCTTACAAGGTAGGGCTCCCCTCTGGGGAGAAGTGACGCGATCCCACGATTCGTCACATACCCTTTCCCTTATGAGTCTACCTTCCCCTTCTTCTCAGACTGGAAACCTACTAAGGAAATCGACATTCCCTTGTTCCTTTCCTCTTCTGTGTTCAACGGTAAAGCAGTAGGTTTGAAGATCTAAGAACCATTGCATGATTCGTGGGTTGGTATCTTTCTTGAGACTGAGCCAGGTCAGAGAGAATGGTCTGTCATTAACCTAAATTTTCATCCCGTCAAATAGTACTTTAGATATGTTATTGCCCATTTAATGGCCAGAGCTTCTAATACTATGGTATGTGATGAATCCTTGGAGGTCGGCCCTTCTCCTCTAGGGAGAGCCCCTTCCAATGAGGCCAGGGAGGTGTCGGCGCTGCCTGATAGTCTTTAGTTTATTAGATCAATGTGAAATTTTGGGATAAAACTGTTAAATCTAAAATTAAGATTAATCTCACAAAACGTTAAAGTCTACAAAGAGTGGGAATAACATAGTTTTTAAAAAAAATTGTTTTATTAACTTTTCCAACTCACAGCCTTGGCACATAACCATATATCACACTATTACACAGCTGAAATTTATCCCAAGGCTCTTCATCCACCCCCACCACCCTCATCCCTCCAGCCTGCCGCTACCAATTGCTTAACACTTTTTCAACTTACAGCCTTGGCACATAACCATATATCACACTATTACACAGCTGAAATTTGTCCCAAGGCTCTTCATCCACCCCCACCACCCTCCTCCCTCCAGCCTGCCACTACCAATTGCTTAAAACTATATGTACAGACAATATTACCATATATCACAGTTATGGTTCAAGCTCCCCATTGTCCTAGAGTCATTGTTCCGGTATATCCGTCTCAGGCTGTACCTGCGTGACCCCAAACAAATCTTGGAGCAAAGTTCTCCATGAGTCAATATCTGTGTTTCCTTCTCCCTGGCCCTGGCGCACAGCTTCTTGCCACACAGAAGTCTCTGCCAGTGCCAATTTCTGTATGTCTTTCCACCACTGCCTGGCATCAGGGCCTTTCTGTGCTTTCCATCCCATCGCTATCCTTCGTTTAGCCAATATATACCCCAGATCTTTCAACTTGCTCACATGCCTCATTTTCTTAGGTCTCGGGAAGACGCTGTGCAATCAAGCTGTAAGGGATTGTATGTTCAATACTATCTCAGCTTTTGACAGTAGCAGTGCAATCTCCCTCAAATATAGTGCCACAATTGGTCAAGCCCAGAACATATGTATCATATCAGCATTTGCATAACTACATTTCGAGCAATTTTGCCTTGTGGCTTTTTTTAAACTACGCATTTTTAGGTGGTCAAATATGCCCGGTGGGTCACATACAATTGTAGCAGCTGTAATTTAGCATTCCGGGACACTTTCTTATGGTTCAAGAGCACCCTTCACCACACCCCCTCCACAAATGGTTCTTGCAGGTCCTTTTCCCACTCTTGTTTGGTCCTGGCAGTCCTATCGGCATGTTGACTTATAATCAGCTCATATAGTCTCGACACTGTGTGTCTTCTTTCTGACGCGTCATATATTGTTTCTCTCACCGTCATCTCAGTTAAGCTCTTCCTTGGCCATTGGCCATCTGTGCTTTAGCTTCTTCAGTAAAGAAGCATGTGTTATGTGCTGGCCCATATGTAATCCTGTCTCAGTTACCAACGCGTAGAAATCCTTAGGTTTCCCTCATTGCAGGAGGTCTCCTACTGTGGCCACCCCCATATGCTCCCAATACTTCCACACACACATCCTTAGCTGTTGGTTATCGGCCCTCAGGGCCACTAATGGGATTTGAGGAGAATAAGGTGTGGCGATACCCATACGTTTGTAAGCCCTATGCCACATACTTTCCCCTAGTGTTTACAGGAGGGGGGTTTACGCATAAGTGAATCCTGTACCCATAGCACCTCTTTCAAGAACAGTGGACTGCAAGCTGATTGTAATAGAGAGGGTCTTGGGTCGGCTCATCTGCCAGCCACTCTGCTACAATTTGCAGTTGACTTGCCACATAATACATCTCAAAGTTGGGCACTCGAATACCTCCTTGCTCATACGTACATTGTAGCTTAGTCAGGGTTAATCTACACCTATTATGACGCCACAAGAACCCCCTACATACAGTGTCTAGCTGTTTGAAGAAGCACTTGGGTATATTGTATGGGATGTTGGTGAAACAATGAAGGAATCGAAGGAGGGCTTCCGTTTTTCAAGAGAGCGGCTCTGCCCATCAGCGACGGGGGAGCCTAGCCCAGAAATCCATGGATTTGGTCAGCCCACTTACTACCTTCAGTGTGTTATACCAAAATGTGTCTACTGCCCACTTCACCGGGAGTACCGCCAATGAACTCAGAGTTTTATGGCAGTATCCTGCCAACAGGAACAGCTCTGGTTGTTGTAAATACAATAACATATCATAAGCGTATAAAGATACTAAGTGACATTGACCATGTACGTTTATGCCTGCTTCTTTATAGTGTTTACGTAGCTAGGCTACTAAGGACTCAAGCGCAAGAATGAAAAGCAGGGGCGACCACAGGCATCCCTGACTCGTGCCTTTATGTAAAACCCATTGTCCAAAGATCTGGTTGCCTGTTTTTACCCTGGCCACCGGCTTGCTATACAGCAACTGGACCCATTTAATGTAGTTAGGGCCCATCCCAACCCTTTTTAACGTGGCCAATAACCATGGCCATCCGACAGAGTCAAACGCCTTGACGGCATCTAGCAAAGCTACTGCATACTGGTCTGCTCTGTCGTTGGTGTGTGTTATGTGATATGATATGATATGATATTATAACGTGCTTAATACCCAGAGGTTTCTAAGCGCAGGATCGAACCTGTGGTGCTCCGCGTCGTCTTGCTTCCCAGGTGAGTGCGTTGCCCCTGAGGTATCCTCCCGAGACTACTATGTGATGTAGCCTATGCAGGTTTCCCTTTATGCTTCTCCCAGGCACGTAGCCCGTTTGATCTGGGTGTATTAATGTGGCTATCATAGTTTTTAGTCTAATAGCTAGCAGGCCCGTGAGTATTTTCCCTTCTTGGTTAAGTAATGAGAGAGGTCTGTATGAGCCAAGGAATGTGTCTGGTTTATTCACACGACGCAGCAGAGTATGTGATGGAACTATCAATGGCGGACCTCTCTTCCAGCGGTTCCAAACACTCCATCTCCCCCAGGTCGTGACAATATATAACTTCGCATTTTTATATTCTAAAACATCACCAATACCCATCAGATCACATTCTAGCATGAGATAATCAATAGATAGAGATTGAAGTAGCCTAGGTAGAATTTCTAAAAGTTTGCCTTCAAATCTACTTAGTTCCACTTTATACATTTTTTCCCAAATCCCGGAACTGTATATTAAACATGGCATCGCTTTTGCAGAGTATAACATCAACACTGTTTTTAAAGAATAACTGCATTGATTTCCAATAAAATGACTAAGTTTCATTGTTATATTCATGCATTTTCTTTTCTTCCCACACCAGTGTTTTCCAATTTAAGTTCTTATCATTACTGACTCCCAAGTATCTATAGGAGTCAACTAATTCAACATTTTCATTTGCAACAGTCCACCTCAATTGTTACTGATTTTGTTGTAGTTTTACTCACAAATGCCATCACCTAAGCCATTTCCAGCTGTATACTTGTCCAACATGGTTAATTTCTGCTGAAGACCTCCAGGCGTATAATCCAAGAGCAGGAGGTCATCAGCATAACCAAGCCATCCCACATTCAACGTGCCAATTCTAACATCATCAGTCAATATTGTACTAAAAGCCACAGATAAATCTGCCAGATACATATTAAAAAGAGTCACCGCCAAGTTACATCCCTGCTTGACTCCACGACAAGTAGGAATCAAGAAGGAGACCTTCCCTTCACCATCTAGTCTTACTCTCACAGAGGTGTTACTATATAAAAGTCGTATCATGGTCAATAACCCTGCTGGTATATCCCACTGTCTCAATTTTTCCCACAATTTGCTTTCGTATGATGGTATCAAAAGCAGAGCTAAAATCAATAAAAACACCATATACAGGTAATTGTCTCCTGTTCCACGCATATTCTATTGACGATATTAAAATCAGGATTTTATGTAAAGTAGAAGAATTTGAGCGAAATCCAAATTGATTCGATGGTAAAAATTTGCTTGTCAGATATCCATTTGTTCAAGTCACTGAGCAGCACTTTAGCAAACATTTTCACAGGGATGTCAAGCATCGCTAGCATTCTATAATGGTTAAGGTCTTTCCAACAGCCCTATTTATATGTGGGTAGTATATAGTTGTCTGTCCATGTTTTGGGCCCTTCCATATGTTTACCAATCCATGTAAAGAGTATCTGTAATGCTTGAGCCCATTTTTCAGATGATAATTTTAGTAAAGCATTACATGTGCCATCAGGGCCTGTCACACGGGATGCTGGTAGGGTTTGTATCATCGTATTAAGTTCTAACACAGATGTGCTGCATTCCCATGCAGTTTCAATCATCTCTAAAGAAACATCAAGCAGATTGTGCCTATCAAGTGTTTTTGTTACGTGCGCTACTTGATGATTAATACCTTGTTTTTTGTTCCATTTATTATTGACCATGCCCCCTGGTTATCAATTGTCCTTGTCATCTGAGCTAGAGTTTTCGATATTTCATTATTTTTCCTCATCTTGTGGCGCCATAACCATTTCCTATAATTTCTCTTTGCTAATTGTATTCTACCATTAGCCTCATCATCTTTTGCATGTCTGTGCTGACTTATACTTACTCTTAACTTTTTCAGCTTCGTGAATTTCTTTATCAAACATTTGTTTGTATTCATGTTTTATATTCCATCTTTCACTCTTAGAAGTGCAGGTTCGCTTCTAGAGAAGATTTGGCTTTATTGCTTCATTGATTTGTTCAAATGCTTCAAGAATTGGGGAATCATTTACACTACATTCTATCTCTGCAATAACGTTGCTCTTTTCAAGTTTTACCGGGTTCCATTTGATGCGATTTCCACTATTATTTATATGTTAGATTTCCATTCTTCTCAAATTCATTCTAATATCCATCCCTTAGTGTTAGCAATAGATACAGTGGTAAATGGTCACTTTTTCCCTAATTCCCACCACCATGTCCAGCAAAAGATAATTTGCACTTTCATTAATAATTATATAATCAATGGTCGTCATTAATTTCCCACTTATTCTGGTAGGGCTTCTATTCACGTCACTTAACGAATTACCATTTAATCATTTTAAATTGTAGGTTTGTAGTAGCTTGGCCCATGCTACCCCCTGTCGATTTAATACTGGCGGTTTGACTGGACCAGTCTTTTTTATCTTCCACACGCCCCACAAAATCAACTATTGTTGCATTAAAGTCACCCACCAGAATAATGGGAATTTTAGGCTCACATTCTTCATATATACGAGCCACAGTCTGAATGTTAACTTTATTATATTTTCCATTGTGGGATTATATATGTTTATGATCACTATGGTTATAGACTTTGTGCCTTTGCAGTGCAATCGAGGTGTTAATACCATGTCAGTAGACCACATGGTGTCCTCTCCAGTCCATGGATGTCAAATTGATGTTAATAGGCCTCCTTTAGGTCTACCTTTAGAAACCTTTATTACTAATTTGTGTGTGGTACTCCAACCATCAATTTCACATTTCTCACACATCCATGTTTCCTGGAGGGCTCCTACCCACATTGACTTCATATTGGCGAGGAGACCTCATCTGCAGTCCAGTGGGAGTGCCCGCTAGTATTCCATGACAGGACAACATTATTGTCATCAACACTGTTTTCCAAATTGTGCTTTGAAGGCAACTGGTAACCATTTCCAGTAACCATCTATTGCATCATTTATGTTTTTTCTGCTAGACTCTCTCTCTCTACTTGTGTCTTTGTTTTTTTATTCATCACCATATTGTAAGATATATTCCAATATCAGATCATTATCACACCAGACTTTAGTTGTTATTCGGGAAGTTCCTACCAGCTGATCCACAATTTTTAGATCATTTGTTGAAATCATTCTCAATGGAATTATTGACTGGCATAGTTTAATAAAAGATCCTCTGTTCAGAAGAGTATTCTCATTTTTATCTCCAGTTTTTTTCTAGTTGTATAGCCCGCAACTTATTTCGATCTAAGTCACTGTTTTGTTTAAAATGTACGCTTCCCAGCTCTCAATGTTGGTTCTTGGCGGGTTTTTGTGATTGATGGGCAGTTAGTGAATCTGTAGATCTAGTATCATTATTTACAGCATCGACATTCGTATTCTTTCGGTGTATTAATTCACTTTCATTACTTTCAGTGACTATTTTTTGTATATCAACTAATATCTTATCAGATATTCCAGCACTTCTCTTTTGTTTATTCTTGTTTTCTTTTTTTTTCCCGCGTCAAGTGAGTCTCTTGTAGCAGTGCAATATCTATTTTTTGTCTACGCAAATATAACATCACTTTATTCCTTTTTAAATAGCTATTGAGGCCTCTGACGTTCCATGTAATTATTTTAAGGTCCCCCATGGCATGTTAGAATTCCCATTCCCCTCCCGCTAGTGCAGATCAGGTTCTCTTTACATTTTTGACTATATAGGCTCGTTTCCCAGTACCAACCACCCATAACTACAAACACCCCACACAGCCCTCCCTCCTTCCCTCCTGCCACCTTTCCCTTCCCCAACTTCCCAAACTCCCTTTTCTCATCCCCATCCCCCCCAACATCACCCCACTCAACTGTTGCCCAGCTCCATCCCTGGATCTCAGGCTCCCCCACATCTAGCTCTTTCTGGCTCGTGCCTATACTCGAAGCACCGCAGGGTGAGGTCGTCCTAATGACCAACCTACTACAACTACAATTATTACTCGGGGGGAGTAGGGTGCTTGTGTCCTGCTGCTCCTGTATGCAACAGTATAATTACACATTGCTACACAATTAGCGCATATATGCGCACTACTATATTCCAGTCTCTTAAATGAGCAATGTCAAGGGTATCCCAGCAGAGTGTGAGCTTGCTCAGTCGCCTTACTTAATTTTAAACACTATCAATGTCTCCGCTGGGATATTCATTCTGCATCCCCACAGTATATTTGCAATGTCCCCATCACTTATCGTGTTCCGTTCGCGCTGGTTCCGCCTCTTGTTCCGGGCAGCCTTGTAGATCCAGCCATATCGATGCTTCCTCTGGGGTGTCAAAGAAGTGCATCTTGCCCTTGTGCTGCACTTTCAATTTTGCAGGGTACAGAAGCATGTATTTTATTCCAGCTATACGTAATCTCCTCTTGACTGCGACATAGCTGTACTGCTGCTTCTGGACTAGCATTGTATAGTCAGGGTATGCTGTAATAGTGCATGAAGCTCTTTCGATCGTTCCTCCTTTGCGGAAGTACTCTAATATCTTCTTGCGATCTTTATAATTCAATATTTTCGCAATTATCGCCCTAGGGGGTGCCCCAGGCTTCGGTCTCCTCATGAGGGCTCTGTGCGCGCGCTCCACTGCGAATCCTTGCGAATGTTTTTTTTCAGCCCCTATTTCTTGCAACAGTAGATTCTCGACGTAGTCTGTAGGGTCTTGGCCCTCCTCCCCCTCCGGAAGGCCAACCACGCGGATGTTGTTCCTCCTTGCTCTCCCTTCCGCCTCCTCTGCCCGATTCTCCAGGTTAGCTACCTGTTGCTTCAGTACATGTACCTCCTTTGCATTGCTGCTACTAGTGTCCGTGTTGATTTTCACCTCACTCTCCAAGCTGCTCGTTCTTTCTGCCAACGCTCTAACGTCCTGTCTCAGCAGGGCGACATCGATACCCTCAGCATCTATCTTGGCCTCCAGGGAAGTGCGCGAATCTGCCATCATTAACCCCCATGAATCTTTAAGTTCCGTGATAGCCGGCAGCACCTGGTGGTTGTCAGTCATCGAGGTGCTCTCCGTCGGTGCTGTCACGCCCTTGGGTGCTATGGTCGAAGGGGACAACTGCGTCTTGGCAAATGCTTCCATAGTAGATTGTTTATTCTTACTCTTAGTCGTGGCCCCTCTTCCCACCATCTTGTAGCCGCAGCTATGTGTCTATGGCCTCTGAGTCTCTGATGTGTTGACTCCGCACTTCTGTTCCGATGCAAACCGAGCACTACGCCACTGGTCTGAAGAAGCTGTCCAAGAGATCTTTTGTGTAGACTTGTGTAGCCGGGTTATTTCTGGAGTGGGTTGTGCTCTCCCACGTATTGGCTCATTTTATTGATCACAGAGTTCATCTTGTCTTTTACTGCAAGCACAGAATTTTGGGGCTCTTTGCACGGTGCGCGCTGTTGGGTGTGTCTTCAGCAATCTTTTCCGCATACTGCCATATGCCGTTCTTTTCTGCAGTGCCCGTTGCTTCTGAACTCTATGTCTTCTCTGGGGCGCCCTGCTGACCCTCAGCTTTCCAGCAAACCCACAACGTTCAGGATTGCACACTCCCTAGCCCCTACGTGTGTAAAGCCATCTCCATTAATATCAGCCCAGTGACAAGTAGAGTGTCAATCAATAGTTGTTGTTGTGGGGTGCTCAATTCCATCACCCGACGGCTTAAACTACCGGCAAGAGGCTTCTCTTTACATCAGCTGCCCCTTCTGCCGTATGCTGCCTTTCAGCTCAGCTCTCCAGCTTTGTTATTTGTTCACGGTTGTTTTGTTACATTGTATCCCAGGTCTGTGTGAACAGCGCTCGTTTTCGTTCTGGGAAGCATCCAAGTGGCCTCCAGCACGCTTGGGATTCTCGAACACAGTAAAGTATCTTTGTTAGAAATGACATGCGCCGTTGCTCTGCGAGAGCAAATGTTACTGCAAACTCCCTGTTTGTTTTCCACAGGGAGTTCTTCTCGTTGTCGTGCCCGCTCGATGCCCCTCGCTCAAGCCAGCTTCTGCACAATTCGAGCCGGCGGCGCAGCTATTCGGGCGCTCGGTCCGATCCGACTGCTCTCACTGTTGTTGCCCGGGAGTCCACCACGCAAATACTCCCCGCGCCCCGCAACTTAACATGGGCTTGTGCCACAGGGGCCCAATGTTCCTCTGTGCGCTTCGGTCAGAGAGCGCTCCACAGTCACCGCTGGCAGCACAGAGATTCCGTTCGTTAGAGGTCTCTTTGTCTTTATTCTTCTGCCATTTTGGGAGGCTTCTGTTCGTTACGGGCAAACACAACGATGTTCTTTTCTCCGCCGCATCTGGTTCGATTCACTCGCCCGTTGCTGCCGTGATGGGGAACACGTTCCGACGCCTCTGCTCCTGGTTTTGACCACATTTAAGTCCATTTATGTGCTTTGACACGGATCATCGTCGGATTCGCAGGAGCAGCACACCAGAGCTTTTGTTTATTCTTACATTTTTTTAACGGATTAGGATTATCTCTTTGTTTAGACTGAGGTTTAGTTTGAGTTTGTTCACCTACGTTATCAAGATCATTCCGAATGTCATTCCTCTTATTACTTTTCCTTTTTGGTGTTTGAGGAGTTTCATGTGGTGTATGAATTAACACCACATGTTCATGATGTACCTCTTGAGGTTTATTTATTAGTGCCCTATTCCCAGCCGGATTCCTTAATTATTTAGTTCCTAGAGCTCAACCAGCTGGATCAATTACTATCACATCTTTATTCTGGTTTGCTGCTATATTGCCATTTCTTGTTTGTATCTTTCTCTTGTTAGCCTACATTGCCGCCAGTGAGTATTTTCTGTTACGTTTAGTTTTTCTTTTTTTCTGTTTAGGGTCTAACTCCACTGCTAACTTTGAATCATATGATTCAATTTGAGTACTTATTGCTCCTACGGTTTCGCTTCTTTTCGTTTGGGTAGCTGTGTTAATAACTTGTTAAGTTAGTCTTATCTGTATTGGAGCTACAGTCTCTCATGATTTTTCTGTTCTTGTTGATACTTTTGTATAACAAAATAGAGTGGCCATCAAGTTTGCGCTCAATTTTTTTCACTCTTCTCAACAAGTGATGCTAATAGATTTTCTAATGCTATAAACATATCGTTTGAATTCATTCTAGCCAAGCTCATAAATAGAATGTCCTCATGTGAACTAGTTTCATGTATGTTATTCCCTGCCAGCGTCACTAATGCAACACTGGGTGAGGTTTCATCAGGTATCTGGACATCAGGCAGCAGCGGATTCACCTCAACCATTAATCCAGTCGCACTGTCCACTTCAATTCTCGTATTTTTCACTTTTATCAGAGTCTCAGCACTTTCACTCATGTTTACACTTTCATCTTGCATCATACTATCAGTCACTATGTTACTCTGGAAAGCTATCTCTCTAGTAATTTCGACACCCATCAAACCAGCTTGCACCTGCAAGGCGATTCGTTCGTCTTGCAAATCAATGTTAAAATTCATATCATCACTATACTCCCCTTCTGGCATATCTATTGTATCACAATGATCCAATTGCTCATATGTGCTTTCTCTAGTGGGTCTCGTCTCATTTTACCCATATCAATCACATCATTCCACTCTATTGTACTGGGTTTAGACATGTCAAGCCTTTGTGAATTAATGTTATTTATTCGTTTGGGCAATCAATATTCTCGCTAGTAGTCTTTACATTAGTTGAATCATCTTGGATCTCCAAAACTTTTGCTATCAATTTAGAGACTAAACAAGGTATTTTAATATTTAGTTTCGCATTAAGTTCTCACAATGCGACTTCCTCTTTGATTCTGCTAATTTTCAGTTTAAATATACTCTCACTGCTAGTCAATGCTGCAAAAGTAACGTCCTTTTTACTTTACTTTGTTAGGTTCTCACCGTAATAAGAGCACACTAATCCGTTATAACATTACGCCTATACGACTACTGAACAAAATAACTTTAACACTTTTCTAAAAATATACTCCTACCATGGCGTGGCTGCCGCTGCCCAGCAAACAGCTACTTCGATGCTAATTCAGAAGCGTGCGCTTCTTGGGTAATGTAGTTTACCCAGCAGGAGGGGGTGGAGCCACAATATCGATGCTCCTAAAACATAAATAACAATGTATTTGAGTCAATTATAATATTCCTTGGACTGTCAACAATCTTATATAATGGTCCATTAAGCTCCTGAGATTTGTACCGCTGTAGATTTACTATGAAGTTCCAAGCGTTTCAATATTGTTCTCAGCAAGCAGCACGTAGCTTTCCCTGCCAGCAAACAGCTACTTCGATGCTATTTTAGAAGCGCACGCACAGAAATGCTCGCTTCTTGGGTAATGTAGTTTCCCCAGCAGGAGGGGGTGGAGTCACAATATCGATGCTCTGCTGTAGATTTGCTATGAATTTCCAAGAGTTCCAATAATGTTTTCAGCAAGCAGCACGTAGCTTTCCCTGCCAGAAAACAGCTTCTTCGATGCTACTTCAGAAGCAATAATTACATAAGCCCAAAATCTGCTGCATTTCCTTGACAGTACTGGGCCTAATGGAGGTGCGTACTACCTGCCGCCCTATCTGGTATTATTTTATTCTGTTTGCAGAAATAAGTTGCCCCAAGTGTAGTACCTCCTGTTGGCAGTATTGTAGCTTCTTTTTATCTGCTGTGTACCCTCTGTGAGCCAGCAATTGCAATACTGCATTAGAATCCCTCCTGCACTGATGTTCATGTTCACTACATACCAGCAGATCATCCACATACTGGATGATTGTGCTAGGCACTTGAATATTTCCCAAGTCGGCATGCAGCACTCTATTGAAAATACTCAGACTTTCACAGTACCCTTGAGGCAATCTCGTGTGCTCGAAGCGTTGTTAACCATGTGTGACAGGAGTGAGATGCCATGAATCAGGGTGGAGTGTGATTGAGAATGCATTCTATGGATCCACCACTGTGAAGTACGTCGCTGTCTTGGGAATGCTACATAGGATTGTCACTGAATTTGGAACTACCGGAAACTCCTTCTGAACCATGTCATTAAGAGGGTGAAGATCCTAGATCATCCTCCAACTACCTCCTGTTGCTTTCGTGACTGGGTATATGGCCCTATTACACGGGGATGTCGATGGCACAATGATCCCTTGCTCTAATAGAGCCTGAATAGTGCTTTTCATCCCTTCCTCTGCTTCCCTTGACAATAGGTACTGCCGAACCCTCGGGAGTACTGCTCCGGACTTCAATATAATCTGTACTGGGGTCACATTTCTCAGTAACCCAACATCATGTTGGTTAACAGTCCATAATTGTGCTGGCACATATCGCTTTTCCTCCTCAAAAAATAAAAACTGGGTCACCACTGCCATCAGGGAGCACTGTACCTTCCTATACTGTACCATGATATCACAGGGGATGCAGATTTCCAAAACAATCTCCCCATTTTGCTTACTGTCCTCAAATAACGCCTCATCAGTCATTTCCTTCAATTGTACTGTCGGGTCTACACATAGTACCGTGCGCCACTCGCACCCGTCCCGGTCTGTTCCAATCAGGACTACTCTTTTGTCTGACACTACTAGTCCTTGCAAATCGAATGACAATATTGTCCCTGCAACATCTCGCGTGGCACCATGGGTCGGAAAATAAAATCTGTGGGCACTCACCAACATTTTGTCGCAATTTGAGGCACTGCTTTTGCTAGTACCTTAATACCATAGACAAATATATCCGGGACCACAGGAACCTCATGGACTACTGACTCCCTTGCCATTGCATTGATTATTACCATTGCTCGAGGTACACACATCCCTGGAGTGGAACACACTACACCTTGATCTATGAATGATATAGTTACATTTAGTTTACTGAGCAGTTCCCTACCCAACAAGTTAACCGGGAAACTCTCTGAATATAACAAGGGGGCTTGTACTACCTTCCCTCCCACTTTTATATCCAGCTTTTCAGATTATGGAACCGTAGAAATAGCCCCAGAGAATTGCTGCGTGTCAAGAGTTTTACCTGATAATGGAAAGTTCCCCTCCATAATGCATGATTTAGTTGCACCTGAATCTACCATAAATAAGTGCTTGTTTCCTATTTCTGCCTCCACCAAGGGCTCCTCTTCAGGGTGTGCGGTTGTCAATAGGATTGGACACGCAAGTGCTCTCTGTGGGCTGTCCTAATCGGGATATGCATTTGTCCCGGGGAATAAGAAAGGGCCGCCCCCGCCATTGTAACTCCTTGGAACGGGGCACCTGTTCCCCCTGCCATCCTGTTAAACTGTGTTCCCTCATCCTACTGTGGTGGTTACCCACGTTGCCCTTGCCTGTCAGCCCCATAAGGGAACTGATTTTGACCCCCTCGCCCAAATTGCGGGTGTCCCATTCCTTGAGGCCCTTGGAATCCCTGCTCTGGAGGTGATGGCCCATAATTAAATCCCATCCCAGGCCTGTTCCTGCATTCTGTTACGAAATGCCCCCATCTCCAGCAATACCAGCACTGTGATGTACCCAATTCTCCTCCCCGGGGCCCTATCCCCCAAAGCCTCTTGCTCTTGCTCCTTGAAATCCTCCTCTTCCCCTTGGTGCTCCTTCATACTGCCACTGTGGGTTGGGATACGTCCTCCCCACCCCATTGTCCCTGTCCTTCTTTGCCCCATAGTGCCGCAATTGTGGCATTCACAATTTGTTCAGTGTCTCCTGTCCTTTCCCCCTGAGCCGGTACCATCACCGGTGCTTGGATGACAACCTTATTTAGCTTCTTTTCCACTAGTTTTGCTTCGTCCGTCTACCTCTTCTGGGCGGTCTCCCTGTCCCGCTCCTTGATTTTTTTTACAATGGCGGACCATTATACTTCGTATTTCCGGCCACCTTTTGGCTTCAATTCCCACTATTTCTCAACTCTCCACATATCCTGTAACTTAAGAAAAAACCTAACTGGGTCCTCATCATCACCCATCATGCACTGCATTAAAATATGTAAGTCGGGGGTATATGGGTACATCTTTCGTAGGGCAGGCATCCCATACCCTTGCCCTTACTTTATTAAAGGCTGCTCCATGATGTTCATTATCTGCAAGACTTATCCCAGGGTATCCAGCCTTTGCCCATATCTCCCCAGCCCGGTCACCAACAATGGCGACCAGTAAACTCTTAAGGTCTCTTAGTGATAAAGCTACCCCTGTTGTTTGTTTTTCAAATTCATAGATCCATTTACTGGCTCCGGCTGTAAGCTGGGGGAGAGCTTTAATCAAATTATTTTTGCCCATTTGAGGCCATGGTACATACTGCGTTATCCCTACTCCTTTATGTATAAGAGGCATCTGCATGTCTATTTTGTTTTCTACCCCTTTTTTAGTATTCTTCTGATCTTGTACTACCACCATTAAATCTGGTCTATTTGTTGGTCTATCCCTTCTCACCGCCTCTTGTGGAGGGGATGGGTTTCTCGCCCCCTCCTCTCATTGATCTTTATCTTGCCCTGACTCTTCATTATTTCTGCCACCTTGATCTTCCCATTCATTTTCCCTTGCTTGTTCTACTTCTTGTCCAAGGACCGTCCATACCCTCTCCTGGTCATCTTTTTTTACACAAACATTTCTTATTGCCCCAGGGCTTAGGCTAACCAAACAATCTCCTGACTTCCTGTCCCCTATGTTTTATTGAGGTTTCTTCCCCCATAATGTTGCGCGCGTCCCTAATGCTTCACTTAGACCTTACTGCTATGCTGTGCACGCTGCTGCTTGCTACACAAAAATACTGATCAACCCACGCTAAACGGGAAATGAGAAGGATCATCAGGAAGGCTAGAGTAGCTGGGTGTCCCGGGTGGGAAGTGGAGATAAAGATCAAGAGTATTAAGCAGGAATATAAAAGCTGGCTAAAGAGATGGAGGTTTTCTGCTAAAAATGCCCAGCGGCAACAAATGATTGCTGCACTACGAAGCAGAGAACCCCAATCCATTTGGCAGATTAGTAAACTGTATAGGTTGGGTGGAAAAACACCTAATCTAAACCTAAATCTAAAATGGGAGCAAGCTTCGACCATCAAATGAAAATAAGGCAATCCTAGTGGCGTCTTGTCAAAACAAAAGGGACTATACTAAACAGAAAGATTGCCAAACCTTATAACTAAATACCAAAAAGAGTGTGGGATAGGATTCACAAGAAAGAAAGAAGTGTTCACAAATGATAAGTCAGGATGTGGTACCCGTGGGTCTCCCTTCTCCATGTTTGGAGCACGGCACAAAGTGAGACGCCTGAGCACAGCACACGCTCAAGCTTTCCCAGCACGAGACGAAAGTTCTGATTCAGGTATCAGTTCTGTCGGTGGTTAGGTCTCTTTTCCACTAAAAGTCTCTTGCCTCTGAGGACCTGATAGGCTCCAAAATAATAAACAAAAAGTTCCTTTCAAATGTACACTGGATGATGCCTTCACCCCGGAGTCCCTCTCGACGGGCGCAGACCCCTCACGACTGTTGGCCTCCCTCTATCGAGTTCACTCTGGCTTTAGCAAAGATATTTTCTCCTTGGCATTCACAAATCTTAATGTCTTTTTAAACAGTTCTCCGTGGACATCCCCCTGCCGGGTTCACTTTGTCAACACACTGTTTCCTGAGACTTTAGACTTCACCCCTCTTTATGGCATCCCTCCTTCGAGTTCATTCTTGCCACTTCTCAATTCCAGTTTCTCTCTCTGGCTGTGGGATTCATTTCCCTTGCTTTTCAATGGTTTGTCAGTCGAAGACTTTCGACTGTACAGGGATTTTGCTTGACTCCTGTTTCACCACTTTGTCCTTTCTTGGTGGCTCTCCTATGGCCCTCTAGTATCAGTAGTTTACATCAACACGGGATCAACCAGAGTCTCTTGAGTTAGCACCCACGTGGTTCCGCTCCCCTCTGCAGCTGGTCTTCCCTTAGCAATGTACAGTTCTTTGAACTTTGCCACTTTGTGTCTTTCATTCTACACAGTTCGGTTTCTTTATCGGTTCTCCCCTCGACTCACCAGCTGTGATGAACCGCTTGGCTTTCTTCGTATCTGGAGTCAAGGCCCGTAGCACGGTAGCAAGAGTCTCCTTCGGACCTGCTTATTAGCGTAGACACACTCCCGTGTACCGTTGACATCTGCTGCAACACACTTGGGCTATTGTTCGCGGTTTTACGATTCTTTCTTCGGAGGTCTCACAGGCCTGGCTTGGAAAGGGCAAGGTCGCTTCTCTCCTTGTCACCCTCTCGGTTCGCACCGTCTTTCTCCACCTCTTGAACTGCCATGTCTAGATAGCTGTCTCGTCGTGCATTCTGCCTTGCTCGTACTGTGCTCTTGTGCTCTACCTTTTATCCCTCTGGGGAAGGGAAAGGGCCGTCAGGTGTGTGCGATTCTGGCCAATTGCATGACTTTGCCTGACCCTTGTATTGGGACATGTCAGGCAAAAGGCACTGGTGTTAGTCTGTTGTCTTTCGTGGTGTGCGAAAGTGTTCATGTCGGAAAAAGGGGGGGCATTGTTTTGTAATGACCTACGTGGTAGGATGGGGAAAAGGTGTTGAAAGAAGGGGATACCGTCTCTCACTTGTCGGTGTCCCACTTTTACTCCCTGAGGACCCCCCTATCCAGGTGATCCTTCTTCACTGGTCCAACCCCAGGAACTGGATCCAATAGTGATGGCCATGTCCTGGCCACCTGGATGACAGATCCCCAGTAACTAGGTAGGGAGACACATTCAGGTTTCTCACAGACCCTTCCTCCATGCAATGTAGCCACATTTGTTTCACAGGGGAACTGGGAAAGAAAATCTACATTTCCCTGGTCTTTTCCTTTTCGGTGTTCCACAATGAAACAATAGGGTTGTAGGTCTAGAAACCATTGCATGACCCGAGGGTTGGAGTCTTTGCGTTGGCTAATCCAAACTAGGGGTGAGTGGTCTGTAACGAGCATGAACTTTCGTCCCAATAGGTAGTACCTAACATGGATAATGGCCCACTTGATGGCCAGGGCCTCTTGTTCCAACACAGTAATTTTTATCACATGGGAACAGCTTGTGGCTGGTGAACAATATGGGATGTTCAATCCATAGCAAACCTGGGACAGGACGGCTCCTAACCCTGTAAGGAGGGCATCTGTCTGTTAGACAAACTCTTCAGAGAAGTCGACTGCCTTCAGGTTTGGATTCTGGGACAGAGTCTGTTTCAAGGTGTTATAACATATCTCATCCTCGTCATTCCCATGTAGTTTCTAGTGTTCGGCATTGTTAAGTTTATCTGTCAGCCGGGCTGTTTTGTCTGAAAAGTTGGGGATAAACCTAAGGTAATTTCCTATTAACCCGAGAAAGGCTCATAGATCTCTTTTGGTTTTGGGAGTCGGTGTATCCAAGACGGGTTTTACCTTCTCATGTTGGGGCTGTACATTATTGTTCCCTATGAAGAAGCCAAGATATTTTACGGCTGATTGGGCCAATCTGCACTTAGCTGGATTAGCAGTTAGGCCAGCGTTTCTGAGGACTTTCATGATGGTATGAAGATTGAAGAGATAGTCCTTCCAAGTCTTACTATAATTGACTATATCGTCAATATTAGCTCCACAGAATTCAGAGTAGGATTGTAGGATTTGATCCATGGGGTATTGGAAAGTGGCTGGCGCACTGTGTAGGCCAAAAGGGAGGACTTTAAATTGGAATAATCCTAGAGGAATTGAAACGCAGACTTTTCCTTATCTGGCCCATATGCAGGAACTTGCCAGTACCCTTTGGTTAAATCTAGGGTAGATAGAAAGGTGGCAGTTCTGAGTTTATCAATTAGGTCATCGATGCGTGGCATAGGATAGGCATCGAAGTCCAATATGGCAAAAACTTGACGGAAGTTTATGCAGAAGTTCCAGGAACAGTCAGGTTTAGTGGCCAACACGATAGGAGAGTACCATGGACTTGAGAAGGGCTCAATAATATTTGCCTTTAACATTTTGTTGACTTCCTTGATCACTATTTAGGGGCTTCTGGGAGTCAATATGGTTTTAAGTGTCCCACCTAACCTTTAGGTGTTCTAATATAGTGGCATATACTTTTTACTCTCCCTGGTTTTTCTGAGAATACATTGAGAAATGAAATCACTACATCTTTTAGTTCTTCTTGTTGTTGGGTAGATAGCTCAGAAGGAATTCAGTCAAAGTTATCTATCTACAGGAACCAGGCAGGCTATTACTTTGGCATGGGTGGCTGACGGGTTCTCTTTCCACTCTTTCAAGAGATTTACGTGATATAAGTTGATTTTCTGTTTTCTGTCGGTTGGCTACTCTAAGTACAGGTTCCCATTCATTCTATTATCTCATAAGGTCCATGCCCTTAAATCCGGCGGTAACGCTATTAGAGCCTCATTTAAGGTTCTGCCGGATCACGAGTACAAATACCGCCGGTGCTATTACAGCGGGCACAAGTACAGCTGGCTGTAATAGCGCCGGCAGTAAACGCGCCGGCACCCAATCGCGCAATTACAGAGCCATCACAAGTCCGGTGTAGGTGCTATTAGCACCAGAAAACCGGCGGAAAATCTGCCGAAAATGCCCCTAGCCAAATGCTGGAGGTAAAAGACCACAGGAGACAGCAAAAGCAAAAAGTACCCAGGTGAAACCAATGCAAATCAGGGGCCTACAAAGGACCCAGCCATGCACGACACACACTTCCAAACACCATGCTGCCATTTGGAGCCGGGAGCCTTGACGTGGGAATCTACCTGCTGCGCCTGGAGCTACAGAGGCCATCCAACCAGACCAGGGCCCTGGTAGCACAAGGGGCGGTGGGGATGAGGAGAAGGAGGAGGAGAGTATCACCAGCAAGGCGGACAGCCATCCCCAGGTTCAGGCCAACACCCTGGGCCCTGACTGATGGGCAGTTGGTGACCGAGTGTAAGCTGGACATGGCACCCATCACCCAGTTGCTGGACACAATCCAGGCAGACACAGGCAGCCGTATGGCTATCAGCACTGCAGTTTCCCCACTCGTGTAGCTTGTGTACATGGCACAATACCTTGGGACTGGCAGCTACGAACACACAGTTGCTATGATGCATGCCATGGCCCAGTCCACCATCAGTGCCGTGCTGGGACAGGTGCTGGATGCACTGCTGCTCCATGTCAATGAGCACATTGCATTTGCAGCCACACATGCACAGGTGAACCAGCTGAAGGGCCAGTGCCATGCCATTAGACAAGACATGAACGTCATAGCAGCCGTGGACTGCACACATGTACCACTAGTAGCACCTAGGTCACATGATGGGGTGTAAAGAAAACGTAGGAATTACCATTCCATGAAGGTGCAGATAACATGTAGACCTGACCTAAGCCTCAGACACTACTGTGCCCGCTATCCAGGATACACCAAAGACTCTATGAACCAGTGCAATAGTACCCTGCCACCGTACATGAAAAGGCACCGAGCCCTCAACACATAGATGCTGGGTGAGTAAAAAAGAAGTCCGAAATGCATGTCAAATGACATTTGATGGGGGGTGGAGACACAGAGTGAAATCCATGCATGCCAGCAGAAGACATAGGCAGCCCTGCCACAGCAACTTTCACATGTGTGTCCCTTGCACGAGAACCCTTGGACACGTGGAACAAATCAGAACACGCCAGCCTGTATGGCAAAGACACGTGGGAGCACAGTCAGATATGGAAGGCCAACTACCACAATGCATCCTGCGTGTGTCGCAGTGTTGCTCCCCACTCTGACACCGTAGACATCCAACCCGACAGTCATGGCATTGGTGCCCGAAAGAAGGCACATCCACAACAACACAACACACAAGTTGCTTGATCCACGACAATGTATATTCCTGAAACAATGAGTCCTGATGGGCCAATCTCATGCCAGGATAAGTGTACATAATAGTGTAAATCGGCAAACGCAACACCACCCAAAGGGAATGCCAATGACACATGGCCAAACAACATGTCGCATGCACATGCAGATGCAAGGGTCCCCTCATCCAGCAACAAGGGACAGACCTGATACAGCTAGACACGGGTGTGGTGCTAACTGTAAGTAGTCCATCAATCCGATGCTGCCCCTTGCACACTACACACCACAATGGAAGTGCCCATATGACAAGTAGTGCACATGTATCACATGAGTGTGATACACATGAGACTCACACATACATCGAAACACAGCTGCATGTGGACCTCAAACCATGCATGTCCTGCAAGACGCAGTGTGCATGGCAACATAGCAATGAGATAGCAGGACCTCTTCAAAACAAACTTGATTCTGCTGCCAATGTTACTGATTACTGAGCCTTGTGCACCCACTTAACCAACCTTGTCCTCATACCTGCATTCCCTCCCCTGCAGGTGATTCCTGATGTCCCCAGTACACATGGGTCATTACCCCTGTGGCTCATCCACACACTCAAGCTGAGCGGCCATACAACATTGTGCATGGACGTACACATATATATGTTGAGAGTGCATTTGGACTGCTGAAGGCACAATCCTCCGAACTCTAGCTGCAGAGGCTCCAACGCTCTCAAGTATCAAGGGTTTTATTCCCTACAAGGGTTTCCCTGGTGTTTTCACTTGGTGCTAACTATACAGGCACCAGGAAAAGACCTCAGGTGAATCACTCCTTTCTACAAGCACTGCACAAAGATCAGGTTGGTGATTTCTTTTCTTTAACTTGTAAGACTCACACTATGGTGATCTCATATTGGTTTATACCCCCAGAAAGGGTACGAGACACCCATTGGTAACAGGTGCATGTGTACACAGGGATGGGGTTGGGGAGGGGAGGTTGGCCAGACAGGGCTTGATTGAGAATCGACTCAGATACAGTTTATGGGTACATGTAACACATATCACTTGTACATTAAAGAGCACATGATCACAATCATGTATGTCCATGCTTTGTACGATTTTGGAACGGGATTTATTAAATGTTTGACAAACCCCCTTCCCCCCAGTGAACTCCCCAGCACACAATCCCCTCTCCCCCCAGTGAACTCCCAGCGCACAATCCCCTCTCCCCCCAGTGAACTCCCCAGCACACAATCCCCTCTCCCCCCCAGTGAACTCCCCAAAACAGTGCAGGTAGGTGCATGTTCTCAGGGCCCACAAAAACTGTGCCATGTCCATCTATGATGGTCGCGTGTGCTTTCCAAGTCCGGGACCCTCTGGTGAGCAGGCTCTCAGGTGGCGCCCTTGACCGGCGCCTAGGTGAAGGCTCCAGGGACCCCTCCGTGGGCGTGGTAGAGGGCGATGGGATGGCTCCGGTAACCTGCAGCTGCTGGTGGAGAAGGTTGTTGGATTCCCTCATCTGCTCTGCATGTGCAGATAGTCCCTCGTACAACTCCCTTACCCTTTGCCCAAAACCTGTCAGGGCCGCGGTGCATGCCTCCACCACTTTCTGGGTCCACGCGTTGTCTCGGGCCATGTACTTGGAGGCATCCCGTATGGCTCCGCTGATGGCCTTGATGTGGCGGCTGTGCACTTTAGCCATGGACTCTATTTTCACCTGTTTGGCCTCAATTACCTCCAGTCTTGCCATCACGGCAGCTCCTGTTATCATAGGTACCTCGGGTGTGACAGGGTCCGGGCTGACAGCTGTGCGCTGCCTGGAAGGGGGGCTATATGGGTACATGTTGGCAGGTTGGATGAGGCTGCTGCGGTCTGAGTGCCTACCCTCTGGGGTACCATATGATGGTGTATCGACATCAGGCTCTGGTGTGCGGACACGACACACACGTGCACGTGGAGTGTGTGCTTCCTGTGCTACTGGCTCTGGGCTCCCCTGAGGTGTGGCCATTCCTTCTGTGTCACTGCGTCTGGGTGAGCTCAACAGTTCTGGCAGAGGTGTAGCTGTAGCTGTGTGTCCCTCATCGGGCTATGACCCACTGGTGGCTCCCTCTACATCCAGTGTCTGCATGATGGGTTGGGGTGAAAGAGATGCTGACCCCCTGTGGCCATGTGGGTGCTGCAGCCGTCTGGTTGGGTTGCGGTGTGGTGATGTGGGATGGGTCCGACGCCGGGTTGCTTCCGACGGGCCCTTTGCGGGGTGGTGGTGCTGGTCAATGAGTGCTGCCTCGGGCACCGTGATGTAGTGGCCTCCTCACCGTCATCGTCGCCCTGTGGTGATAGCCGTGTGCCTGTGTGGTACATAGGGTGTGGTATGAGTTCAGGGTGGCCTAGATAAGTATCATGCATATCATGCCTTCAAGTGGGATTGTAGACAGTATCAATCATGCATTGCACTTGCATTATGTTCACTCCCCCCGTGGTGTGATTGGTGGAATGTGTCACTGTGGAGGGACACTGCACAGACATGTTTGTGCGTCATTATCACATGCGTGTTGGGGATGCACGGTGTCCATGTTGCTGTTTTTTTTTCATGCACACACGCACATCACGTAGCTGTGCCATGGCCATGGATGTCTGTCCCCTGGCCCTTGTATTGTTGCAGTACACATACAGGGGATTCTAGGGGGCGCTACGGTACGGTGGTACAAGGGATCAGTTATGGGTGTCTACACTGCTTCACACACATTGCATGCACATTCATTCACTCAGGGTCTGCATGTATGGCCCTTACAGGTTCATTTATTTTTGCTGGATATTGGTGCCAGCCTCCGCTCCTCCGACTCCCTCTATGGTGCCCATGTCGATGAGCGTTGTCCTCTTCTCCTCCCAGGGTGTGAGCTTGGGTGGTGGTAGCCCTCCTCCAGTACCCATGCTTGCACTCCTGTACTGGGATAGTTTGCCACATACTCTGACACGCAAGTCATTTAGGCGCTTGCGACAGTCCTCCTCATCCCACTGCAGACACCCTCTGGCTGATTTACCGGCAGATCTGCGCCCGACGCTGCCCGCTTATCTTGCGCTGCTGTGCACCATATAGTTCTTCATGGTGGGTCACTGCCTCCTCCACAAGTACGGCCAGCTCCTGGTCACTGAATTTGGGTTTCCTGACTTGCCCCTGGTGCGCTCCTGTGACATTTTTCACTCTTCAATGGAAGGTTTATAGGCTCTCTGACTATGTTTTTGAAATTGTAGGCATCCCCAATTAGTTTCAATTGAGTCTCATCAACACCATATGTAAGGAAGGCATGGTATCAAGAATAGACAGACACAAGTGATCACAGTTCAAGGGTGTTTATTAAAGTGTATAGGTTGGGTGGAAAAATGCCTAATCTAAACCTAAATCTAAGATGGGAGCAAGCTTCGACCATCAAATGAAAATAAGGCAGTCCGAATGGCGTCTTGTCAAAATAAAAGGGCCTATACTAAAAAAACTATTGCCAAACCTTACAACTAAATACCAAAAAGAGTGTGAGATAGGATTCACAGGAAAGAAAGAAGTGTTCACAAATGATAAATCAGGATGTGGTAGCCAGGGGTCTCTCTTTCCCACGTTTGGAGCACGGGACAAGGTGAGACTCCTGAGCACAGCACACGCTCGAGTTTTCCCAGCACGCGACAACAGTTCTGATTCAGGTATCAGGGCTGTCGGTGGTTAAGTCTCTTTTCTACTAAAAGTCTCTTGCCTCCGAGGACCTGATAGGCTCCAAAATAATAAACAAAAAGTTCCTTTCAAATGTACACTGGGTGATGCCTTCACCCCTGGGTCCCCCTCTTCCGGGCGCAGACCACCCTCAACTGTTGGCCTCCATCTATCAGATTCACTCTGGCTTTAGCAAAGATATTGGGGGTCATTACAGGTTTTCCGGTCCGGCAACAACAGTACCGGTAAGCTTGCCGGTACCGTTGTTTCTGGACCAGCAAACTATGAGTTCTGTGAGTGGGTGCCTTTCAGCCCGCCAGGTCTGACCTGGCAGGCGGAACGGCACCTGCTCGCAGACCTCGACAGATGCACCGGCATCATTCATGAATGGTGCCGGTGCATCTGTCCTCCCCATTTCCATTGAGTCCACTGGGACTCAAATGGGAATGGGGAGTAATATATTCTGGCACCCGCCAATGGGGAATTATCGGGACAGCCGGGGCTGTAATGCCCTGGTAAGTCCCCATTGCTGCCGGTATTTACCGGCACGGCTACCGCCAGAATCATAATGAGGCCCATTTTCTCCTTCGCATTCACAAATCATATTGTCTTTTTAAACAGTTCTCCGTGAACATCCCTCTGCTGGATTCACTTTTGTCAACACACTGTTTCCTGGGACTTTAGACTTTGCCCCTCTTTATTGGCATCCCTCCTTTGGGTTCACTCTTGCCACTTCTCAATTCCTTTTTCTTTCTCTTGCTGTGGAATTCACTTCACTTGCTTTTCAACTGTTTGCCGGTCAACGATTTTCAACTGCACAGGGATTTTTCTGGACCCCTGTATGACCACTTTGACATTTCTTGGCGGCTCTCCTATGGCCTTCTGGTATCAGTAGTTCACGCCAACACAGGATCAACCAGAGTCTCTTGAGTTAGCACCCACGTGGTGCCGCTTCCCTCTGCAGCTGGTCTTCCCTTAACAATTAATATTTCTTTGAACTTTGCCACTTTGCAACTTTCATTCAACCCAGTTCAGTTTCTTTATCGGTTCTCCCCTCGTCTCACCAGCTGTGATGAACCACTTGGCTTTCTTCGTATCTGGAGTCAAGGCTGGTACTATGGTAGCAGGAGTCTCACTCGGTCCTGCTTATCTGCATAGGCATGCAACGTGCACTGTTGACAACTGCTGCAACACACGTGGGCTATTGTTCACAGTCTTACGATTCCTTCCTCTCTCGGAAAGGGCAAGGTTGCTTCTCTCCTTGTCACCCTCTCGGTTCGCACTGTCTTTCCCCTCCTCTTGAACTGCCATGTCTCGATAGCTGTCTAGTGGTGCAGTCTGCCTTGCTCGTACTGTGCTCTCGTGCTCCACCTTTTATCCCTGTGGGGAAGGGAAAGGGCTGTCAGGTGTGTGTGATTCTGGTCAGTTGCCTGACCCTTGTATTGGGACATGTCAGGTAAACAGCTCTGGTGTTAGTCCGTTGTCTTTCGTGGTGTGCGAAAGTGTTTGTGTCGGAAAAGTGTGGGGGGGCAGTGTTTTGGAATATCCTATGTGATAGGATGAGGAAAAGGTGTTGAAAGAAGGGGTATACCGCATCTGACCCGTCGGTGTCCCACTTCTACTGCCCGAGGACCCACATCCAGGTGATCCTCCCTCACTGGTCCACCCCCAGGAACTGGATCCAATAGCGATGGCCATGTCCTGGCCACCTGGATGACTGATCCTCAGGGACTAGTTAGGGAGACACCTTCAGGTTTCTCACAGTAGCAACAGAGATGTACATGTGACCTGGCAACAAGCCATTCTGCTACCTGTATACGAAAAAGGAGAGATACCAGAGAACAACAGTTTGCTGTCACCCCTTGATTTGACTGGAAAATTGTTTTCCTCCTTTGTATTGGTAGCGTTGCAAAAATGAGTAGACGAGAACAATATATTACATCTGTTGCAGATAAGTTGTTCGTCGTGGAACGGCCACAAACCACAATATTAGCCTGTTGGATAGATTGATCCAGGAAGCTGCAGTGAGGGGCAACCCAGTATTATACTTGATTTTTGTCGACTTTAGCGCGGCATTTGACTCAGTCAACAGTGCTAATTTGTGGCAACAGTTAAGATCAT
This sequence comes from Ambystoma mexicanum, assembly GCF_040938575.1. Lineage (NCBI taxonomy): Eukaryota > Metazoa > Chordata > Amphibia > Caudata > Ambystomatidae > Ambystoma > Ambystoma mexicanum. The sequence goes on along the minus strand of NC_090929.1, from coordinate 110,382,174 downwards.
TGGGGTGTCCAGACTGGTTACTATCAATCCTTATCTGTTTACACACGAATACAGTTGCTCATGTGTGCCTGGATGACTCAGGCACTTTGTCTGCTTTGGTGAGGAACAACAGGGGAGTCAAGCAAGGGTGTGTGCTGCCCTCCTTGTTGTTTAACCTCTATTTAGCTGACCTACACCCTTTATTATTGACTACAATGGGATGTCACGTAAGATAAGGAGCTAGTCCTATCTCTAGCATGTTATACGCGGACGATTTGTTAGTAATGAATCGTACCATAAGGGAGGTGAAAGCCAAATTCAACGACCTCATGGTGTATGCCTCTGTAAATGGTAAATATGATCAGGACCAAAGTGATTGTTGTGTCTGGGCACAGAGTAAACAGTGTTACCTTGGGTTTTCAACTTGGTAACGTAGAATACGTGGAAAGATATCCTTATCTAGGTTTGGATTTGGCAGCTTGTGGGGATTAATATAATATTGAAGAGGGGAAGAAAAAAAAAGTCCACCAACTTACCTTTGCTATCAATACGTTTTTGAAACAAACAGCAGGATATTCTATTAAAGGGATAATCAAGCTTTATAAACTGAGTTTTACCCCTGCCATTCTATATGGGTTGGAGGCATTGGCAATGAGGGACTTGACCTGGCTTAACATCTTGGAAGGGGCATTCTGGAGAAAATGACTGAATCTAGCTCCCTTTACACCCATGGCATATCTACGGTTGGAATTGGGGCTGGTTTCTCTTAGTTGCCAAGTCTTGATTCGTAGTGGGATATTGTACATCAAGTCTAGATCAGAACCCAAGTGCCCCTTGTTGCGAATGATAGGAAGTAATTATGACACTGAGCCCACCATCAAGGTATCCAGTGGTTTCCAGATTGTGAACGGGTACCTGCTTTGAAATAATGAAGAATATATATAAGGGAAAAGTAGAGCAATGGGACTGTATTCATAATTATGTACATTTGAACACCTTAGACAGCTATAAGTATGTATCTTGTGTTACTCACAGGTATTTTAAAATGCAGACATACTTACTGCAGAGCTCCAGCCTGGCGGTCTGCAACTTGATGCTCCGACTAAACCAACTACTGCTGGTGGTGGTGCAGGGTGCCTACATCAAAATGCCCCTAGAATACAGAGTTTGTTGTATTTGTAAATTACAGGACAAACTAGAAACTGCCAGGCATGTCCTCACAGAGTGCGTAAAGCTGGGAACTAACTACATGGGACAGTATGTGAGTCACTATGAATCAGTTAAAACGGACACATTTTGGAATTACTGTCTGAACTCAGATTCAGAATCAGTACACCTTGCACTTTATTGCCTGTGGCGACAAATTAATATGTATTTAAAGGATTAATTGTGGGTTTTATTTTCATTGTAAATTAACCTATTATTAGATGAAGAGTTGTTTGAATATTTTATAACACATCATTTTGTTTTTAGAGGTGTGTATTTTATTTAAAAAAAAGTGCAGTATGATTGTGCATTTATTTATCTATGGATCACAAATGATTGTGTAATGTTGTTTGTTGTATTTGATACTGTTTTAAAATTTGCAAAAGTTCTTAACGAACTAAAACAAGTAAATAAATAAACTATTGATGTGATATGATATGGCATTTGTAACGCGCCTATACATAAGTGTTTCAAGGCGTGACGAGGCAAGGGAGGGGGAACTGAGGGAAGACAGAGACAGCGATCTTACTAGGCCAAGTGACATTGAGATCGCCCAAGTGCAGCGGAGGAAGGAAGGGAAAAGTGCCAGGGGAAAGGGGAGGCGGCAGTGCTGTATATGGGATCAAAACAATAACAAGAAGTGCAGCCAGCAGGTGGCAGGTGCAAGGGTAAGTGCAGACAGCATGTGTCCAAAAGGGCAGGTAGGCGGAATGTAGGGTTACAGATACAGACCCAAGTGCAAGGGTTGCCGGGAGGCAGTGTGGGTGTGCAACTGGGTGGGGATGGACGTGGGCCCAAAGTCAGAGGGTAGCCAGGTGACCAGTGCAGTTTCAGACAGGAAATCAGCAGGGGAGAGGAAGAGAGAAGGCAGAAGCAGAGGAAGGTCTTGAGGTGCTTCCGGAACCGCAGATGGTTCTCCACAAGTTTCAGAGCGGCAGCGAGGCTTTTCCAGAGGGAGGCCCCAGCCAAAGAAAGAGATCTACCACCAACTCGTTGCTTGGAGAAGTGACTGACCCTGAGGGAGTTGGAGGTGGAGGAGCGAAGAGCTCGAGTAGGAAGGTATTAATGAAGAGAGAGTTGGAGGTATTGAGCACCCAGGCCCACAAAGGACTTGTGGACAATGCAGAGGGTCTTGAACTTAATCCTTGCAGCCAATGGGAGCCAATGCAGAGATTTAAGTGCAGGAGAGATATGATCCCTGGGCTTGAGGCCAAGGACAAGACTTGCAATCCTGTTCTGGATGAGTTGCAGAGGGTGCAGAGTAGAAGCAGGCAGATTTAGAAAGATGCTGTTGCAGTAGTCCAGCCTAGAGAGAACCAGAGCTCTAGAGACAATGAACTTCTAGGGGAAGGAGAGGAAAGGAAGAATACCTCTGAGGAGATGCAGTTGGTAGTTTGACTTCTTAGAGATGTCAGAGATGTGAGGAGAAAAGGAGAGTGTGGAGTCGAATAAGACCCAGAGGTTCTTAGCCTCACAGGTGGGAGCAGGAGGAGGGCCAAGGGAGGCTGGCCAGAGAGTGACAGGAAAGGAGGGTGCAGGTGTGCCGATGAGGAGAATCTCCGTCTTACTGGCATTAAGGCAGAGATTGTTGGCGGCTGAATATCAGACAGACAATCAGAGATGAGAGAAGGAGAAGAGGTGGCAGAGGGGAGCCTGAAAACGAGCTGAGTGCCATCCGCATAGCATTGAAAGTTAATGATAATGATGATAATGATGTGTTATTTATATAGCGCCTTAATCCAAAGTGCTGTTGGAGCAGAGAACGGCAGTGCGGTGGGTGAGAGGTGCCAGGTATTGGTTGAACAGCCTCGGAGAGAGGTTAGACCCCTGAGATACAGGAAAGGAAGGACCCAAGTTGGACCTGGGAGGGTCAATCAGAGAGGAACGAGGTCAGCCAGGCCAGGGCCTGATTGGTGATACCCAGGTTATCACGGAGCTGATTAAGCAGGATGGCATGGTTGACTGTGTCAAAGGCAGAAGAGAGATTGAGTAAGATGAGGACAGAGGGGAGATTAGAATCAAGGTTAGAGAGCAGGTCTTCACAGATGTTCAGGAGAGCAGTTTCCATGCTTCTGGCTGCTCTGAAGCCAGACTGATGGTCATGGAGACAACCAACAGATTCAGTGTGAAGATTAAACTGGGAGATGGCCAACTTTTCCAGGAGTTTGCCCAGGAAAGGTGTGATGGAGATTGGGTGATAGTTAGCCGGGCAGGAAGGGTCGGCTGAGGGTCTCATGAGAAGAGGGTGCGCAAGAGAGTGCTTCAGGGGGGAAGGGAAGGCTCCAGTAGCGAAGGAGTGGTTGCAGAAATCAGCCATGGCAGGAGCGAGGGTGTCAATGTGATCCTTGATGGTTTTGGAAGAACAGGGAAGAACCTATTTGTACGAGACTTTCATAGATCAGACTTGTCTAGAAACCTTGTCAGGGGAGAACAGAGGAAAGGAAGAGGAAGAGGGAGGAGAGGTGGCCACAGGGGGGCGGAGTTAGAGGAGAGAGTAGAGGGAGGAGGACAGGACGAGAGGGTGGACAGGATGTCATGGGTTTTAGAGATGAAAGGAGAAGCCAGGGCTGTGCAGACGGCCTGGGAGTGAACAGGAGAGGTAGAGACTGCAGCAGGATTGGCCAGCTCCTTGCAGATTTTAAAGAGTTCGGCCGAGTTGTTAGATGCCGCAGAGACACGGGCTTGGAGACAGAGTGCGGACAGAGAGCCGGTATTGCCTTTGGAGCAGGCGGCAGGCTAGTTTGTCAGAGGATGCACAAGAAGCTAGCAATTTCCTCTCAGCCACCCTGCACTTGCGTTTAAGGGTGACAAGGTCAGAGTCATACCAGGAGTTGCACTTGGTTTTGGGCTTCAAGCAGATCCTCATGACAGGGGCAAGGACATCAAGAGTATCAGAAATAGAGGAGTGGAGCATGGAAAAGGCTGTGTCAGGATGTGAGTCAGCCAGAGGAGGAGGAGGGGGAGAGAAAGTGGCGGCTTCATGGGTCGGATGACGAGAAGGTAGGTGGCAGTGCTGGAGTTGGCTTGGCCTGAGGGGTAGAGAGGGAGAGATGGGAGAAAGGAGAAAGTGATCACTCCAGGAGAGAGGAGTGGTGAGAGGGATAGAGAGGAGGGGTTCAGGAGATCAGAACATCCAGAGTGTGCCCTGTAGAGTGAGACGGGCCAGAGGGGAGAATAGAAAGAGAGAGAGAGCTGCAGAGGTCGCAAAAAAGTCTAAAGGAAGGACAGGAAGCATCCAGGTGGATGTTAAAGTCTCCAAGAAGGAGGAGTTGAGTGGCCGAGGCCAGGAGGGAGGAGGAGAGGTCCGCAGGTGATCTGACCAGGTGGCTGATAGATAGTAGCCACAGTAAGAGAGTGGCCAGGAGAGAGAGAGAGCCTGCAGACAAGGCAATCGAAAGAGGAGTAGGCCTGCATAGGAATGACAGAGGCAGGAATCCACTCCTGGAAGATCAAGGCTACACCCCCTCCATAGTGGTTGGATCTGGGCGCGGAGAGGACCTTATAGCTATCAGGGAGGAGAGTGTCAAAGCACGTGCCAGAGCTGGCCGTGAACCATGTCTCGGTGAGACTGAGGACATCGGGATCAAGTTCTTCCAGGAGGCGGCAGATGTCAGAGGAGTATTTGACAACTGAGCGAGAGTTGAGAGTGGCAATATGAAGAAGGTTGCCAAACTTGAAAGACTTCCGGGTAGGGGTACAAATCAGAGGTACGCCCTGCGGAGGTGAGAAGGAGCCCGGGGGGAGCAGAAGAGGAAGGAGGAGAGGGCAAGGTAGCCAAGGAGAAGGCAGAGGGGAAGCCGAAGAAGAGAGAGAAGGGACAGCAGGAGAAGAAAGGAAATTGATGAGGCGCGGGACGTGTCTATCAAAGAGGAGGAGGTTGGCCTGAGGGCCTTGGACCAAGAATGATGACCTTAGAAGAGTGGAAGGGGGCCAGGAGGGCCTCCTACCGGGTGCCACCATTAATGGGAGAAGAAGAGAAAGGAGAGAGCACAGAGACCATATGAGGAGTCCATAGGTCTGGCGAGGGAACGACAAAGAAGTTGACAAAGAGGGTCTGTCTGGAGGAAGCACTTGTATAGGTGTCAGCGATAGGGAGGCCTGGGTTGGAGACCAGGATATCCTTTTTGAACTTCTTCCTGCCAGACATAGTGAGGAGAGCAGCATAGTCAATAGAGAAGCAGTTTGAAAAGATAGGAGAAACATAGAGCACCATAGAGTAGGTGGGGAAGGAGGAGCGACGAAGGGGGTGGAGGAGAAAGGTAAGGGGGAGACACTAGGGGAGGACACAAGGAGGGGTGCAAGCAGACTACACAGAAAGGGACAAGAAAATAGTGGACGATTGACTAAGCAGACAAGAGCTCAGATGGAAGAGCAGGCAGAAAACAAGGCAGTCCTGTAAACAAATCAGGTTACCAGGGCATCAGGAACAGAGCAGTCATTAAAAAGAGAACCTAGAGGAGCGTGGAGCACAGCAGAACATGGAACAATATACAAAAGAACAAAGCAGTCGACAAATGTAAACCTAGAAGAAGGAAGAATGCAGCAGAACACAAAGCAATACAATGCAAAACAGGGCAGTCAGTGAGGAAAAAATACAAAACAATATACAAAGAGCAGAGCAGTTGACAAATGATAACCTAGAGGAGGGAAGAATACAACAGAACACAGAGCAATACATTGCAAAACAGGGCAGTCAATGAGGAAGAGCAAAGGGGCGCGTGGGTGCAGGAGGCTAGCGAAGGGGGGTGCAAGGCACACGCAATAGGGAGTTGTGAGGGACCACGCAGTCAAGGAGGCGCCGCTGCGAGCGACCCCAGGGTGGAAGTGTGAGGAACCACATGATCAGGGATTGCGAGGTACCACGCAGGTAGGGGGCGCGCGTGGGAGGCAGGGAAGGGGAGGGCGTGGAGGTATGCGCGATCGAAGATTGCGAGGGACCACGTAAGTCAGGGGACGTGCAGCACGCATGGAGGCAACGCAATGGAGGATTGCAAGGGGCCACACAGGTAAGGGAGGCGAAGCGCAAGCTATGCTAGGATGGAGGTGGCGAGGGCGCGTGGGTAACAAGCAGGGAAAGATGGGCACGAATGGGTACACATTCAAGGAATGCGAGGGGCAATGCAGGGAAGGGCATGCCTCTGGTCCTTGGCCAAGGAGGCTATCACGGCAGGGGGTGACTTGGTTGGATGATTTAAATGGCCTGCCAACCAATGGTAGCGCAGTGGGATGGAGGGAGGGGGGAGCGGGCACACACACGATGCAGTGCGAGAATAAAACCTTTACAAATGCACTACTTACTGTGACACGGAGCACCAGTCCTCACCCCAGCACCGGAGAAGTTGCCGTTGCCTGATGGTGGTGGGGATGGCCTGTGGTGACAGAGGGAGCACAACACATGTTGGTGCATGCTTACCTGCTGTCTCGGCAAGGGTTCTGGTCCTGGATACTGCGGCTCTGAACAGGTCCAAACAGGAATAGCCCTTTTCTTTGTCTGGCATTCGCTTTGGACGCCCGGGCAAGAGACACCCTTGATCTAAGAGTTAAGAGCAAGAAGGAAGAGGCAGAGGCAAGAGGAGAGTTTTCCCACTCCTTGTAGACGTTAACCTTTTTCTGAGATTAACCTTAACATTTTTTTTATAAATTCAGTATTGGTTGTAGGGCGTACAGGATACGAGTGTATTTAGTATAAGTGTATGTAGTATGAGTGTTTGCTGTATGAGTGTATCACAGTATATGCATCTGCTGTATAAGCCATATGATTTACATTTCATACATTTACCCAATTTACATCATGTATAAATCTGCTATACATATAAAAATGAACATAAAAGTTAGTCCTGACTTTGATAAGTTTTGATACGTATAGCAGTGTACATGTACATAATGTACATTTCATACACCCACGTGTAGAGTATGTGTAGAACATATCCATTAATATAGTGTGTGTGGTCTTACCCATGTATACATAGGCAACCAGGTGGCATACGTGTTTTATTGTAAGTGCGTGTTTCATAAGAGCGTGTGATAGAGTGTATAGTGTAAGACATATGAGTGTTTGGTGTCTAAGTGCCTGGTGTATAAAGGTTTTACAGTTTGAACATGCACACAATTTACACCGCCAATACATTTTATTTACATATGAAAATGTGTGTTGCAAGTGCATGTGTGGTGTGCGTGTGTGTTTTAAATATGTGCTCTAAATGTGTTTTTTTAAATGAAACATGTGTGTGGTAAAAGCATGTGTTATAAGAGTGTGTGTCATAAGTGTGTGTCTGCCCTAAGTGCGTGTTGTAAGATCGTGTGTCCTAGGACCGTGTGTCATAAGAGTGTGTTTTGCAACTGCGAGTGTCGCAAGTTTGAGCGTCATAAGAGTGTGTGTCTGCCCCAAGTGTGTGACGCAAGAGCGTGTGATGTAAAAGCTTGTGTTGTAAGAGTGTTTTTCATAAGAGTGTGTGTCATAAGAGTGTGCCTTCTAAGTGTTTCTGTCGTAAGTGTGGGCATCAGAAGTGTGGGTGTTGTGAGTATGCATGACGTGACAGTGTATGGTGTAAGGCATCTGAATGTTTGGTGTATAAATGTCTGCCAGCTGACTGTATGGCATATAAATATGTAAAACAAAGGGGGGTCTGGGAATCTCTCTACCAGCACGAACGCAGCCCAATGACCTGTTCTTGGGTGAATAACCCCTGGGAGAGACTCTACCAAGTTTTTAGCTCACCGTCCCTTTCACAGAGAAGACATTTCCCTGCATATCAGTCTTTGTCCTACTCAGGGGCAGTCCAGCACCGAAATGCTATGCAATTCTCCTCTGAACAAGAGTAGCAACAGCAACCCCATACACGTGTTTCAGACTTTTTGGGCATCATCAGTGAGGTGAAGCTGTGCCTCTCTAAGAACAGTAAGCAAGGGGTCCACGTCTGGATCACCCTGGTAACTTAGGGTGAGACCCAAAGACTTGGTAGAGTCTCTCCCTGGGGTTATTCATCCAAGAACAGGTCATTGGGCTGTGTTCGTACTGGTAGAGCGATTCCCAGACCCCCCTTTGTTTTATATAAATATGTAATTTATGATTGGTATAAAGTAATGAAATAAATATTTCCTATAAGCCTAATATACAAATGAAAACTTACATTGAAGTCAGGGTTGACTGGAATGTCAGCTTTTATACGTGTAGAATATGTTTAATAGTTGCCCAGTTTGTACATGTATGCAATTAACATCTCCTGAAAACTGAAAGCAAGGTCAGTCCGGACTGATGTGAGTTTTCAGACGAATTAGTGTACATGTACGAAATGTACAAGCCCAAACATAAATGTACAGATGGTATATAAAATGTACATTCATTCTTCTCTTGTATTATAAGCTCCTATACAGATAAAGCTCACGTTAAAATGAGCTCTATCTTTAATGAGAATGTTCAATGCGTGTAAGAGGTGTGTGGGAGTTTTACATTGCGTACATTCATGCAATTTAAATCTACTATACATCTTATATACATCTGAAAACTGACAAAGCCAGTCATAACTTTGATGTGTGTTTTCATATTTATAGTAACTATAGGTCCCCAACACTACTGCGCTGGGTCAACAGATATACAGCCTGATTCATGGAATTATTTGCATGAAAAATACAGATTTGCGCGCCTTTCTGCCCGAAAATCCCTGTTTGAAGTATGGGGATTTTCGGGCAGAAAGGCGTGCAAATCTGCGTTTTTCATGCAAATAATTCCATGAATCAGGCAGAGAGTGTATATGTCATCACATAATCAGTTAAAAAAGGATTGAATGTTGCACAAATAAATGATGTAACAAGCAAATGTATAGGACATGAGTTAGTGTTCACAAGTGTTACAGTCAGCACGTGTTTCGACCCGTCCTATGCTAGTGAAGACACCCAACTAGCACGTGTCCCAATAATATATATTAAAAAAAATAAGAGAAACTCCCCGTAACGGGAATGAGAGCAGGACATGACTTGCAAAGATAACAAAGTTTATATATTCATAATAATTGCCAGCAAAGAACTCTGCTGCCCAAGAGCGCTCTGCCGAAACATTACACAGGCAGCACATTAAAAGGACACACAGCATCACTGATGACGACATGCATATGGTACACTTTTCTTGCATCGGATTGGTGGGTGGCATATAGAACAGTTGATACTATATGGGATACAAGATGCTAATTGGTCGCCGGCTTGCAGGCGCTCGTGGGTCAGCAGGGCTCATCTCTGCGGTGTGAAAGTCAGGGTAAGGAAGCAACATCTCTAACTAAACTAAACAACAGGAACTGAAAATGCAGAAATAATGCCCCACATATAATCTTGCATGAATGGGGGTACTTCGGTCAGATGAGCTAATATATTGGCGTTCCGACCTCTACACTCTGGATTCTCTTTGATACCGCAGGTCTTGCACCCAGGTGCCCACCCCTAAGCTTTTGATCTGCCATCTGCCCTCCTCGGGTCCTAGTGATATAGGTGGGCGTGTGTTGCTTTTGGGAAAATATACTGCTACACGAAATTAGGGCTGTGGCACGGTCCTGGAATGATCGAGGTGCGGGCAGGTCAGATGGGTGTCAGGATGAAAGGTACTGGGGGGTCGGAGCTGGTGGTCTCTGGCCTAGCAGGGTGGGGATTGAGAGGGCAGGGGCAGTTTAGTTGAGATGAATGGGTACTTGGGCTAATGACTTGTCACTGTCTCACGCTCTCTGCAGAGCACATTCCTTCGGTAATGATACTACAGGATTGTAACAAGGCATGGCTGGGCTTCCGTGAGAACAGGGCTCGTGCGGAGCTGGCAAGGGGGAGGCGATGGTGTGGGCTGGCTGTGCAAGGCGCTGGGGATGGGAGAGCTGCATTTCTACAGAGAGATGGATTTTCAGGCCTCGTAGAAAAGATGGCGTTGGGCCTAGTTCAAAATGGCCTCTTATTGCAGGGCCGTGGGCTATAGTGTATGTGTTATTCTCTATGGGATGTGATGCAACAGAATGCCGTGGGGGATGGCTGCGCCTTCCCCCTCGGTTATTACATATGTTATGTTCCTAGAGTGACGCAAGGGGGGGCGGCAAGGATCGTCTCCTTCCCAACATTAGGCTAGGGAAATAATGACAAAGTCCCAATGGTTGTATATCTAAATGATACAAACCCCATTTGAATTGGTGAAAATGATTACAGCTGAAGACAACCACGCCGAAAGGCGACAATTGGACAGGCCTGGCTCGGCTTGGCCCTACCACTGTGATGCTAATGATGCACTGTTAACTCACACATGCGCATATGTATTTTGCACTGCTACAGAAATAGTCTTGAAGCACTGTGTTGTGGTGGTCTGTGCATTCAGCTGTAATTAATTCATGCTAACTTCACACACGCGCATTTGGATTCTGTGCTGTTTAAGCCCCTCAGTATTCTTTCTGACCAGGAAAATGTTGCTTATAAAGCCCTCGGTTTGTATTTGTATCTTATTTAGTACCAGAAGTAGGGCCTCTGCACCAGAGGCAGGGCGACTGGCGTCTCCCTTGGCATCTGTTCCCCGCAGCACACTCCAGACTCGTGTTTGCATGCTTTGAAGCGTCGGAGCGCAGCTGTGGTGCACAAGATGACGCCAGCACGCTGACAGTCTTCTGGTGTTGTGTGGCTCATAAGCCACTCTTTTGCCTTGTACTGCGCTCCTCAATGGTTTTCATGTCCTGAGTGTTGTTTTCTCTGGTCTCCTGTTTTTTTACTTTGTTGTATTTCGACCTGGGCTGCCTTTGGTTCTTCTTCTGGATTCGTCTTGGATTGGTCACTTGGATCTTCTTCTGGCTTTGGACTTGGATTGCCTTGTTGGTTTCCCTTCTGGATTATCCCTGGATGTGTTGCCTTTGGATTGTTTGCCTGTGGATTACTCCCTCTTTGATGTTCTTACTTCTTGTTACTTCTGTGAATAATTTGACTGGAACCAAGATTCCTGACAGACAGCATGGAGAAATTGAGATTGCAAGGGTAACAGACTGGGAGGGGAATGCAGAGAAGAGAGATGCGAAGTGCACAATTGAAGACGATTTTAAGGAAGTGAAAGAGAAGATGAGACTCAAAGGAGAGCCAAGATGAAGAAAGAAAGGAAGAAGAAATAGGAGAGCGGGGAGGAATCCAGAAGTGAGTATGGATGGCAGAATTGAAAATGGGCTTAAGGGGACCAAGCTGGAAGGCGGGGAGTTCTATGTGTAAGGTGGAGTAATAGAAAAGGCGGGAAAATATGAATGCAGAAATGAGTAGTTTAGTCTCACTGAAAGAAAGGGACAGATTTTGCAGATATTAACCAGATAAAATGACCGGCGTGAGAAATATTAACGATGTTGGTGGAAGAGGAAAGATGCTGGTCAAGGAGGACTTTAAGATTTCGAGCAGAAGGAGAGAAGGACAGAAGGGAAGGCGGAATTGAGAGACATTTGGGGAAGAGGAAATACTGGAGGGGGAGTGAAGGAGAGTGGTTACCAGACAAGGACACTGAGTCACATAGTAAGACAGACAGGAGCGGGAGCGGAACCATGGTAAGACAAAATCAGAGAGAAGCCCTGGCAGGGAAGGGAGCGAATCGAGAAGGTTTGGCTGATCAACAGTGTCTGAGGCAGCAGAGGGGTCAAGTAGGATAAGAATGGAAGTGTGATTAGCGTGGCGTGCAGATAAGAGAGAGTTAGTGACGTAAAGTCATGCAGTTGCAGTAGCGCGCATGGGTCAAAAGCCAGACTGGTGTAAGCGAAGTACAAGGGAAGTAGGGAATGTGAAATTGGTGTAAGAAATAGGATCCGAAATTAGAAGGAAGTGAAGGATCCAGCAAGGGTTTTTTCCGGATAGGGAGGATAACAGCATATTTAAAGTCTACAGGAAAGGTAGAGGAGGCGAGGGAAAGGTTGAGGAGGGCCATCAGGATGAGAATGAAAAGCGGAAAGACTTTGGGGACAAGAGGGGAAGGTAGGGGATGAAAGATATCTAGTAAATTGTGCGGGGGGGGCGTGGCTGACTGGCCATGGAATAGGACGTGCTGCGTGAGGAGCTCCTGATGATCCGACTCTATTTTTGCCAAATGTACCTGCTGAAACTGCAAAGAGCGCCTAGAACTTTGAGGATCAGGTGTCGGAAGCCGCACGCTAAGTGAAGTTCGCTGGAGAAGCTCATAGTCCCCGAGAATTGTGAGATATACATGGTTTTGTCGGTGCAATTGTGTGGCTGCTTCGACACTAAGATGGCGGCTAACAAAGGAAAGGCCTCCGAGGAGAAACGAAACTGATTCCCCAGACCTGCGGGACACAGCTGCAGTAAATTGCCTGGAGAAGTAACACAATTGGGTGATATGGCAGAGTGGTCGAATCCATGAAAGCGCCTGGCCTGACATACGCGAATGGAGCCTCGGCGATCTGACCGCAAGAGGAGATGACATTGGATGCTTGGGTGACGAGGCCTACGGAAGTTGCATGGGGAGTGGGAGGCCATAGCCCATCCGCAAGACAATTCGAAGTGCCATCTCGAATGTGCGTTAGGCGACCTGGAAGCCGGACCATTGTCGGACCGAGGACGGTGCGACAGCAGCACTAAAGCGGAGGCGTACAGGAGCAGCGGGAAGCGCCATGTCGGTGAAAGGGTTGAGAGTCAAGACCAAGCAACCCACGATGGAGACTTTCACAAGAACGCAACGGACCCCCTCAACATCAGTACAGAGCGCGATCGAGACCCCTGCAGAGGATGCCCCCGAAGGGGATAAGCACCAGATCATAGAAGCTATAAAGGGGCTAAGCGCTAAATGGGACTTGGCAATGGCGGATCTACGCACAGCTCTGGAGAATAAGATCGATGCTGTGGGTACAGAACTCACCCTGCTACGTCAAGATGTTAGGGCACTTGCAGAAAGGACCAGCGGTTTGGAAAGTGGGGTGAAGATTAATACCGATGTTAGCACGAGCAATGCGAAGGAGATTCATGTCTTAAAACAACAGGTCGCTAACTTGGAAAATTGTGTGGAAGAGGCGGAAGGAAGGGCGAGGAGAAACAACATTCGCGTGGTTGGCCTTCCGGAGGGAGAAGAAGGCTAAGATCCCACACATGATCCTGCAAGGGTTCGGAGCTGGTAATCTTTCGCAGGGATTTACGGTGGAGAGGGCGCACCGCACCCTGATGAGGAAACCCCGGCCGGGGGCCCCGCCAAGACCGATCATCGCGAGGATCCTGAATTACAGAGATAGAGAAAAGATCCTCGAATACTTTCGTAAGGGCGGCACGATAGAGAGAGCACCCACCAACATCACAGCATATCCGGACTACACGATGCTGGTACAGAGGCAGAGGTACAGCTACGTAGCCGTTAAAAGGAGGCTGAGGGCAGCAGGAATCGGATATATGCTTCTGTACCCGGCACAATTGAAAGTGCTGCATAAGAACAAAGCGCTATTTTTCAATACCCCGGAGGATGTTGTCGCATGGCTGGACCTGCAGGGCTGCCCGGAACAAGAAGCGGATCGGGATCGGCAGGATCATACCAAATGAAGATTCAGTAAGAAGAAGGACCCTGATTGTATGGAGAAGCTGTGACTAACTGAACTTTGTACACAATCTGAGCCTGGTGCTCGATTCGGATTGGAATATAGTGAGTGTAACTGTAATCGGTAACGGTTTGGCAATTGAATGTGTAATGTTTTTTGAAAGGAGCAACAGAACGCGGACGACCTACCCCAATAGACTATTAGTTTCAGCGGCCATTAGGGCGGCTTTATCCTACTGAGCCCTGAGTAGAAGCTTGCGCTCGGCAGGGCTAGATGTGGGGGTGCCTCAGATCGAGGAATGAAGCTGGGCAACGGTTGGGGAGGGTATTGTTGGGGGAGGGGTGGGTGGGCAGAAAGTTGGGGGATGGAGAGTTGAGTGTGTGTGTGGTTATGGGGGGTTTAAGTTTTGTTTCAAGCCTATTTGGGAGAATCAGTTTGTGGTACTTGCGGTGCATGAAGGGACGTAATCGATGGAGGATCGGGTGGGTGCTTATTAATGACCTATGGGGGACCTCAGGATAATAACGTGGAACGTCAAGGGCCTTAACAGCTACCTGAAAAGAAACAAGATCATGATGTATCTGAAAAGGCAGAAAATAGACATCGCATTACTACAAGAAACATACTTGACGTGGGAGAAGTTGGACCTAGTTAAGAGAAAGTGGAAAGGGACCGTAGTGGGCTCGCCATACTCTGCATATGCCCGGGGGGTGCTAATCTGGGTGGCACCGCATGTCCCGTTCAAATTGACACAAGAGGTGGTTGAAATGGATGGAAGGATGGCTATACTGCGGGGGCTGGTGGAGAGCAGGGAGGTATGCATAGTAAACACGTATGCCCCCAACCAAAACACAGCAGCATATTTCAAAGCCCTGTGTACCAATCTTAGTGTGTGTATGGGGAGCGCAGTGATCTGGGGCGGGGACTTCAATTGTGTGTTGGATCTGGTGGTGGACAGGTCAGATGACAGGGTGGGTAAGCCTAGCCCAGCGGCAAGAGCGTTGCGGACGCTGCTAACTGATTTTGGTTTTACAGATGCGTGGAGGATGAAACATCCCACTGAGAGGCAACACTCACACTATTCAGCCCCGCACCAACTGCACACTAGGCTCGATTACGTCTTTGTCACAGCAGATGTGATGTCCGAGATTACTCAAACCGAATACAAGGCCAGGGTCCTCTTGGATCATTCGCCCCTGATCCTCGGATGGCAATATTGCCCCCCGAGGGCGAAAATCCCTACATGGCGCCTCCGAGCGGAGGCGCTCAAAGATCCAATCTTTAGAGAAGATATAAGAGAGGAGATTACTAACTTTTTTGTGGAAAATACTGGAAGTGTTGACTCTGCGGGCACACTATGGGAAGCTTTTAAGGTGGTGATGCGGGGGGTGGCCATTGCTAAGTCAAGAGGGTTACAGGGTGGGGTCTTGGCTGACCTACAGAGGGCGGAAACTGAGCTAGAAACAACGTTAAAGAGCGAAGATGTAGACACAGAGCTGGTACTTCAACTACAGCAACAATGTGCAGGGCACTGGGAAAGACTCTCTTATAAGAAATATGTTGAGAGGCAACACGCGGGGGGGGCGCCTTTTGGCCTGGCTATACAAAAGCGAGACCCCTTAGCCTCCGATTAGGACTATTATTAGGGAGGACGGAGAAGAGGTGGCCACGCAAGAGGGGGTTAACAAAGAATTTGTGGAATATTACAGAGTGCTGTATGGAGATGATGAGATAGGCGACCAGCGCACGATAACCGAAACGTTAGAAGACATAGGGCTGCCCAAGATAAGCGATGAAGAGAGGGAGGTGTTAGATGAGCCAATCACGTTGGAGGAAGTAGAAGAGGTAGTAAAGCAGCTGCCCACTTGTAAGGCCCCAGGGGCAGATGGGTTCCCCAGCGAATTTTATAAAGTATACAAGGAGGAAATCCTCCCCCCAATGCTGGACATGTTGAATGAAGCGTTTGAGATAGGACGGTTGCCTGAGTCACTTTGGGAGGCGATTATAATACCGCTGCCCAAGCCCAATAAACCGGAGCACAGATGTGGTTCCTACAGGCCCCTGTCGATGCTCAATCAAGACAGCAAGATTCTCACAGCTGTCCTTGCAAATCGATTGCGGAAAGTGATTGGCAGACTCATACATCCTGATCAGACGGGTTATGTCCCAAGCAGGAACATTACACACAACCATAGGCGACTTCATCGGGTGGTCGAATGGGGTGTTAAGAACGAGGGTGAGATGGCAATAGTGTCTCTAGATGCAGTCAAGGCTTTTGACTCGGTCAAGTGGTCATGGCTATTGGCTGCTTTGGAAGGGTATGGAATGGGGCCGTGCTATATCTGGTGGGCCAAGATGTTGTATAGTGAGCCGCTTGCCAGGGTCCGAACTGGAGCGGTGATATCCGAAAGATGGCAACTTGGCAGAGGCACCAGACAAGGGTGCCCCTGGTCCCCGATGCTTTACATCTTGGCCCTGGAGCTTTTGGCAAAATGCCTTAGGGCACAGTATGAGACGATTGGCATTGAGGCGGGAGGGGAACGACACTTGATATCCTTGTACGCGGACGATCTGTTGCTGTACTTGCAATACCCAGAAGAAAATCTCTTATACATACTTGAAGTGATGGAAAGGTATGCAGAGTTGTCGGGCATCTCGGTGAACCCCCAAAAGTTTGTCATATTCCCATTAGGTAGCTATAAGGGGATCTCTGCAGAAGGACTATCGGTGCCACAGGTACCGTGGGCAACAAGCTCTTTTCGCTATTTGGGCAAAGATATATATCACACGGCGCAAGATGAACACAGACACAATACGGAAGTAGCCGTCGAGAAAATCAGAAACAGCATGCAGTTCTGGGCAAGATTGCCCTTGGCGATGATGGGGTGGGGGCTATGCTCAAGATGGTAGTTCTGCCCAGGCTTTTGCATTACTTTAGTAATATCCCATGCATAAAACCCAAGAAGTTTTTTAGTAAATTGAACAGCATGTGTAGGGATTTCTTGTGGCATGGTACCCGAAATTGGGTGGCGTTCTGGAAACTGCAGAACTTTTATGAAAAAGGAGGTATTAGTCTGCCCCATTTTGAGGTTTATTATTTGGCGAGACAGTTGCAATATGTGGCTAAATGGCTTTCCGATGAAGTGACCCCTGAGCACAGGGTGCTTGGGCAGGACTGTGCCCCGTTTTATTTGAAAGAAATGATCTGGCTGTCCGAAACTGAAATGAGGGGGCGCCCTGCGATGTTGAAGCTTGGGCGGAAAATTTGGCGTAGGGCTTGTCGCCTAATGGAGGTCCCATACCCGTGCCTCCCGCAGGTACCGTTGGTTGCTTTGACAGGAGGGGATGATCAGCTAAGGGCGATTGTTAGGACCTACTGGGAATCGGTGGGGCTGGCAACTCTAGGCGATGTTTGGCAGGAGGGATCCATTAAGGAGTTTACAGAACTCAACGAAGAGGCGGGGCTACACACGGGGCAATATGTCACATACATTAGATTGGTGCGAATGATTAAGAGCACCTGGCAAGAAACAGTTTTGATAGAGGAACCAGATGCAGTTTTGGAAGCAATGTATGATATGTCTGAAGGGGGTCAAGAGATCTCGAGACTGTACGAGATGGTGATGGCTAAGGTGGGTAAAGATTTGACACATCTGAGACTGGACTAGGAGATGGAAGTGGGGGCCCCGATGGAGGACGGGATGTGGGAGCGTGCCCTGGGTTACCACAAGAAAGTATCTAGAAATGCCAGATTAAAACAAATTCAGCTGTATGTAACGCATAGGGCATACATGACCCCCTTGAGGATATCTAAGTTCCGAAATGCTGGCATACAAGTGTGTCCTAAATGTAACCTGGAAAACGCTGACATGACACATATGTTTTGGTTGTGCCCGATTATTAGATGCTACTGGAGTGATGTGGCGCAGAAACTGGCCGAAAAAGGGGTTACTCTTGTCATAGACACGGCTTGGGCCTGCTTACTGGGCGGGTTCCCTAGGCCACGGAAACTCAAACATATTGAGAAACTAAGAAATCTGGCGTATGTGCTTGCGAAACGTAGGATCGCCATGGGGTGGAAGAAATGCCACAAACCTAAGGTGGATGTATGGTGAAGGACTTACAGAAATGGGCGGAGGCTGAAACGGTGGCATGGCAAGATGCGAGTAGCCGGGCTGATGAGGGGGAGGTGGGCACCCTATTTGCCTGGAAAACGCTGATAACAGAATTGTTTGGAGTAATATCAAACCCAAAAGACTCCGAAGAGGACGAAACTCGGCCGCATGTGCCAAACACTGAAAGAGATGGACAAATAGGCTCACAGGGGAGGGAGGGATAATGGGAGCAGTGACTACGATAACTTGATGTGTAATTGAACCATTATGATTATGCTGCTTGTTTGGTTTTCATTGTTTTGTTTGTATAAAATCAATAAAAGAAATTTAAATTAAAAAAAAAATCTAGTAAATTGTGCAATTGGTCTCCTGATCCTTGGCCTCTTCGTCTATCGCGTTGCGTCCCCCACTATGAGGAAGCAACTCCTGCTACTGCATATACAAGTTCCTGTAACCTGTATGTAACAGGATTTAAAGCATATTTCCCAATCCTTTATTCAAAGTGATATGCGTTACATTTTTCTATACACGTTCTGTGAAACGATAAAGGCTCTATTGAACGTACTCTCGCCCCTAAATGCTATGCTGCTATAAGCAAACTTATAGACTGGCTGCATCTGCTGCAGACAAAGGCGTGCCTCATTACTGCTGGCCTGTGCTTTACCTGGGCCAGTACTGTCTCTCAGTATCGAAACTTATTGATCTGAGATGGCAGTACCTGTACTCAAAGAAGCTCGGGAATGTACGTAGGCGGATCAGTGGAGGAGGAGCCTCAATGAGCTCAATGTATCCCTTCCTCTTTGCTACCACCATCTCAAACTTTAAACTCAAAAGTCCTTCCACCATAAGCCTGTCTTTCTGTATCTCTGATTATCTTCTCTTCCTCCTAGACTACCCCACTTCTATTAAACTGTCCCTTGTCTTGCACACTCCGCTCCCCTCCCACCCCTTCACTCCCCCCTCGCTCTCTCCCTCTTGCCTCCCTCCTGCCCCTCCCTCCCCCTTCCATCCTCCCCCTTGGCACCTGATGGGGAGGGAGTGTGACGGTGCCTTATGCAGTGCTTATGTCTGATGGGGTAAATATACAGCAATGCTTCCACTCAGCAGATGTAATAACTGCATAGGGGCTTATCACGGATGGGGAGTCACCCAGTGAAATAGGCATTTTCTACTCCTTCGCTTATTTTGCTGTCCAGTCATTCCTATGGTGGATATGTGCAATTACGTTTATCAAACACTGCGCTTGGTGTTCTTTAGAAATATAACCATGGCATATCTCTCACCAATCACCTCTCTCTTCCTGGATTTATTGAGCTTGTTTAGGTTGCATTCTACATAATAACCGCTAGGTGGCAAGATTGAAGCAGAAAACGAATACCTTCCAGGTGAGCCTTGAAATCTTTTTCTTTCTCGTCTACACAATCCTGCAACATGTTTGTAAAAGTGGCCAGCTTGCCTTCCACTGAAACATTTTATCGCCATGTGTACCGCAAATGATAGAGCGTATTGGAGCTTCATTACAAGTATGGCGGTGTGGGAAAAACACGGCGGCAATTATAATTGTTCTTAATTACCACTGCATCACCATCACATTACTGCACCACTGTACTACAAATGCTGGAGGTAATTCCGCCGTCTTACTGTCCAAAACCAGCCAAATCAGTGGAATTATCACTGCCGGTAACTCTGCCCAAATGCCCATAGAGGCCTATGGACTCCATAAATGGGGACTAACAGCGTCACCACCACTTGTAATCCAGAGGTAATTCCGTCAGGCCAAGTGGCGGTAACGGTAACCAAAATTTTGTGGTAGTTCAGCAGATTTACTGCCAAACGCGTAAAGAGGCCCATAATCACTTACCAGCTCTGTTTTGATCTGGGCGTGGTCTCCCTTTAGGTGCAATCACTGTGCTATATGACACATTAATACAGGCCCACACACATGGCGATGCAGTTCTTCAAGTGGATTTCGAACGGGGCAGGGATGGAGGGGAATCTTAAACTGCTGTCTGTAAATACATCCCTTTTTCTCTGGGGATATAAGCAATTCCATCAGTGGGTAAACCACCTTCGTTCTTAACTGACCCAGGCCGATTGTGCTTAATGGCTTATCTTGAGTGCTCATTTATGGTTTCTGCTCCCCTGCTAGTTGCCGGCCCAACTGGAATCTGTAGCCAATAACACCCTGCAAGGAAGGACTAATAGTATTCACGTATTCCCTAGGGAGGCAGTAGTCTTCTCAAACTAAAGTTTGTGTCACTTTAAATGTGCTTTGGCTGATCAAAGACATGCGTCAAGGGGTTAACTTATCCCTTCCATGTTTCACCCTGCTTTCAGCTCCATGGTGGGGGGAAGGGTGTAGGTATGCCTAGGAAATAAGGAAGTTCAAGGTGGTGTCTCATGTATGCGCTCTCGATGATAAACAGAGAAATCACCCAGTGGAGTTTGTATTAGGAAGCATCACCATTATAATCTATGCGCCATAAAACTCCCCCGGCAGAGTGGGGGTAGGGGTACCAGGAAGCCCCATGAATAATAAGCTGGCCCTGAAATTCATGAGTGCACCTGTGAGACAGGGAAGGAGGACAAATAGCACCAATGTAAGCTACCTGTTGCATTGCATAATATCCAGACACATTTTGGGAACATAAGAACAAACACACGTTTTTATCGATGACATACCTGTGGCAGTGATTCAAGAATGCAGTCCTTCTGAGCCCATAATGCACACTGGCCTTCCTGATGACACCTTTGAATGCAATGCATCATGAAGCGAGACACAGACAACAGATTCAGACATTAAAAATAAAAAAACGTTATTAACTTAAATGTCAGGATGGAGAAAGGGCTAACTTGCCTTATGCTAAGGTGGGATTTCCCTACCTAAATGAAACTAAGAAAAGTCTGAGTCAAAGAGTTCAACTTAAGAATCTGTATGTGTCCAAAACCTATACTTCCCCTCCAACTAAACTATACAATGTGTAGGGATGTCAGCAAGTACAAGAAACAGTGTCCAACATAACGTTCTGAGCTTCTTCCAGCTCGCAGCTTCCTTTCAGGTCCATTCCCCAAGTATAAAACAGTTCCAACAAAAGTCTCAAAATTACCTTTCTTAAAGGAATAGTGCGCTCAAAAATGTAATTATCCCGAGCGTTCGGGCATGTGGTTTTAAGCAAACTGTGATCGATCGTAAAGACATTTCCTACGCACCTTACCTACGTTTTTCTCACTTTTACACATGCAAAAACAACGAGCGGGGCATGGCCATCTTGTGCTTATTTCATCCTTTGCTGCATCGCCCTAAATTCAACTGCCCTTGCAGCACTAAATCATATCACCCACTCCTGAAGCTGACATCACTAGACGCGTACGGCCCATTTCACAACGCGAAGGCACGTTTCGTGTCAACGTTCTCTGTGCGCCAGCTAATGATGTGTCTCCATGCAAATGGCAGGACGCCTCTTTCCTCAATAAGTATAAACGGAGCGCTTCTCATCAGACAACATCAGAGTTGCTTTTTCAATCATTTCACTGCTTTTTTTGTATAGCCTGTGACCCGTTTCTGCTCTGTTCAGCTTTCTTCGTTGCTCGGAGGTCGTGCAAAAAGATACTTGTACTAGCATCAATGTCGATTTTAATTTTGTCTTATAATGGCAACAATACAGGCCTACCAGTATGAGCCGGAGTATTCCGAGGCGGAATTAGTTGATAGAGAAAGATGCGGAAACGATGGGGGTATCGGATGACAGCTGGGAAGACGAATCACTGGATCCTGAGCCAGAGCCTAGTCGCATGGAAGACTTTTCCACCTGCTGTACCTGCAATCGGTGCGAGGTCATGCCAACTGAGGAGGAGAACTGCTTCTGCAGAGAAAACTCTGGATGCCTGACCTACATATCGGAAGAAGACACGCCTTCGCTATGCGTTACCGAGCTGCATGACATCAGGGCAGCCTGCCTCACAAGGTCCGTGTTGAGGATTATGAGGGTGCTTATGCACGAACTTCACACAACTGGTCGCCCTCGCAATCCAAGTGACAAGTAAGAGTAGTCTAGATTTGATGTCACTTTGACCACCGAGGCCACTAACATTTCTTGTTTGTCTCCTATATTGTCGTAACTTTGATCTATCACTACCAAATGAATGTAGTCTGGCAATTCAATACATCTCTCGCGCTTTGGGGAAATCATCGTGGTTATCTTATGTGTCTTTCAATTTCAACTAAGAAACAATATTTCTCTGTGCCCCAAATGTTTTGGATTGCATGGGGGTTCACTTTTGTAATGTGTCTACACTTTAAAGCCCAAGTTGATTGATCCATGAAGTAACATTTGTACGGGCAACTACTCCATAGGATATCGGATGCATTTTGAACTAAGGTTTGTACACTTATAAGGTTCATTTAAATACAGTATATATGTTTCTCTTCCACAGTTGGTACAGGCTGGTGACCTATCGTTCCTTTACCTGGTGGCTTCATGGGAGGCTTAGATACCGCGTTCGATGAGTAATACCCACCTGTGTCATTGGAGCCATTCGTGCGAAATTCCCCAGTGACAGCGGACAGTACAGAGGATTTTCCCACACTTGTGCTGAAAGCCGAAGTATACAATTTGTAGTACATTTGTGCCATCAACATCAGCAACACAATAAAATACAAATGATCTTTTATGAATAGTAGTTTCAATTATTTAGTGAATCAAGGACACGCTCACTTGTGTATGAGTGACATGCAACTTTTACGCTCACCTCCTCTGCAACAATCCACCCCCCTCCATTATAAACGGCCAAGGTGCCAAACACCATGTACACTTCAAAGGTATCTTCCGCACAAGGGCCATTATACACATGCCCCCCCCAGACCCTGTGTCTTCAGGCTCTCCTGAAGCAGACCCCACCCCTGCAATCCACATAAGTGTGTCTCCCTTCAGCAGTGTTCCGGGCCTTTTCTGCACGCCTCATGCCCATCCATCCCCCCTCCACTATCAATGGCAGTTTGCACCTTTGGCTGTGCCCTCCCAAGGGGGCTAGCAGGGTGGGAACGGCCAAGGTGCAAAACACCATGTACACTTCAAAGGTATCTTCCGCACAGGGGCCATTGTACACATGGCTCCCCAGACTCAGTGTCTCCAGGCTCCCCCGAAGCAGACCCCGCCAGAAACATGTCACACACTCACATACACACCCACTTTTCTAATCCTTTATAAACCCCTTGATATTTATCCGGAGAACAACTTGGAGCACTGGAAGTTAATCCTTAATCGTGCTACCTGTGAACATCTGTGAGCACTGGAAGTCAACTCTTGAGCGTGCCACCTTTTCTCCTGCTACTAACTCCCCTGCTTGCTGGATCTAATTGTTTGTTAGTCAAGGTAAGGGCAGGTCACCTATTAAATTCACTATATTCATCTCTTTCTGATCTCAAAACGTCTATCTATTTCGACCTAATGTACCCAGTAGTGTAATGTTCATTCATCTCAATGACTTTACCATTGTCTAATGTTTCAAGTGTTCTGATCTCGATATATAGCAAATTTCATCAGTGTCAATTGTAATAGAATCGCATCTTTCTCAGACCATGTCTATAAGCATGTTTCCTTTTGATGTATGAAACTACATTCAACGGACAAGTAACACGTTACGATTTATGCCACATTAATCAATTCTGTATGATAGTTAGCTCAGTGAATATTCGACTACGCTACACAGGTTTTGCTTCTTTGACCAAAACAAGCATTGCATAGAAAACTGTGATATAATTCCATCAATATCATGCATTCAGTACCATTTATTTGTAATTATTTATACTTTTTTATACAGATCTTATAGATTTTTCAAGAATGCCTGCTTGTATGGTTTTGGGTTGCCGTTCTAGGAGCCATGTCGAAAATCGGAGCATAATCTGCACACATTCCCGAAGGATATTGATTTCATAAGAAGATGGGTTCGATATTGTGGTCTTGCAGTGGACGAGATTGAAAGTAGAGCCCAGGCTGTCTTGGCAGACTTGAGGGCCAATCGATTCCGTATCTGCAGCCTGCACTTTACAGACGATATGTACGACCAATCGAAGTACACAAAAAAGGGTTGAGCCAGAATATTTCCTAAATTGCTTCCAGATGCAATTCCAACTCTATTGATGCACATGCAGCCTCAGGTGAGTCCTGGATGATGAATTAGCTGTAGGTGGTGGGGTACTGAACAGGTAACTCCATGAACGGATTGGTGCTTTTGGTTTAAATGTGTCTTACTAAAGTTTGCATATGTACCAGATTGTATTACATTTTAACTATACCACATTTTACTATACATCTGTCCCTGGTTTATGGAGCCTCAAATGAAGTAATTTTGACCATGGAACCTTCACAAGAAGCATAATGTTTTCGTAATCAGTTGCTTGACATGTCAATTTTTTTAGGAAAGCATACTGATGGAAGCACAGACCCTCGCAAGTGACAAAACCACTGACACGTCCAATGTACCAATGGTGAGCCCTACAGACTTGCAGAAGGTTATATTCTCGACAGTTGGATTTTCCCACATATCTAATGAAAATCTAATTTTCCCTTTTACCACTTCATGACAATGCACGGAAAATGAAGGAGCAAGATTCTGCATCCATTTAGTTTCAGGAGTCAACAACAACTTCAAGCGCCTATCGAGTAGTTTTTATTTCACTTTTCAATCACGAGAATATATTATGCTTGGAATTTCAAATAATATGAAATCGTTTATGTATCCTGTCAGTTTTTTACACTAGGTGTCCTTTATGGGTTTCTCTTTATATGTACCATTGTCTGCATCCCATTGTCTCTGTTCCGTTTCGCTGTTTTCATCCGTTCTAAAACAGATACTCTGTTACAGGGGGATGCTGGTACTTCGACTACAATTACATCGTCCTTTGCAGCTGGTCCAGAGTATGAGGTATGCGTACCTACAGTTCCCTTGAATGAAAGAAAGTAAATCCTACATAGGATACTATTACACAGTGGGCCTCATTAGGAGGGTTGGAGGTAACCATGGCGCTATTTGCGCCATGGCTGCCTCCAAATCATTACTGACTCCGCCCTGGTAAATTGAGCAATTACCGCCCATTCCAAGGATGGCGGGACCGGTAATTGCCCATTCACCAGGGCCCTTCCCCATTCCCATTTGAGCCCCCATAGGGCTCAATGGGAATGGGGAAGGCGCTAATAACAGTACCGCAATTAGCGGTACCGTTATTAGCTCCAAAGTCCCTTTGCGGGTCCCGTCCTTAACGCCTGGTAAAACCAGGCGTTAAGGGAGGACCCGCAAAGGGAACTCGTAGTAGGGCGGTAAGGGATTACCGGCACTGGTGCCCTTACCGGTGCTGGTAATCCCTTACCGCCCACCTTGTAATGAGGCCCAGTGACATTCATATAAACGTGCAGTGTTTCAAACTTTTCTGATTTCAGTTCTAACGTTACACTTCCTCCCTAATGCAGAATACATTGCAAAATCTTTGAGGGCAACATTGCAATCAGTATGTTTCACACAGTGATCTCTGATCAAGTACACTTGCCATCAATCGGGGTGAAATTTGAAATGTATATTTTGACTAAATGACGTACACTATTTGCGAGGGTATGTGTGTAAGCGCTGTGTGTGATGAAAGATTTTAATTTCCAATACTATTGACTTTTCTTTTTTTTAATGAATATTCTATTCAAGGAATGTACACAAGGTGTGGGATTAGAAGTGGAGGCACATGGATCAGAGGTGGTGGATCAGCTTTCTGGTGCAGTCATTACAGAGAAGACCACGGTTTCACAGAAAATCAAGAAAACAAGGGCAACTAACAAACAATTTCGTTTTCTAGACGTGTTTTGGCCTGGTGTTTTCTTCATAACATGTTTTTGTATTTAAATTGCTATCTACTGTATGCATGCTATACATTGAACATGTTTTTACAACCTATCTCCTAGAGGCCCAGAAGGAAAAGAAGTATAAAGACACAGACAACAAATGAAACCAAAGATGCCGCTTGCCAAACAGATTTCACCATGGAGCAACTACTATTTGAGGCGCAGCTTGGTCTAAGTAGACTCGAGATGTTTATGCCCAATGGCATGAAACTAAATTGAATGTGACCAGCGAAGCCAGCAAAGTGTTCTTGGACCATTGCTACAATGTGAGAATTCGACCAGATGAAACTGAATATACTGAAGATGCTTTGGAATTCCTCGCTGACCACTTGACACAATCTACACCCGCAAAAAATGATCCACTCAATAAACATTTGATGTTGATGGTTTCTCCAATTCATGTGCAAATAACACAAGCTGAACTAACAGAGACTGAGGCTTCAACGCAACAGTCCGACGAACTTGCCAAAGATCTCGACAACAGTTTGTCTAGTTTGGGCGATTTGTCCACCACAGTTGACTCACAAACCACAATCATGCAGGACGATTGGCTAATAAAGGAGCAGAAATACATTGTATTCGACAGCTGCCTGGTAGAGATTATACTGATGCTGAAATGTGTCCATGAATTGAGGGGGAAAATATGCGGGCAGCCATTGGTGCATGTCTCATGTATTACAAGGCACGAACCTGAAAATCCAAGTCAGCTGTTCCCACCTCCATGAAACATTTTCATGGTCCGCTCAACCGATGCTGGGCAAAGTGCCAGCTGAAAATCTACTATGTTCAGCAGCTTTACTTTCCAGTGGCTCTACTTTTAGTAAGTTGTTGAGTTTCTGTCAATTTGTTGGAGTTCAGTTCTTTGCTAAAACACAGTACTACAAATATCCAAGAGAATTCTTATTCCCCGCTATTAGTCAAGGCTGGAAAAGTGAACAAATGTCAATTGAAAGCATATTTTCTGGCAAACGGTTCAGGCTAGCTGGCGACGGACATTGTGATAGCCCCGGTTATTCAGAGTACTGCACATACCACTTTCAAGACATGGAAACTAAATAAATTGTGAGTTTGGAGATCGTTCAGGTGTCCCAATGTAAATCCGCTGTGTCCATGGAGAAACATGGTTTCGTAAAATCCCTCAAATCTTCAATCGAGGGGAGTGCAAATAGACCTCATAGCCACTGACATGTTTCAATAGCCAAGGCCATGCGAGAGCAGTTTCTAAACATTTGTCATCAATTTGATGTATGGCACGTTGTCAAATCAGCAAGAACAAAAATTACAGTTGCTGGCAAAAAAAGGGGTTGGCAAATATTTTACAGTGGTCTCAGTCTTTCAGCAACCATCTTTGGTGAAGCTCCAAAACTTGTGATGGGTCTGTGGAAATTCTACTTGAAAAATGGAGCTCATTGATGCACCACTGTTCCAACGTTCACTCATGGACAGAAAACTAACATTTTCACGAATGTGCACATGGACTTTTATCGGAGGAGCAGGAACGCAAGAAGAATTGGTTGGTTCCATCTTCACCTCCACACAAAGCTCTTGAGAAGATTGCGTTTGATAAAACTCTTTCAAGAGACCTAAAGGGACTCCCAGAATTCTGTCACACCGGAGATTTGGAAGTGTTCCACAATATGTACCTAAAGTACAGACCCAAAAGGTTGCATTTCGGCATAGACGGGATGCAAGCTAGGACATTACTAGCCGTATTAGCACATAACAAGAACGTAGTGAGAGAACAATCGAGATCTGCAGGAAACTTAGGGATGCTTCTTTACACCTTGGCCTTTGCAAAACGAAGCAAAAAATGGGTGGCCAAGCCAATATACCAGGAAATGGAATTCGATTTTGTGAAAGATCTCACTTTGACTGTGTTGCCCTTGCATACTCATGGGGCCTCATTACGAGAATGGAGGCTCCATGGCTGCCTCCGTTCCGGGCTCCATTACCGGGTTTCTGCAATGGGGACTTACCGGGTTACTCCGACATAGGAGGACCCGGTAAGTCCTCCTTGCAGGAACCCATCCCCATTCCCATTGAGCCCCTATAGGGCTCAATGGGAATGGGGAAGGAGGTAATAACGGGCAGATTACATCTGGCCCGTTATTGCCTCCCTCTTCCCCTCGCGGGACCCGGGAAGCACGCCTGGTTTTACCAGGCGTGCAATCTGGGTCCCGCGATGGGAAGCTCGTAATCGGCGCTCCCGTAATGAAGGGGGCCGGTCCCGTACCGGCCCCCTTCATTACGGGAGCGCAACGGTCATAATGAGGCCCATGGATTCGATCCTGATTTTGTTCCTAGGACACATACATTGCCACAAAACATTGCAAACGAGCCCTGTCCACCTAAAGCAGAACTTGTTGAACAGTTGACTTCCCAGTATAAATGATTTGCAGCAGTGTTTTTAATGTGGTCACTATATTTTTTGGGATATGTTCCCCCATGTTTGTACATTGTACATGAACAATGGAATGCTATTAAACTTGAATTTCAAAGCTATTAAAAGTATTAAGAAGTATCCTATTATGCAGATTTAATCCGGTTTATGAGTCACTAATTTATATCTTGAACGATAACATACATGTCTGTGGTTGCTTGAATTCTGTAAAGCTCGACATAGGTGGCCATAGCGTCCAAATTGTCTTTTCAAATGTATCCTCTTTGTCAACTTTTTTTGAAAGAAGTGCCTGTTGTAGTATCCCATACAGTGTAACTCTGTGTTTTGCCCCCTCCCGCTTTCAGGGTCAGATGGATATCAGCATGAAAGGAACTGCGGGGCTGGAGCTGGTGGGCTCAGGCTAGGCGGGATGGAGGCAGTGAGTGCACAGGAATTTCACTGGAGATTAATGGGCACTTGGATTTATGACTTGTCAGTGTCTCAAGTTATCCTCAAAGCACATTCCTCCGCGAGAACAGGCCGTGCACAAACGTGGCAATGGGGAGGAGATGGTGTGGGCTGGCTGAGCTAGGCACCGGGGGATGGGAGAGCTGCATTTGTACAGAGAGATGGATTTTCGGGCCTAGTAGAAAGCTGTCAATTGGCCTATTTCAAAATGGTTTCCTAATTATCTGTTTTACTTACCTAACTATAACTGTTGTCCAAAAATATTTAAATCAGTAGCACTATTGATGGGTAAAAAAGTATTCACGATAGCGCAGCATTGGTGGATGCCAGCAAACAATACGTTTATTTTTCGAACATATTTCAAATGCCACGTTGGTCGACCGGGCTAATCGCTCCCATGGAGTGAAGGTCATTACGCTTGATGTTGCTTGTGGGGAGTTCACACCGACACGTCTTGTATAGTATGTTTTTAATTTGTGGCTTTCCTTTTAAAAAATGAAAGTTACCAGGCATACACGCTCAAAACAAGGTACAATTGTTGTTCGATCCTTGGAAGAAAGGGAGGATTCGCTGTGGATTGAAGGACGAAAGGTGTCGAATACCCGCAAAAAAGATAAGGTTCACTATTTTAAAACTTGACATTGGAACAATTATTTTCATTCTATGAAAACCGTTGTTCTGAGCGGACACTCTGCGTTACACCAAGAGAATGAAAATACCAAATATAATGTACGTTTGAATGCAGACGAGTTTATAGACGAACAAGTAAATGTTTCGGTATTGCTTGCTTACATTGTTATGGGTTGTTGGTTGGGGCATATTGTGAGGACACGCAAACACAACCAGTATTGCAGGCTAGTGATATCTAAACCACCTGGTCCCAAGGCATATCAGTGGGTGCAATCAGCGTTGTATTATTGGGTGAGCCGGGTGCAGAACATTTTCCAAGGGGACTTGGTTCGCTTGTTGAAATTTTATGTTGCCAGTTCCGTTACATTTTAAAAAAAGGTAGCAGGCGCCCCTCTCTAGAAAGAACATGGGATAATAACCGGTTATGTGGTTTTTTCCCACTTTCATAATCCGCAGCCATTGCTTTTAGCTCACTGTACCTTTTACAGATGGTAAATATCCGTTTGCATATCAGGTATTGTCCCGCCCACATGGGCAGTCCAGCACCGAAATAGTATGGCAATTCCCTTCTGAACTAGAGTAGCTACAGCAACCCCATACCCGTTTCAGCCTTGTTGTGCCTAATCAGGGAGGTGGAGCTGTGCCTCTCCGAGCACAGTGAGCATGGAGTCCACGTCTGGGTTCCCCTAGGTTCCACCAACCCCAAGTTTGTTGCTAATATTCAGTTATAATGCTGTCTATGTTTTGTTCTAATTTTTCTGTCAGCTTCCACATCCCATTGGGAGCTAAACATACTCCACAGGGCTAACCTCTCAAGCACATCGTAGACTCCAACTTTACCCAATATTTTCTGTGTGTTTCCATTGTTTGTGGTTTGTGTTCATTATTAGGTTTCACCTGCTGCAGAATTAAAGGGCAAATTGATACATTTGAAGAAAGAACGGCTACTAAAATACATTTTTATAATGTTTTCTACACAGCTATATTTTGCCGTCCTGTGAATGCCATAGTTTCCAGATTCCAACAGATGGATTTTTCAGCCAGCAGTGGCAGATACGCCTAAACGGATGGATTTCGATTACGCTGATGTGGGACGATCGCCCAGGACCGATATGCCCTTTGGCGGTACCAGCAACAAGGAGCAACCTGTCATCGGTTACGGTGGTCTAGCAAGAAGCTGATGCCGAAGGCTTGCGATTCAAGGTGCGTCTAATGCGCATCTTCTCCCGGAAGGAAAACTGTGTGCCGCATGATAAAGTTTTGATACTATAACCCAAGGACTTTCAATAATTTGTGGTCAATTTAAATTACTGGATGTTCTCCAAGCATTTTTTGTGAAATGAAAGCACATTGTAAATTGCAGAGTATTGACGTGTCCTTTAAAAATAGTGTTTTCTATTCCGATTTGGGACGCGCTGTGCTGTGAGAGTGTGTTGATATTCCGGTTTCTGCGTCAACTTACGTTAAGACGTAGGTGATGACTGAGCGCGTTTGGGTACGCTGCCCACTAACGTCATGAAAATAGGTCAATATCGCTGGGAATAGTGATGTCAGCTTCAGGGGCGGGTGATATGATTTAGTGATGCGAGGGCAGTTGAACTTACGGCGATGCGGCAACGTATAAGATTAGCACAAGATGGCTGCACGCTGCTCGTTGTTTTTGCATGTGTAAAAGTGAGAAAAACGTAGGTAAGGTGCATAGGAAATGTCTTTACGATCGATCACAGTTTGCTTAAAACCACATGCCCGAACGCTCGGGACAATAACATTTTTGAGCGCACTATTCCTTTAAGTTTAGGATGAAATCATTTTAACCAATACTCTGGGTTCCCTTCCCCAAGTTCCAAGTAACACAGTTGCAACACAAAAGAACCTTGAGATTCTGGGCCTCATTCCGAGTATGGTGGTAAGGGATAGCGGCCAACGGTAACGAGACCGGTGGCGGTGATCCCTTACCGCCATACTCCGAGTTCCCTTTGCGCCCTCGCCCTTAACGCCTGCTTTGAGCAGGTGTTAAAGTCGAGGGCGCAAAGGGGCCTCCAAGCCAATAACGGTGACCGTAATGAACGGTCACCGTTATTTGCATCTTCCCCATTCCCATTGAGCCCTATGGGGGCTCATTTGGGAATGGGGAAGAGCCTTGGTGAATGGGGAATTACCGCCCCGCCAACCTTGGAATGGGGCGGTAATTCCGCCATCCACCAAGGCGCTGCCGGTCCGGGTACGGCGTCAACCAAGGCGTTAATAGCGCCATTGGTTAGCGCCGTACTCGGAATGAGGCCCTCTGTCCTCAAGTCAGCAATGTTTCAAGTCTCAGGGTTCTGTTCCCCTCCCCAAGACTTAGGGCCTCATTACGACTTGGAGGCAGCCATGGTGCTATTAGCACCATGGCTGCCTCCAAAGTCGTGTCCGGGTTCTCAGAATGGGGACTTACCGGGTCATTCCAACCTTGGAGGACCCGGTAAATCCCCATTCTGAAAACCATTCCCCATTCCCATTCGAGCCCCCATAGGGCTCAATGGGAATGGGGAAGGAGCTAATAACGGTCCCGCAAATAGCGGGCCCGTTATTAGCTCCCTGGTCCCTTAGCGGCTCCCGCTAAGGGCGGCTGGTAAAACCAGCTGGCCTTAGTGGAACCCGCTAAGAGACCTCAGAGTGCAGCGGTAAGGGGTTAACGGCACTGGCATTCTTACCGGTGCCGTTAACCCCTTAACGCCGGCCTCGTAATGAGGCCCTTATTTTCTGTATCACAGAAATATCCTTTATCTTCTTAGAGTTGTCACACTTATGACCTCTTTTTTTGATTGAATTTTCATGTGAATATTTTAACTGTGTTGAAATAAACTTTAGTGTTGCAGTTAATTCTGCTTTCAATGTAAATTTCAAAATTCAGTTTGGTAGTCAATAGACATGGGTTGTGCTCGTTAAAAGTTTTATTCAATTTGTTATTCAATAGACATGAGTTGTGTTCATAACACACTTTCAATTCAACCTGCTGTTTAATATTCCTGTTTACTTTAAACGAAATTCCCAGCATTCGGAGACTTTCAAAAACGTGTTTCCTTAAACATGTGATCACTCCGATTCAAAGTATTCCTGGTATTTTGATAGTTGACAATGGTTTAAACTGGAGACCTTCGAAAACGTGTTTCCTTAAACAAGCGACCATTCAGATACAAAGTATTTCTCGAATAGAAAAGTTCAAACGCTTGCGCACCAGGTTTCTCAATTGCTAGAAACTCACTAGTCGCGTTCACAGCCTTCCCAGCAGCGCAGATCACACAAACTTCTGCTTTTCATGTCAAGGATCCAACTCCTGCCACTCAGGCACACCTGTGCCTGCCTTCTAACACAGGGGAACAAGCATCTTGAACACAAGGAAAAGGGACAGTCTATCCACACGGCTCCCTTCGCAACATTTAATCTGCTCCACGGAGCCCCGGCTCCCACGCCATGCTTCCATAGACCGCCTCCCTCTGCATACCTCAGCGTGCTTCTCAAGTAAGGTCGCCTGCTGTTTGCACTGGTCCCTGCCTGCACCTTCTCCTGTCGCTCCTGGGGTTCCTGTCGTTCACTTTGCTGCTGGGCTGGTCTCCTTCTATACACTTGCAGCCCCTTGACAGGCTGCAGGTGTGGTGAATGTCCAATTAGCCCTGCCTACCACAATCAAAGGGATATGTCTGACCTTCACAGTTCTTAGCAGGCATCCACCTCATCCCAGTACCAGAGTGGTAAAAGAGCGTAGTCCTCATTGCTCTTAGTTGCCTCTTCTTTGCCTCTTCTTCATCTCCATACTGTCAAGTGTCATATGCAGAGAAATTAAGGGAACTGGCTTATAATAGCCCATGAAGGTTGGGGAAGGTTTGGGGTGGTCATCAATAGGGAAAGGGGGATACCATTTCTCGCCCAAGGGTACCCCACTCCCAGTCCCCAAGGACCCCCCGCCCAGGTGATCCTCCCTCGCTTCACTGCCCCCAGGGCAGGATCCAAGTGCAATGGTCTTTCCCTGGCCAGCTGTGCAGAGGATCCAAGTGGTTTAGGAGTAAGAATACCCTCAGGTTTCTCACACACCTTAATAGTAAAGCGACAGCAAACTATATGAGTCATATATTATAGGGTGTTGCTGCCCTATAGTTAAGTAGTTCAGGTAAAATGGAGTTATATAGGAAATCGAAAATTAATTACTAATAACACCCATGCAATGGATTTGGCTGAAATTTAGCAAAAATAGTTTGTCACAGCAATAGTCCCCTAACCCCCCCCGCACCCACCTCCCTGACGCAAAAGTTCCAGAAAGTTTCTTTGAAAAAACAAAACAAAAAAAACACAGTTTTGACCTACTCCCCATTCGTTTTCCTATAGACAAAAAATATCTATATTTGCTGTACTGCACAGCCCAAACCGCTTGATGGATTTAGACCAGGTTTGAAACAACTTGAGTACGAAGCATTGACCTGCGATCCGTTTGTGGTTTGGAGTTATTCCGTCTAGTACATTTTCAAATATTTGATGGAGAAAGGGGCACCTCCTTCTCCAAAATAAATAGCTATATCTCTGGTTAGTTGAGAAGAATCCGGGTGTTTATAAATGAAATAGCTGGCATCCTTTTATTTCCTCAATGCGAGAGATAGCCGCAGTTATACCCCAGATTATAGCCGAGGGTATCAGAAAATGAAACACAGAAAAAAGGCTTTTGCAGGGCAAAAAAACCTGCAAATGCCATCAGAGGTGGGGGGAGACAAGAGGACACCAAGTGAAATTGGGGAGTTGTAGGGGGGCTAGGGACAACACGAGGCTCAAACATTTTTCCCATACCCTCGGATATAACGTGGGGTATAGCTGCAAATAGCCGACATCTCAAAGCAAACTACGTCACAGAAACACAGAGTGTTGTGGGGGAGAATGGGAGAGGTCAGGGGAGGTGAGGAGGCCTTCAGGTGAGTGGGGGGAGCTAGCACAGATGAGGGGTGCACTTGGTGATGGCCAGGGGGGGCAAAAAAGCATTTTTCCCCAGCAGCTTCCCCGATATTTGTGGCTATAAAACTACACATAGCCATGGCTATCTGTAGTCCATTCTACAATAGGCATCCGGGACTCCCATCCATGTAATAACTGGGACCAGCCCTGCTTAGTTTCAAAGCAAGGAAGGGGCCAGCCCCCTTAAGCCATGTTAAATGAGCACAAGTTACAAGACCACTTAGAGCAATGTGGCCTGAGGGGGCCACCCCTTCCTCGTTTTGAAGCTGAGCAGGATTGGTCCCGGTTGTGATGCTGGAAATACTTTTGACAGGGCCTCCTCGTCCTCATCCTGCCACTTCTCTGTTGGTGTTTTCTGTGTGTTCTTCTGCACAGGGGTCCAGTTTGGATCGCTGGCAGTGGAGCTCTTCATTTTTACCTTTTGGCGAACATTACCCATGGGATACCCTTAGGGTACCCATGGGTAGGGGTGCAGCCTTGTACCCGTAGTGTATGGTTTTTGGCACATGTGTGTTGCCCACAGCGCAGGGCATGGGCTAGTGGCAGCTACAGGCTGGCTTGACAGTGGCTCTGGGTATCCTCATTTTTGGGATGCACAGGCCCTGTCATAGGAATCAATGGATTCCTACACAAAGACACAATGGCCACTGTAGCCTCTTGATTTCTTTTGCCTTTACCCCTTGTTTCTCAAAGTCCTGCGATGCCCTGGCTCTGTTCCCTTCCCCCAACTGGCTGTTGGGTTGGAAGGACCATATATGGCTCTGGGGCTGACTCCTGCCAGACTGGCTGGAACCTTCCCAGGGACTGCTTGTTGTGGATACCCCATTGAGGTGGGACCTGTATGAATGGAGTATGGAGTCAAATAATATTCTGCGTTGTGAGTGTCTGGCTTTAGTTGTGTGATACAATGCCGAAACCCGCCCTGACTGAAAGTGGAATGAATGCAGTCTAGTGCTCTGAAAGGCTGGGGAGTTGCCCCCAATCCGCATCATGTGTTCCGGGTGTCTGGTTTTGGGTGAATGGCCTGAATGACTGTGAGCCTGATTGGGTGCTGCCTGCATGAATGCACATGTGTGTGAATGGTTGACTGAGCCTGGCTCAGCCTGAGTGAATGGGGGAGTGTTTTGTATAACAGGGGACCTCACACTCGCCTCCTTGTCAGAAGCTGAAACAAGAAATCTGAAGCAAGGAGCTGAAGTCTACTTAAGCTCGTTTGCTGGGTCCAGCTGGAGGACTGACTCAAGGACTGAACCAGAGAGGACCTGGATAGGTGACCTCTTCCCTAGCTACAAGAGAACATCGTGCAACTGCTGCTCTTCACCCGAAGGGTCCTGCAAGTCAGTCCTTTGTGCCTGCCATTCGGAGAAGGGATCTTCGTGGGTGCCAAAGAGGAGTGCCTTG
Source organism: Ambystoma mexicanum (assembly GCF_040938575.1). NCBI lineage: Eukaryota > Metazoa > Chordata > Amphibia > Caudata > Ambystomatidae > Ambystoma > Ambystoma mexicanum. The sequence continues at coordinate 110,346,617 of NC_090929.1, read as the reverse complement.
AAATTGAAGCCAAGAAGTCCATCTCTGTCACCCAGGGTCTGGAGGAGTGTTTGCGACCGCAAGACAAGCTGCTGAGTATTACCCAGAAGAGGGGGTACCATTGCATAGTGCTGCCCGGCACCCGGAGCTGCCAAAGTTTAAAATAACTGAAGAATCCTTCAAGAGGCACTGCCGCCAAGGCATCTATCCACTTTTGTATGCCAGTGAAGGCCCAGGGTTGCTACCAGCAGAGAATTGCCCCCACCAGTCGGTTTTCCTCCACCAATCCATGATGAAAGTGTCCCAAGGGTCCAGACTTGGCGAGGATCCACAGTCCAGTCCAGTGGTCAAGTCCAAGTCACTAGAAGCCATCCTTTCATCCGTTTGTGGCTGCAGCACCAAAAAACCGCAAGGCGGCCAACCGCGAAATACCAAAACCTGACTCCTGCTACTGCCATTGCACCCGTTGCTACCGAAAGTCACTGATGACCACCAAAGGACTTATCATTTTCATCCAAGCCTTGTCAAGCTCCACAGTAAGTTTCACCTTCGTGGGACATCCACAGCCGGCGTAGCAATCCAACAACACAGACCACTGTGATAGTCCTGAATTGCTGCCTTTCCAACAATGCTTGGCTCCCTTCTTCTGCTTAACACTGACATCCCAGTGACTCCTTCTTCCAGAGGGGATCCATCCACAAGGGGTCTCGCCTAGTAAATCCAAGAAACTCCACCACTTTGACTGCCAAGGCACCAAAGGTACTGTGACGTGGAAGTAATGATATGATGTTGACCGGATTAGTATTGCCGGTCTGCTGGAAGGACCTATGTGGGAAACCCACTGCGTTATCTTAAAAATATCTGAGAGTTATCACAGTATGTTGAAAAAAGTTCTTGGATTCGATGACGTAAAATATATATGTATTTATTGTTGATACATCATCTTTGTAAGGCCGTTTGCAACTATTTTACTGTCCAATGCATTTTGGTCTATCCTAGACCTTCTTCAGGAACTGTGTGCTTCTAAGGTTCAAGGAACCATTGCAACGATCGCGCATGTGAGCACTTGTTGGTCTAATAACTCTCAGTGCAGTCCATGCAATAATGCTTCAGCCACAGCTACAGCTACGTGTGGACGCTGCCTGTGACGAGGAAGAGCATCTTCCATCTTCAGGATTCATCCAGGGGTCTCAGATTCGTGTTGGATCCTGCTCTCCTGTGGCTTCCCAGGCACTTTGGGGTAGTGGATCTGTAGAAAGAGAAGCAGCCTATTAATTAACATATCTGGACTGGGCTGTAATATACAACATAAAGTACACCTTTACTTTTCCTTACAGGTTGCCCGGGGGGGGGGATCCTCACACAGTAATGCATTTATGGTCCTAAAGATAGCATTTTGCCAATGTTCTGATTATTTCCTGCCTTTCTACATTAATGTCTATGAAGTTACACAATGCTTAGTAATTCTTATGTTTTTTAATAACTATCAGCAGTTGGTGCATTTACACTGGATTTAAGTATACTGTGGCAGCACATAGCAATGCATATATTATTGACATTATTAGAACAGTGTTGTTTTTTATTTGTATATATTCATCTGAACCTGACTTTTTAAATCTATGTAAGCTAATAAAAGATCTAGGGTAGCACCTAACACAGTGTGTGGACATTCCTTTGTGGGGGCTTAGGGATTCACTGTACCTAAGAACCAGCCTGCATTACCAACGTTGAGCCTCTGCCTTTTTTGTTCATCCATTCAACCAATTAGAGAACCTGGGCTGGGGTGCTCTGTGTCTCTACCCCAACTATGTAGTGGGCAGAAGTACAGATACCCCCCTCCAGTCTTTACACCTGTTACTGCACGGATGGGAGACAGTCCGCAGTCCTGGATGCTGTATGTTTTCTTTGTTTTAAATATCTCATAACACTAAGAAATCACAAGACATCTGCACTATTTTACCAGTGATGTCACCAATGATACCATTTGTGACTTGGTTGTTAGTTGTAGCAGTGCATGGTGGTGGTGCGAGTTATGGTTGCATAGCTTACCATAACTGGTGCTTTTCTTTTTGATTTTACCTTGCAACCATAACGTCCCTTTAATGAAGTTTTCTTCAATGACTTTCATAGGTTTTTATTAGTGCAACTTAAACATAAAATCCTTTTAACGTTTCTTCATTGAATACATATATTACATGGCCTGCGGTAGCGGCCATGTAGTTATGGTTAAGTTGGAAGAGCACTTTTTGGGTGGCTTATAACTTTGCTCCCCGTGGACGAATCCTCACCAAACTTTTCAGCCAAATTATATGGCCCGCTCAGAACTCTTTTGCAAAGCCTGGTGAGATTTCATCCAGAGGGGGCAAAGTTATAGGGGGGTCCCAAATGTTCTTTTTTTTCCATAGACATAATGGGAAAAAACTTTGCTCATGGCTACAGCCCAAACCGCTGGACGGATTTTCACCAAATTTGCAGCAGGAGCGGCAGCTTGGTCCCCAAAGCGTGCATTTGTTAATTTGGTGTAAATCTGTCTAGTAGTTTTTTTTTAAACAACCAAAATCTAAGTAAAAAAAATTAGTGATATCTATGTACGCTCCGCGGAGACACTTCCCTGTTCGCTCCGCGGTCAGGACACTGATTGGTTAATCGGCTTGCGTCATGTCCATGGACATGCAACGTGTTTGCTGATTGGCTGGGATGAAGCGTGAGGTGCGTCAAATTTTTGGAAATGTCTCCCATCTTGGATTCGCGGACAGCAGCCGGTGTCCGCGGACATCGCGGTAAAAACATATTAAAAAACACAACATTGCACTTGTCAAATTTATCAAATAATCTCTGGGGAGGTGAGGGGTGATGAGGATGAGATGGGATATGGCTGCAATAAGCAAAAAAACAGGTGTTTTTCACCGCGAACAGTTCTGTGAAGATCGGGGACACTTCAGATGTTTGTGTTGTAAATCTCCCCCCGTCTCACCTGGGATCGCTTCTTGCTCTGTTCCGCGGGAGGATTCCTCTTGTGGACGGATCGGGTCTTGTATAGGCTTGCTCGAGTCTCGTCCGGCTGCAGAGCGCGTTCAGAGTTCCGGGAGGGTCGCAATTCCAGGATGTCCAGGAAAAAGGTAGCGGTCGCTAGGGATGAGGATTCCGGGAGCAGAATTAGAGGGAAGGGGTGAAAGGATGGAAGAAGGAACCAGGAAACTAGGAATAGTGGATTCGCCGAACAGCACACACACGTCAAGTCACTACCTAATGATAGCGTTGAGACGCGCGGGGCAGCAGGGGTGGGGCCAATTTATAGAACGTGCCATGTGCGACGTGAAGGGTGGTGCGAGGCAAGTCACTTGGCACGGCCATGTTGGGAGTAACAAGGAATACAAGCCCCGTCGCGATAAGGACCAGGAAGTCCAGAAGGGGCAAGTTCTATGGGTCATGAAAGCTTGGGGGCAGTTTTTGGATGGCTTATAACTTTGGCACTACTTAATGAAAATGCAGTTATATTCCTGACCTGATCCTGAATGAGTTTGCAAAGTTTGGTGGGATTCTGTCAAGAGGGGGCAAAACTAGAGGGGGGTCCCAAAATGTTGTAAAGGCTTATAAATGAGGTGCCATTTGACGAATCTACACTTAATTTGGCAAACTGATAATACATATAGATATAAATGTTTTTGTGAAGTTTGGTAGGATTTTGTCAAGAGGGAGCAGAATTAGATGGGGGGTCACAAAATATTGTAAAGGCTTAGAAATGTGTGCCATTTGACAAATCTATAGAGCTAGATAAAAATGTTTCCGTAAAGTCTGAATGGATTTTGTCAAGTGGGGGCTAGATTATATGACGATTGTATGTGCATACATTTGACACTTTTGAAAAAATAAAACTAGGGTGGATTTCCAGCAAACTTTTGTAAGGAACATTGGCAAGGACCTGAAAGCATGGTTTTGCAAATGTGCCCGTGTTTTATTTTTTGACAAGTGTCATAATGTAGGTACAAAAAAGAGTGATATATCTTTGGTGACTGAGGTGTAGCCTGTGGCCATGGGCAGTGGCCAGATTGTCCAGGTCATGGAATAAGGTCATGATCCGGACAATCTAGCTACTTGTCATGACCACGTGGGACAACACATTGGCTTAAAGTGGCCATGTCCACCTGGTACTGGCTTTGTGGTGAAGTTATTCGAAATTGGGATAGATTTGAAAGGGAAGAAAAATGTGCTCGTGGTAATAAGGTCATAGGGTTCTCTTTTCGCCTTCTACAGGCTTCCATGGAAAGCGAAGAGGGGCCCTGTATGGAACCCCGCCTTCCCTTTCCATGGTGGCCATCTTGGAAACAGGCTTCCATGGAAAGCGAAGAGGGGTCCTGTATGGAACCCTACATTCCCTTTTCATGGTGGCCACCTTGGAAAAGGATTTTCCTTCCTACACCGGGACGCCTAGGAAGAAAAATCCTTTTTTTCAGCACCCCGGGTTCCCGCTTTGGGAACCTATGGTGCTAATGGCCTTCATCCCCCATTACAGGGGCTGGAATGGGGGGATAATGGTCCAGAGACCTCGCTATCCACCATTGCTTCGCTTGGGCTGATAACTTGGGCTGCCGGGCCGGTATCCACCGTTCCAGTCCCTGGAACGGAGGATGAACGCCACAATATTCCCATTAGCATAACACAAAATGCAAATGGAAATGTTGGAAAATCTTATTGAGTCTATGTACTTTACTGAGAAATATAAAGTAGATGGAGTCTATATGTTTTTTTTTTTAGTTCTATTTTTTAACTGTGAAAGGTGGTTCTTAAAGGAACATTTCCTTTGGTTGTTTTTGGATGTATATTTATTTTTGGCAGGTGAGCTAAGAACGAAATGTCGGATGAAATGAGTGAAGAGGCACCAAACACTAATATTGAGGGGTAGGTGGACAGGGGAAAATGTTGCACGTGTGTTATTTCTAAAGTAGGGGGCAGTGTTTCTCATGCTCCTTGATTACAGCAGTGGTGGTGGCTCTTGGGGAGGAGGGATGGCATTAGCTGATGGCATTTTAAGATAAATAGCAGTTTTGCTAAAAGTATGTACTGTGTACTAGATTGTTAATGGATAATGAGTAGGAATAGGTGTTGGAGCTGTGCAAGGGAAATTTTGAAAGTTGAAAGTTCCTAGATCAGTAGAAAATACAGTTCCGAACTGTGCGAGAAGCACGGATCTTATCATGAAGTGCGGACGGGTTCTCGGACACGTCATCATGCCGCGCACCAGCGTATGGTAATCTGGCACTGTCCGAAAGGTCCACAATGAAGTCAGATGTTTGTAGACGTCCACGGATGCAAAACTTATTGAAATAGTTGCAAAAAGTCTATAGAAGTGTTAAAAATGATTCTAGAAGGCAGGAAATGGCAGAGATTTAACGTGACACTTTGTAAATTGGACACAAATATTGCTATATTGGGTAAGTATGATATTAGTAAATTGTAGGAAAATAGCACGCACTGGTAAAAACCCATGAAATTCAATGAAAAATCTTTGTTAAAGGGACATTATGGTTAAGTTGCACTAATAAAAACCTATGAAATTCAATGAAAAAAAAAAACTTTGTTAAAGGGACGTTATGGTTAAGTTAGACTAATAAAAACCTATGAAATTCAATGACAAAACTTTGTTAAAGGGACGTTATGGTTAAGTTGCACTAATAAAAACCTATGAAATTCAATAAAAAAAACTTTGTTAAAGGACGTTATGGTTACAAGTAAAACCGAAAAACCCCATAAATTCGCCTGTTATGGTAAGCTAAGCAACCATAACTCGCGCCACCACCGTGCACTGCTAAGACTAACACCCAAGACATCAAAGATGACATCACAAATGTCATTTGAGGAAGAGGAGGCAGTGGAGGGAAGCTTCAAAGAGAGCTGCATGTCGTCCGCATAACACTGGAAGGGAGGAGAGAAGGCAGAGATTAAGTAGGCCAGAGGGGCAAGGTAGATGTTGAAGAGCCACGGCAAGAGGATAGAGCCCTGAGGGACACCACAGGTGGAGAGTGAGATGGAGGAGAGAAAAGGGCCCAGTTGAACTGGGGATGGTTGGTCAGAGAGGAAGGAGGTCAACCAGTCCAGTGTCAGCCGATTTATAAGGGTGGCCAAGGCTTCTCAGGATCTTGAGAAACAAGGGATAAAGGCAAAAGAAACCAAGAGGCTACATTGGCCATCTTGCCTTTGTGTAGGATTCATGCAGGCAGCACCCAATCAGGCAAGAGAGGTTACAATCCTGGGCACCTCTGCAGTTATTTTCCCCTGATTGTGGCTGCTTTTCAAGGCACAAGTAAAGGACGCATGTGGGTGGACAGCATAACTTTTTGTCAGAGCTTCAACACAACTCATTAGGTTTTTTTGAGGTTGGCAAGCTTGCTCAAGTATTTGGCTACCATGATTTTACTCAGGTTGATCTTCCCAGTACAGACGCTTACCAACAAGACCACAAGCACTTATTTCGTTTTGGGATTATGAGATTTTGTTCTCCAGGGAATATTTCACTACAGATTGCTGGGTTTCAAAGGTGAGCACCTTTAATAATTTGCACGCATATTAATTGGAACATTTCCTCTCTCAGGTTATTTTTCTGGTGTTCATTATTTTTTTTTAAAGTCCAATGCTATTTTGTCTTGTGCACTTTCTTCTAAGGGGAAGGTGAATTGAACTACATTTGTATATTTCACTTTAAGATATATGTTCACTTACTGTGCATATGTTCACTCAAGCGAGCTAGGTTTACTCCACGAGATACCCTTTTCCAAACTAGACCCAATACCAGACAGGATAAATTAGTCTGTGTGCTTATCTATAGCCCAGACACTTTTTCAGTCAAAAAGCTGATTCGTAAATTCTGGCCCTGTGTGCAACTAAACTTGCCCAATGAATCTCCTCCCATGTTTGCTTTCAAGCGTCAGTAAAACCTGATAACAAAGTTAATAGGTCTACCACCACCAGCTGGGACCTCAGACCACTCACAGGATATTTTCCATGCGGAACATGTTCGATCTGTACATTCTGTAAAAACAATTATAATAATTTGATGTGGCAGGCAAAATGTGGCAACTCCGCCAAAATACTAACTGCATGACACCATGGGCCACGTACTGTATCCAATGCCCCTGTGGCCTCAGGTATGTTGGCAAGACATCACAACCAGTACACACTAGAATTATTGGACACCGGCCACGCATCAGGTGTAGAAATGCCACAGTCCCTATGGCATGCCACTACATGGAGCATGGCCACTCAGCAGATGATATAGTTTGGTGGGTGGTTGATCCTGCAAAAAATGCTTCCAAACCCCACACCTTCTGGCAAACAAAGAGGCCAGATGGATATTCATGCTCAATACATGGCCTCAATGATGCAATGCCCTCAGCATTGCCCTGACTCCTTTTCCTTGTATTTATTTTTAACTTCTTTTCTCTCACTTGACTTGATGTGCTGAGCTGGCACCAGCCAGCTCCTGTCTGGTGATTTTCAGCTCTGACTCAGGCTTTTGTTATGCTCCTGTAATTGGATTTGGACTTCCATTTCTTAAGTGTTGCTTATTCAACCTTTTCCTTGTCCAACATGGTGCCCACATTTTACGCTTATTAGCATAGTCCCTGTTCCTACAGTCCTCTTTCACTTTCGAGTTCGGGTTCCGTGCGGTCTCCCACGGCATTCTATGCTCCATAATTACAGCCCTGCCGACCTGGTGACCTGGATGCCCTGTGCATGGAACCCTACACACTCTTTCCAGGCCACATCTTCGGCGACTTCTCCGATGCGGCCGCAGGTTAGTACTGCTTCGCTAATAGGTTCTACATCGATTCCATTCCACTTACCAGTGCGGTCCACTCTGGGGAACCCTGGCTTACTGCCACAACTCTCTACTTTTTCAGGCATCATTATTCATTTTTTCGTATACCGGGGCCTTTTACCTTGCCCCCTTGTTTTGTTGTTTCCCTTGCAGTCCCATTCATCAGGCTGTACCTTCTGCAGTCACTCTCAAAGGAGCATTTACCAGCTTCAACTCTAGCGTCCTCTCCTGACACCTGCCTCTCCTGTTCCTATTCAATAGGTTCACATGAATTACAATTGGTAGTAATCCCTGAGGTAGGCCCTATTTCATTTTCTTTCCTGTCGCGCCCCACGCTTGAGGCGTGGCACTGTTTCTCTGATACATCTACCGGTTCTTAGTTTCCCATTTTCAGCCCTTTCTAATTATGCACTGTTGCATTCATTGTACTCCTTGTTGCTTTAGGCTGGACACATTTTCAGATACTCGCTGTTTCCCTGCACCATTGCAGTTAACGCATTTGTAGCGGGCACCACAGGTTACTGTACAGTGGTAAGCATACCGTCCCCGACATGATGTGGTTCTCACAGGCGTACATTCACTGGGCTGTTCCTTCTTTCCCTTCCTTGACAGCATCCTCGGCTTCACCTTCTTTCTTCACCTCCTCCATTTGTAGGTGACTACTTTGAATTTTCACGTGGTTCAGAGTGCACAGGGTGAATTTGGGAGAGGTGACAGTGTGATACTCCCCGCTCTCTGGTGATTCATCCCTTTTTGGTTGCATGTGCTATGTTGTACTGGGCAAACAATTTCCTTTGTATGTATGCTACTCTCACATCAGACTGAGACAATGTTTAAATCATGTTCTTTAGGGTCCAGTAGTGGTTTTCGGTCCTGAAGAAGGCGCCGTGAACTCGTCCATCCCGCCGAAACGCCATTGCGTTTTTTCGTTACGCCTTGGTCACTATGCACACAATTGCAATTTTCTCTCTTTTGGTGTATGGCGTTGACCGTAACCCTCACAATTGATTAACTTTGTTTTTGTGCATTGTCACTTTTTTGATCTATGTTTAAACCAACTTGATTCATGTTATGTTTAAACCAAGCTGACGCATGTTTTTGGAATGAATTAATTCAAATTCAGGTATTTTGTTTTGCAATCTATTAGCCTAGGTTATGAATATATTATTGTTTTTTGTCTTTTTGTTCTCTGTCTGCATGTCTAATTTTGGCTCGTGGAATGTTCACTAATGCATTACCCTTTGGTCCTTTGTCTTCCTACCCTTATTGAATTAATTTGCATATAGGGACTCTGTTTTCTAATCCATTTGCTCAGATCATGAATATCTATGGTTTTTTGTTCTTCACTCGCTCACCTTTATTTTTGAATAAACCATTGAATTTTTTACAAAATCATTGTTTGTATGCTCACATTACCTAGTCTAGAATTCATGAACATGTATACCTTAAATAATGTGATTTATTGACATCCAGCATCCTTTGATGTCGAATTAACTGTGATCTTTTCATTGTAAACCATGTGTAATGGGAACACCCCCGTTTGTGTATATATTCACTCTCCAAGTTCATATCTTTCCACTGGAGCTTTCCCTTTAGTTTTACACATGTTCATGAGTGCCAGCTTTTGATTTTCGCTATGGGGCAAAAGTACCTGAGCATATGTTATTTTTGCAGCCGGTCAATTGTTTCCTTTTCCGTGCTGCTGAAATGTGGTTAGCTGGGGTTGTGTGATGTATCACAACAGTCACCAAGAGACCTGCCATTAAACAAAGGGCTTGTAGCACAATGCTTAACCAAAGTGTGTGATCCTTGGCAAATTATTTAATCTCACTGCACATTGCCTAAAATAATTGTTCTCAAAGTCTGCCATTTTTTATACGTAACAATACCACTGTCAGAACAGGTCAAAATCACTCTTTTGCCACTGGCTCCTTCCGGAAATACCCCCAAAAGAATGAATTAAAAAGCAAATATTGCATATTTGACCGAATTTAAGCTGTACGAAAATATCGTACAACCAAAAATGCGATCAAATATGCCATTCAAATCCATTATAGCAAACAAGGGGAACAGGGGTTGCGGGTGTGTCCCCTGCTCTGCTCTCCTTGGTCGCTATAATGGGAAAGGGGATTGCCCTAAAACGGACCCTGCAGCGCCAGTTCCCAAGGGGTCATGAGAGTTGGTGGCACACAGCGAGGTGTGCCGCCAAAAGGTAAGCAAAGGGGTAGGGGGAAGAGTGTATATGTATTGTATGGGTTGTTTGACCATAACGGGCAAGTTATTTACGGTCATTTCGACCGCAAGCATTTCTGTTACGGTCAAGCAACCCAAATCCCTCCTTCCCGCTACCCCTCAAGGACTCCCTTGTGTACCCCCTTCTCAAAAAGCTTTCTGCCGACTCCTCCTGCCTTGCTAACTATCACCCTATTTCCATTACCCCCTTCTTGGGTAAACTCTTGGAGAAACTGGTCATCTCCAAGCTTATCCAGCACACAGAATCTGTTGGTTGTCACCACGACCACCAGTCTGGGTTCAGAACAGCCAGAGGCATGGAAACTGCACTCCTGAACGCCTGTGGAGACTTGCTCTCTAATCTCGTCTCCAACTCTCCTTCCGTTCTCATCCTTCTTGATCTTTCCTCTGCCTTTGACACGGTGAACCATGCCACCCTTATAAATTGGCTCAGTGATACCGTTGGTATGACTGGTTGACTTCTTTCCTCTCTGATCATCCATCCCAACTGGGCCCTTTTCTCTCCTCCATCTCACTCTCCACCTGCAGTGTCCCTCAGGGCTCTATCCTCTTGCCGTGGCTCTTCAACCTTGCCTCTCTGGTCCACGTCATCTCAGTCTTCTCTCCTCACTTCCATTGTTATGTGGATGGCACACAGCTCTCCTTCAAGCTTTCCTCCACTGCCTCCTCTTCCTCCTCTCTCATTCCTGACTGTCTGTCTGCTATTCAGGCATGGTGCGCTGGTACCGATTTCTACCTTAATCCCAGTAATACTGAGATCCTTCTCATTGGGACCCCAGCTCTCCCTTATTCCCTCCTATTCTCTGGCCCCCCTCCATAAGTCCCCTCACCTCACCCTCTTGTCAGATAAAAAAAACCTTGGTGTCATTTTCGACTCCTCTCTCTCCTTCTCTCCTCACATCACAGACCTTGCCAAGAAGGCCAACATTCAGCTGCACCTCCTCAGAGGTATTCTCCCCTTCCTCACTTTCCCCCAGAAACTCAATGTCCCCAGAGCTCTGGTCCTCTCTAGGCTACACTACTGCAACAGCCTCATCCTCAATCTGCCTAAATCCCCCTTTAGCCCCCTTCAACTAATCCAGAATAGGACTGCAAGACTTATCCTTAGCCTCAAGCCCAGGGACCACATCTCTCCAGCCCTAAAATCTCTCCATTGGCTCCTGGTTGTTGCGAGGATCAAGTTCAAGACCCTCTGCATCCTACACAAGGCTTTCTGGAGCCTGGAACCCTGCTACATCCAACTCCCTCTCACGAAATACCTCCCTGCTAGAACCCTTCAGTCTTCTAGCTCCAACCCTCTGCAGATCAGATGCTTTTCCAAGCAGAGAGTGGGGGTTAGATCTCTCTCTTCCGCAGGAGCCTCCCTCTTCTTAAGTACTAGAAGCTTCTCAAGACCCTCCTTTTATCTTCTTCCTTCCCCAGCCGCATTGACTGGCTGCCTGGTTCCTTCTGAGTCTTAAAAGGGCACCAAGCCCTCCTCGCCCAGTCCACCCTCTCACCTCGTTCTACCCTGAACCCCCCCCTCATTCCTGCACTTGCCCTTCCAGGCCCCTTCCCCCTGTACTAGCCTGGCAGGGTCTGCACCCTCACTGAGCCCGAGCCAGCCCTGTCTTCGCCATTAAAATGTGGATCTCCCTTCGCTGCACTCTGCATTTCCCTGGCACTTGTCCTCCTGGCCTTCCCTAGCACTCTCCTAGCCCAGCGGCTCTCCTACCCCAGCACCCCAGCACTTGCGTCTCTCCACACCGACCTGCACTTCCCTTCCCACCTAACCACTTCCTTTTACTGCACTTGCATGATCCAAATGTCATAAGGCCTAGTAGGGCAATTTTTGTTATTCTCATCCCTGCCCCCCGCCCCCTTTATTTGTCTTGTGGCTCCTTGAAACACCATTGGCTTTATAGGTGCTTTATAAATAAGCAATACATAAATAAATACAACTTGAACGATGGTTGCATTAGGGTGGATTTCAAGGTTAATCCCTCAAACCTGGGGATATGTTATTCTTGCAGCCGGTTCTGAGAGATATTACCCTACTAATGCATGCATGAAACAATAAAAGAATATTTGTGTGTTTACACTGGAAAAAACAGGTATCCGTGATTGTTTGAAGGGGGCACATGGGAAAACACTGATAAACACACATTCTGAAGGTTTTTGAAAACATTGGCAAAACACGCCCAGAAGAAAAAATAAACCCCACTGAAAATGGGAAAACCTAATTATAATTATACCTGCAGCTATGGCAAAAAAGTAATTTTAATACATTTTTTGTAATTTTAACAGATACAGTGAGGTTGGGGGTGAAAAACCACTGGCCACCATGGCTAGTGGTCTGGTAGTGTTTTACAATGGACAATGAAGGTTTTGCCTATTGGCCATGGCCAAAGGCCATGGCTAGTGACCAGATGGTGATTTGAAAAATACAGTGGGCATGGGTAATGGTCTGATAGTGTTTTAAAATGGAAAGTGGCTAGTGGTCTGGTAGAGTTCTAACCTATAGAGTCGGCCGTGCCCACTGGCCATGTCCAAGGGCCATGGCTGGGCACTAGGTAGTGATTTAAAAAATACAGTGAGCATGGCCGGACTCCATTCGCCATGGCTTGTGGTCTGGTAGTGTTCTCGGCCATGGCCAGTGGTGTGGAAAAAATCTATGGAATAACAAAACCCTTGAAATTCAATGAAAAACGTTAGTTAATGATCAGTTAAGGTGAGAAATGTATTGCAACAAAACCCCAGAAATTCAATGCATTGAGAAACTCAGGACTGGCTTTAGCCGGCACGTTTCCTTTGCAAAGTCCAAGAGGACATATTTATTAGAAGAGAAGGGATTCACAATGCCATAGAAAATGGCATTATGGGGGATATAGTTTTATAGGGGAGATTAATGGGAACGTGCTGAGTTAAGCCGGTCCTGATTTCCCCAATGCGTTGAATTTAAGGGATTTTGATGCGATACGTTTATTTTTTTCTCCAATAAGTTTTTATTAGCAGTATTCAATTTTACAACATCAACAGTAACATTGCTCCCACCCCTCCCCTCACCCCCACCTCTGCCCCCCCCCTCCCTGTGGTCCGGAGAAGCTCTTGGAAGGCCCTGGTGTTGGGTTGGGGCTACTTCTTCGGGTTGTTGTCTCCACCTTTTTGGATGGTGGGTCTGATATTTCTGTGTCTTTTACGGGTCCTCGTCCTCTGGGTTAGCAATTATTCCCAACAGGGCCATAGCTCTGGGGCTCCATGCCCGGCGGGCTCTGTCCCTGAGGTATCTCAGCAGCGTCGCCCATTCAGTGTTAAATTTGGAGTGGTCCCCTTGTTACGAGTATGTTAGCCATTCCATGGCGAGGAGTGACCATAGTTTTTCAATCCATTCATGGTCTAGGGGGACTTGTTTAGATTTCCATTTGCGAGTTAGGACCAGTGCTGCTGCCATCGTCATGATGACATATAGTTTCTGATCCGTTTTCGTGCGGATTTGCCCAAGGGCCCCATTTAACCCTATCATGGCCAACCCCCTATTTCCCCCGCACTTGACCCCCAACACCTGCTCAATTGCTTCGTGGACTGTTTCCCAGTAGATATTGAGTTTTGGGCATTCCCACCATATATTGCCCCAGGTGCCTATCGCTCTGCATTTCCTCCAGCATTGTTGAGTGACCTTTGGGTATATTTTATGGAGTCAGGTGCCACTGCACCATTAGCTTCATCCAGATTTCCCTGATTTGGAGCGATCTTGTCTGTTTTGGTATTTGCCCCCATAGTTTTGCCCATTCAGTTGCAGTTATTGTAGATCCTGTGTCGGCTTCCTATTTCCCCATATATTATCTGGTCGGGGGAATCTCCCCCTCTTTGAGAAGCTTGTAAATGTTTGCTACCACTTTCTTCTCTCCTGTGTTGGTATTTAGGTATTTCTCAAACGGGGTCAGCTCGCAGGACCCTGCATGTTTTATGTCTGGGTGTGTCAGCCAGTGTCTCAGTTGGACGTATGCAAATCTTTGATTTTCCCCTAAGCCAAAGTCTGCTTTGCATTCTTTGAAGGTTTTAATTTGGTTCCCTGCGACTATGTCCCTAACTCTGTGGCAGCCCCCCTTGTTGCCACACGTGAAACGCAGACGTTTTGTGGCCGGTGGTGAACTGTGGTTTGCCAAAGAATGGCAAATAAGGCGAGGGGAAGGAAGTAATGCTAGCTCTGTTCACTGCGGCGTCCCACTGTACCCATTATTAGGTTAGCGTACATTTGCGTTGGTCTGTCCGTTCTTAACTTCCAGAGCATTTCCTCCAATGGGGCCCCTGCGACTGCCCTATCCATAGGTCTCCACATTTTCCCTCTGTCATCTTTTTGCCAATCCCTAATGACCCTTGTTTGGGCAGCAATGTAGTATGCCCTGAAGTCTGGAGCTCCCAAACCCCCATTGCTACGGGGCATCACATCACCTTTGCTGCCACTCTCAGTGGTTTGTTGTTCAAAATGAAATTATCAGTTGCTTTGTGTAGGTTTTTAAAAGAGCGGGGTGGATTGTGGGTCGGGAGGGATGTGAAGTGGTAGAGGATTTGTAGTAGCACTACCATTTTCAAGGTGTTTATACGGCCCAGCCAGGATATGGCCTGTGGGCCCCAATCGATCAGTTTTGATTTTAGTTTCTCTAGAAGGGGGGGGATAGTTGGCCTGGTATAGGTTGTTCACTGATTTGGTCAGCTTCACCCCTATGTAAGTTATGGAGTTGTTTACCCATTTGAATTGGAAGGAGGCTTTGAGTTTCTGTGCTTGTGCGGCTGTGAGAGTGAGGTTAAGGATTTCGGATTTATTTATATTAACTTTCAGACCTGTTACAGCTCCAAAGCGGCCGAGCTCCCTTTGCACTATTCCCAGCGATGTGTCAGGCCGGGTCATTGTCAAAATCAAATCGTCCGCAAAGGCAGCGATTTTGTGTGTGGACCTCCAAATGGTATTCCTGCTATGCTTTCACTATCCCTTATAGTGGCAAGGAAGGGTTCCAAGTGGAGGGCATACAGAATGGGGGACAGTGGACAGCCCTGCTTTGTGCCCCTTGCCCCATCAACCGGGCCAGAGATGTGCCTGTTTATTGCGAGCCGGAGGAGGGGGTGCTGAGAGTTCGCGTCGACTCTCCCGAAGAACCGCGGTCGAAAACCCATCTTTACCATGGTTGCAAAGAGTAATCCCCACTCCACCCGATCAAAGGCTTTCTCGGCATCGACAGCTAGGAGGAGAGCGGGGATTCCCTTCTTCTGGACTTTTTCAATATGGTGGGCTATTCTTCTTATATTGTCTCCTGTCTGTCTTCCCTTAATAAAGCCTGATTGGTCCGATTGGGCAAGTTTGGGGAGGATCGTCTCAAGCCTGATGGCCTGGATTTTCGTGTGGATTTTCGTGTCCACATTAATTAATGCAATGGGGCGATACGACCCGCACTCAGCCGGGTCTTTGCCCTTTTTGGGATTAGTATCACTTTGGCCTCCTCCATTGATTTTGGTAGTGTGTTGGACTGCCCTATGTGATTGAACAGGTTCGCGAGGTGTGGTATTAGTGCTTCTTTGTGAGTTTTGTAAAACTCTGACACATACCCGTCGGGGCCTGTGGCTTTGTTGATTGGTAGTGAATTTGTGGCAGCCCTGACCTCATCCCTCGTAATTTCCCCTTCCAGAGTGTCCCTTTCTGCCCCCGTTAGCCTTGGTAGATCGATTTCCCTCAGGTAAGCTTCCTGGGCTTCTAGGGGTGGGTTGTCGGAGCTATATAAAGTGGTATAGAATTTCACGAATTCCCTTTTTATGGGCCTCATTACGAGAAGTGCATTAAAAACGGAGTCATTATCGGCATGGAGGAAGTAGCGGGTCCGTGCTTGTTTGACGCCGCTAATAGCGGCTGATTACGAGTGCCTGAGCACGCGCGAACCCCCATGCCGGTAATCGCCATACCGCCATGCTGCTAAAGTCCCTCCAACCCCCCGATAGTGCCATCACGGGACCCGCCGATACCGCCTCCGCCTAGGAGGCACCCCTTAATACCGACCCGGTGATAACATCATGCTAATACCGGGCTCGTAATACCGGACCCGGAATTAACATCATCGCGTCGGAACAGGAAATCCACCGGCGGCCATCTTTAAAAACACAATCCATTGCAATCCTCCCAAACCACCAGTGTTGCACAGGAGTGACCAGGGCCTTCCAAATCAACATGTCCAAGGCAAGCAGAAAATCTAACCCCCGCCTGCGCAAGAAGCGTTTTTCTGATGAAAAACTTAACATGTTGGCGGACACCCTTGCTGCCCACGCTGAGGAGATAAACACCCACAACCTCAAAAGGGAGGTGCAGCAGAGGAAGAAGGAGATATGGGAGGAGATAGCCCGCAAAGTATCTGCAGTTGGCCCCAACCCACGGACAGTCAAAGACTGCAAAAAAAGGTGGGATGACCTCCGCCTAAGGGTACGCAACATCCTGGCCAGCAAACGGAGGAAAACCATGGCCACAGGCGGGGGTGCCCACTCCCCGACAAAACTAACGCGCTGGGAGGAGACATGTAGTACCTTCACCCAGATTGAGCCTATCGAAGGCTTCGGGGAGATGGAGATGGGTGCCGCAACATCTGGAGATGGAGGTGAGTGACCCTGCAGACCCCAGTAGGGCAAACCATGACGTAGCACAAGTGATCTGGAATAGAGCCTAGGCAAGGCAATGCATGTCCCAAAACACACACATCAACATGTCCATGTCCAGATCGAGGCCCAAACCCTGGCACACTGGAATGCATGCTGAGTGCCAATCCCGTTACCAACAGACAGCCAACACACAGGGACCATTCCCATGTCATACATCACACAAACCCCAATACAACGGCCTGCCGCCTGCCATGCAGCATTCCTGAATTGAGACGTCACGGCAAATGCCAAAATGCCCCCCTCCAAACTACCCTGTGTGACACACCTGTAAGATATGAATGCATGATAAAAGAAAATCTCAACAGCACCATATAATGCATATTGCATGTAACACCATCACTGATGCCCTGCATCTCTTCTACCCCCCCAGGCACTGATGGAGAAGATGGCAGTGAAGATCCTTCCACAAGGACATCCACGTCCCGGGCCAGAACAACTGCCACTGCCAAAACCACCTCCGGGCCAGCCTCGCAGCCCACAGCACAAGCCAGGGCCAGTGCACAGGCCATGCCGGCACATGAGGGCCCCACAGCCACTGAAGAGACCGTTACCACAGAGCTGGCAACACCAGCAGAAGGGGAGGCCAAGAAACAGGCTCCCTGAGCGAGACAGCAGCCACAGCCCCACTGAGCGACATCGACATTGGAGCGGAGGAGCATGTGGACGAGGAAAGCCTAATCCATGTGGCATGTCCACACACCCCAGGCCCCCTGTCCACCCCCAAGCCCCACGCTCAGGTCACACCCTCCAGCACCATTGCCGAACCTGCACTCCACAGTTCAGACCTCAGCACCACCCCCGAGGCCAGCCCTGCAATTGGAAGCCCGGCCGCAGCACCCTCAACCTCTGCTGCTTCCAATGACTTTGGGGCACGGCTATCAAGGGTGGAGGCAAGGCAGGACTCCATGCTGGAATTTGTTAGGCAATATGTGGCTGCGGGAAAGGACACTAGGCGGGAGATTGCGCAGGCCATAGCAGGGAACACTGCCGCCATCAATGCATCAGCGGTCATGATGCGCGACAGTCTGGGGCCGTCATGCAGGTCCTGACTGCAATAATGCAACAAATGCAGCAGCAGCAACAACCAGCGCCAGCCGTGCCAATCACTACGGCATCCACCACATCCACCACACCCGCATCCTCTGCTCCCTCCAGCCCTGTGCGACAGACAAGGCGTAGTGCGAGGCAGTCGGAAATGCTGCCCCCAGACACTAAGAAAGCACGAAAATAGAGACAACAATGGGAGTGGGGGAGGTGGTGTGTAGGGGAATGAGGGGGTGTTCATGGGGGGGTATGGGGAGTTCATTGGGGGTATGGGGAGTTCATTGGGGGTATGGGGAGTTTTGGTGTGTTGGGGGGAGGGGAGAGGGGATGTGAGTGGATGGACGGGTGAGGGACATTTTCCTTTGTTTACATTAATACACCCGTTGTGTACAAAATCATTCAATGCCTGGACATTGTTCATTTCATGTGTATTCATTTCATTCATGACAGTGCACAGTGCCCAACTCCCCACATTCGCTGTGTGCATGTCCACATGGACCCAGTGTTCAGTGTAGTGCTGACACATATCCATCAACGTCCCTGTGGGTCAGAAGTATTCGTCAATCAGTGATTGGTGTACATCACGGCCATCTTGTGCATCACGTACTGGCAGAGGTGCTGCTTCTCCTCCATCTTCATCCTCATCATCCTCACCCGGTGCATGCATGTCAATGTCAGGTGGCAGTGGTACATTTCTCCGGACGCACATGTTGTACAGCATGACACAGGCCATGGTGATCCTTGCCACCTTCTCAGGCCTATAAAGGAGTGATCCACCAGATCTGCTTAGGCAGCGGAATCGCGCCTTCAACAGGCCAAAGGTCTGCTCAATCACAACACGGGTACGGATATGTACCCGATTGTACTCCTCTTCATGGCTGTTACGTGGGTTCCGCACGGGGGTAAGTAGCCACGGCTTCAAGGGATATCCTCCATCACATGCATGGGAGTACAGAGAGTTCTGTGTGAGTCATTCTGAGCTGCCACCTTCAGGATTCACAGCTATGGCCGCAGCTATTTGCTGTTGACATGCACGTGTCTCTTTACGTATGCACTAAGATTATTTGGATGCATTGTGTACTGCAATATGGTCTGCTAGTCTGGATGGCGCTGTACAGATGATGCAGGGTGTTAACTTGCATGCTGATACGGATGTACTGTGGATACAGAACGATGTCTTGCCTCCCATGATTGCAGTGTATGCTACACTGTGCCTAATCACACTGGCCACATTGGCACAGTTGTAATCATGTTCAGTCATGCATCGCTTGACAGAACATGATTACAACCAGGTGGCCTGGTTGTGCATCTTACATGTTGTCATTGATGTACGGCATTGGTCCAATGTGTGGCAGTGATGTGTCTTGTTCGGGTTGGGAGGTTCAGGTCAGAAGTGTTTAGCTCTGAGTGCATTGTACACTCACCGCCCATTCCCACCCAGGTGGAGTATGCATTCCCCCCCCCATTCCCACCCAGGTGGAGTATGCATCCCCACTATTCCCACCCAGGTGGAGTATGCATCCCCTCCCCCATTCCCACCCAGGTGGAGTATGCATCCCCCCCATTACGACCCCGATGCACTGCCATGGGCCAGTCATGCAACTCACCAAGCAGCCAGGCACGTCATCCAGCATGTCGCTCCATGTGATGGGGTAGCGTGGAGTTATGCAGCACCATGGAATCGTGTCGATCCGGGATATCAGGCACAACAATGTGTCATGATCTTGCTGGAGTCACATACCATCTGCACATTGATGGAGTGGTATTGCTTGCGATTGTGGTACACCGCCTCTATGGCATGAGGGACTACCAATTCTACATGGGTGCAGCCGAGGGCACCGACACAATTGGGCATGCCTGCTAGTGCATGGAAGCCTACTTTGGTGTCGGCAATCTCCTGGGCAGTCCGTGGTAGGGATATGTGGGTGCTAGCGTGCTTCAGGAGGGCATCCAGCACTTGGGTCAGTATACGTGAAAAGAGTGGTTGTGATATACCATGCAGCTGGCCCACTGTGTGCTGGTAGGTGCCTGTGGCCAGGAAGTGGAGCACAGACACCACCTTTAGTAGCGGGGGGATGGCAGTGCGTATTTCTATGAGGCTGACAATGTCGTCATGTATCATGTCCACAACGGTGGTGATGGTGGCCCGGTCCAACCGGTACAAGGTGTGGATCTGCTCAGGGGTTAGATTGAATGGACTGGGTCTGATGCGAGGGATTGGTGGCTGCCTACGAGGTACTACTGACTGCACTGGTGGTAATTGCTGGGCCTGTCTCACCCTCCTTCTCCTCCTGCATCTCCTCTGTGCTGCCTGTTGTTGCTGCTGTAGTTGTTGTAGTTGCTGTTGTTGCTGTAGTTGTAGCAGTACAGGCATGTCCTCCAGCCCCATGATTGCAACAGCTAGTGTTATCATTTTGGTGTGGGAAGGGGTGTGGTGTGTGGGTTTACTCCTTTTATGCTGGGACAGGCTCCATTGACTCCACCTGTGGTGATTGTGTACGTCTGTGGCAGTTGCCTTCACTGCAGGTTGCTATTTACGGGTGGTCCGCGATGCCTGTATTAACGCCGTTGTGCAGGCCATATTTACCGCCTTCGGGATGCCGGTAAGTGCATGCCTGTGTTACTTGTGATGTCCTCCTATTACCGGCATCCCAGTATTTCCTCCGCGAAGGGGCACGTGTACGCGCACAGTCTGGTATGAAGGGGCACGGTATGGGCGGTGGCGGTATTGGCGGGTTTTCGGGTCGTAATGGCCCGGACCCGTTAACGATGCCGGTAATACCATTCCGCCTTGCTATTTTCATTACCTCCATTCTTGTAATGAGGCCCAATGTCTTCGGTTTTGGTGCTACTCTGACCTCCCTGTTGGTTAATTTTCAGAATTGTTCTGTCCCCCTCCTCTTTCCTCAACATTTTGGCTAGGAGACGGTCTGCTTTGTTGGCTTTGACCTAATACTTTTGTTTAAGGCGCAGCAGGTTGTGCTCCGCCACCCTGGTTTGTATGGTGTCCAATTGTCCTTTTATCGCCCTGTACTCCCTTTTCATAGCGGGGGTCTGTATCGGACCCATTTTGGACATTATCTCTTTTAGTTTCGCTTCTAGGCGGGCTTCCTCCATCCTCAACTCTGTGGAGAGTCTTGCTTTTATCGCTATGATCCTGCTTCTGATTGTCGCCTTGAGCGCGTCCCCCCAGGTTTGGCAGGAGATGTCCCTGATTTTATTGGCTTTAGTAAAGCTTTCGATTTTTTCCGTCTCTTCTCGGACTAAGGTGAAATCGTTGAACAGCTGGGCTTGGTATCTCCATTTCCAGAGACCCGGGGCCCCCTGTTCCTTTTCAGTAGTAGGGTCATTGGCGTGTGGTCGGAGAGGGTGGTCGCTCCCAGCGATAGGTTGGTGGCTTTGCCCAAGAGTGAGCTGGATAGCCATATATAATCAATCCTGGAGAGCAACCTTTGAGCGTGGGAGTAAAAGGTGTATCCTTCACTGTCACCCTGGATTAGCCTCCATGTGTCGACTAGGGACAGCTCATGTATTTTCCGTTTAAGGTCCCCAGAGGGTAGGGCCGGAGGACCATGGGTTTCGTGGACCTATCTTTAGTGAGGCCCCAGGCCAGATTGAAATCCCCCATCAAAATGACAGGTGATTTTGTGAAGTTTCCTAGGCGAGTAAGCGCTTTGTATATGTAGGTGTCCTGGCCTGTGTTTTGGGCATAGAGAGTTGCGACTGTGTAGACCTCCCCCTTCCCTCTTGTGTGAGTGCCATGTATCTGCCTTGATTATCCTTTTCCATTGCTTTTACTGATAAGTCGAGCCCATCTTTCAATGCAATGAGAACTCCCCCTTTCTTACAGGCCTGTGTGTTCTGAAAGATTCTCTTATACCCCCAGACTTTAATCCTATGAGCGTCCTGAGTCTGCATCATGATTATGTGCGGGCCTTCTCTTCTCAGGTATCTCTCCACCTTTTTTCTCTTGAGTGGGGAGTTAAGGCTGTTAATGTTTAGTGATAGTACCCTTAATTGGTCTGGTCGGGACATATTCGGTATCTTGGGCTATTCTTATCCGGGCCAGTGGCTCTGGATCTCCCGGGTTTGCTCCCTTTAGTCCCCCCGTTTTCTTAGAGGGCCATCCCAGGCTCCTAGCTTTGTCCTTCCTCTTCTGCTGCTCCTTCCTCCCCTCCCTAGCTCCCCCACCCCCTCTCCACCTCCCTTTGCTGGTTGGGTCCAGCTGGCACTCAGCCCCCCTCGCATTGCGGTCACGAGAGCTAGACCCTAGTACAAGCCCAGCCCCACGGGGGATCTCACAGTCCCATTCCAACTTGCCGCTCCCCCACCTCCCTCCCGCCGATGTGTGGGTTTATATCGACTCTTTGTCGCTCTGGCACATTACTTATCTCATTGACCGCCCACCCCAGGGATGCTGTGGTTGCAGAAGTCGTGCACTCCGACATGGATCATTTATTCTGATCCTCTGTTTGCCCGGGTTTGACGGGGTCTGCGTTGGGTGGCGGGGTTCTGCAGAGGGGTTGTCTCCCTCCCCTTTCTTATTTCTTCTGGGCTCTACCGTCGACAACTCCCAGGCCCTCGGGGGGGGATAGTTTGGATGGGTGGTGAGGGGTGCGGTAGGTGAGGTTCTTCTTCGATCCCCAGTATAGCCGCACATTGCTCGCATGTTGTTACTTTGTGGTGTTTCCCATGACAGGTGAAGCTCAGTGCAAACGGGTGTAGCCACCTATAGCGCACTTGTTGGTCTCTCAGGTGAGACAGTTTTGGGTCCTGGTATAGCTCGATTTCTGCGCCGTTGTAGGTGATTCGATTTGATTTCCTGGCATTTTCCAGTATTTGCTCTTTCAGGTTGGAGCTGTGGAATGCCACCAAGACGTCTCTTGGTCTTGCCCCTGGTCCCTGGCGTTTCGGGCCCACCCTGTGAATCCTATCGAATCGCATATCTATATTCTGATCTGCGTCCAGCAGGTCTCCGAAGACGGACCTCATGGCTTGAGTCAGGTCTTGTTCTTGGATGGTCTCGGGGAAGCATTTGACCCGTATATTGGATCGTCTGGACCTGTTTTTAGCTCGAGGTTGTGGGTGGCTACTGCCAGGGTCTCCAAGAGGTTGTCTGCTTTCCGTGCTTCCTCTGTGAGCTCTTGGATGGCCCTCTCGTTGGTGTCCACCCTTTTGTCGCTCTTATTTATATACCTTCTTATTTCTTGTATTCCTTCTGCCAAATCTTCCCTTAAAGTGTCCATTTGTTTTTGCCCTGCGCTAGTGATCTTCTCTACTATTTCTCCCAGAAGACCCTTGAGTGAAGAGTGGGTCACGGTCTCTTCTGATCATCCTGCCGGTGTCTGCTCCCCAGTCGTTGGTGTTTTGGGCCCCCATTGTGTCTGTGTCTCTGGCCCAGATCTGTGCTAGTGTTCCCTCCTGGGTTTCTTTGCCACTTTGGGAGGCACTGGGGTGTCCTTTTTTCTGTTCCTGGACATCTCGGTGGGAGGACACTGTGAGGGGAGTCCCCCGGTGTGGCCTGTCTGACTCTGTTGTGCTCCCAGGTCGCTTCGGACTAGGGGCTGTGGTGCTTGAGGGGGGGCTCCTGTTTTTGGTGATTCTCCTGGTATTCTGCATGGAGACTTCGTCTTAATTGTAAGCATATTTTTCCAGCTGTCCTCCCGGGGGGGCAGTGCACCATCCAAGACCCGAACCCGGTCCACCCGCTGAGGTTTTCTCCTCAGTTGCTCTGCTCAGAGGTGTGGGGGACAGACGTATAGAGTTTTGGATGCCCCGTTTTGTGTGCCGTAAGGGGGTGGCCCCCCGGCGTTACTCAGTCCATGTGGTGCTAGGTGCCTGGTGTCCAGTGGAGGTTTAGGATCTGCATTAGCCCTCTGAAGTGTGGTGGAGGAGGACCGACCTCGAGTAGCTAGGTCCAGATGCAGACCATAGGGGCTGGTGCAGTGATCCCGTCGGTTGCCGGCGGCTAGGCCCAACCCCGGGCTGCGTGGCTTCGGGGTGCTGGGGTAAAGAAATGCGGGAGATACAGGGTCCTGCGCGCAGCTGGAGGGCAGAGCCCACGTGCAGGGGGAGCCAGAGGGCCCTCGGCTACGCTAGGTCTGTGTGGCATTCACCCACCACGGTTGAGTTAATCCTCCCTGGACTCCGTCCGGCCCCCTCTCCGCACTTACTTGTTGTGTCAGGTGTCTGCTGGCTGGGTTCTTCAGGTGGTTGCGGGGGTGGGATCAGTGCTTGCCTGCTCTTGCCACCTATAGGGATAACCAGCGCGGGGTCACAGCCCTGTGTTTTTAGTTCTCTTGTGGAGGGGTCTTCCCCCCTCTCTGCTGGGTGCGTGGTAGTGGGTGAGAAGGATAGGGTCCCTCTCTGCAGGCCTCGGGCAGTTGTAGCTCCCCCTTGTTGGTCCCAGGCAAGATTGGCGAGTGGGGAGATGGGCTGCTAGATCACAGCCCGCTGATCCTGTCGGTCAGTGGATGGCGAGTGAGTGGAGGACTTTTGCTAGTTCCTAGGCGCGGAGCGACCGATGCTCTGTCCGTCGGGCCCCCTCCGTTCTTGGAAGTCGTTAGGGACGCCTCATGGTCGAGGACACGTCTGGGCCCGGTGCAATTTCTGGGCTCCTTAGCTCTGGAGGAGGGCCGGGCCCGGCGGAGTCAGCTGCGGATGGGGACTGGAGTATGGAAGGGTGTATTGGGTAGTAGGTCCGGTGTCGGGCTGCACAGCCGTTGGTGGGTCTGCTCCCCTGAGGGGCCACCCGAAATTGGCCGGGGCGAGTGTTGCAGCCCCTCTGTGGACTGGTGCTCCGTGTCGGCCCCTACCAGAAGTTGCTGTCAGAGGAAGGGATGTCAGGCAAGAGGTGCTCTGACCTGAGTGCTCTGTCCGTCGTGCGTCCCCCAGGTGGGGAGCAAGCTTGTGCCTCGCTGATACTGCGGGGAAGGTCAGTGTTGATGAGGTGGCTTCTGGGCGTCTACTCTACTGCTCCCCTGGGCGGGCTCCACACAGGAGAGCAGGGCCCGGGCCGGTGGTCCGCCGGGGGATGTCGTCTCTCCGCCTGTCTCGCGTTTTCCCTGGGCGACGTTGTGCAGCAAAGCTCATGTGACCAGGGGACGGCAGCCGCTACCTGATCCTGAACCTGGGGACAGCTACATGAGGGAGGATCACATGGGAGGAGATAGCCTCTGTGAGGGGGTGGTGATATCCACAGATGAGACATGGTATCACCCTTTTCCCTTAAAGGATGAAATTCCCATACTATATACCTTAGTGGCCTATTGTGACTCGTTCCCTGCTCCCTCAAAGGAGGGTGCTGGATTTTGCTAAATCCAATCTGCAGATCAACTCCCAAACACTGACATGTCCTCGGAACATACTAAACCCATTCCTCCAATATTTATGTGCAAGTTAGTTAAAAGGAACTACTATTCCTAGAATCATCTTAACACTGCGACGAGGAAGAGGAATGGATGAATACAGAGCAGAAGGAGCCCTGAGCACTGGCAACGCTCTAGTTGTTGGGAGCGTACACCTATGCCTGGGACATTTGAAACAGGATCACCAGAAGGAATGGCAGACTGCTGGTGGGAGCGGGCTGTAGCTCTTCGTGCTACCGAAGAGCTACGAGAAGGACGTTGGAGCCAACTGGCTCAGACACCAACCAGAGGAAGCATGTGTGAAGAAGATTCCATGCTGGAACGCCAGAAGCAAGTGCAGGGCTCCTGGGCGTTCGCTGGTGGAAAGATACTCACTGGAGACTGGCAGCAAGATACTCACTGGAGACTGGCGAGGAGAAGAGAAGCCCAGCTGGAACCACAGGAAGCAGGGAAGCCGAAAGCTGAGCAGAGCGAGGAAGAGAACATCCGACGGCTGTCATCGGCGGGGTGTGGGCAGAACAGAAAATGCCACGAAGAGCCGGTGAGTCCGCTGGAGCCAAGGGAACACTGGGGCGTACTGGCGAGCACGCCGTATGTTAGAAGTTAAACCGATCAAAACGGATAAAGGAAGGAAGCCATTTGTTAATACTGAAAGTGAGAGCTTACCCCTTTGTACGTTAACAGTAACAAGTTGATATTTACCGAATTTTGTGAATTAACTAATAACCCTAAGGGGGTGAATTCTCAAAATTGGAAGTGTGAGCAAAACACTAACAAGGCCAGATATTATGAACAAAAGGAATTAGCCAATAGGGCTAATGTGGTAAATTATCAAAAGTGGACTTGCAGAAATCAGCATACACAAGTGTATTGGAAGTGTGAGCAAAACACTAAACACACAAGATACTATGAACAAAAGGAATTAGCCAAAAGGGCTAATGTGGTAAATTATTGAAAGTAGAATCGCAGAGACAATTACAATTGTGTTAATACAAGAAGCCCTGGCAGGAGACACCAGCCATTACAAGTATGTGAATACAAAAAGCCCTGGCAAGAGAGTACACCAGGCAATCACAAGTGTGTGAAGATAAGGGAGAAGAAAGAAACCCTGGCATTAGCTTATACCAGGTATCCTGATAACCCAATATCCAAAGATAATTGTACATGACTTTGGTACTGATCAAGGAGAAAGACAAGAACTGTTATTTTGAAGAAACTGTGTAGAACAATTAAGCGAAGGGAGACACCCTCTGGATTAAGGAACAATATCCTTAAAAGACTTGATGTTGGAGTTATTTATTCCTTTTCCCATTTGAACACTTTTGAAACACTGAAGTTATCCTTTTCACCTTAACATTTATCCCCTTAGAATGTGAGGGTCCGAATAGTACTTTGGACACAGGACGGTTTAGTTTTGGACATTCTGACAGTGACAGATCCTTAGTTTTGAGTTTAGGTAGGGAAACACCTCTAGTGCAGGGACAAAGAGGCATTTTCCCAACCCCTTTTATTTATCAATAAAAGTTGTTAGTCCAGAAACAACCCTAAATCATGTATATCATGTTGGCCAGAAACCAATCGCATCATGTGACAAACATCACAAACACAGAATCATCAGTGTAACCAGAGGGTGTCCATTTTGTGTAATATCCGCCATTTGCTTTTTTCTTTTTCTGTCAAATCCTTTGCAAAATGTATTCTATGCTTGAAGCTCATACACGGTGCAAGGCCACGGTCTACATGTTGGAAGATTAGTGCAGACAGGAATGTCAGGCGCTACAGAAATACATTGTTTTCCTCCCTCACAAAGTCCTTGGTGGCGAACAGAAACTGTTTCTAATCAGCGGCCCAGGTGCAGGCTCTGTAAGCAATAGGCAGTTAAAGTGTGAATTATATCCTTTTTACGGGACTCCTTCGCGGAGACTGGTATTTTCTGCCTTAGAACTACTAGAACTGTCTGACCTTTGGTTCACAAATAGAAACACTTAGATAACGTGCTAAGGAATGTTTCTCTCCTATGAACATGATATTCTTGCTGAACTAAGAGCTTTATGTTCTCCATAACAAAGAAGCTGTCTCTGCTACTGTTGCTAGAATAAGTATATTTAGAATGAATAGAATCTTGTCAGAACGTGTCATAATTGTCATGATTGTCAATCACTGAACCCTAGCCTAAAAGATACATTATTGGCGGTTTGAATTGCCTTCAAAGCTTTTTGCACGTTATGTATATATATATATTGTTGCTTGAGCGTTGCTCGCTCTCTTGCGTCTCACGAGGTCTGGGTACACACGTTGCGAGACGTCAGACCCCAGTTTACCGACTGAGCTTATTTTGAAATAAACCAGATTTCTTGGCAAATCAAACCTCGTGTCTGTCGTGTCACTAGTATATGGTTATTGTGCCTTAGTTTCCATATGTGGGGTCTTTATGGCCTAGCAAAGTCTTTAGCCAAAACCTTGTCTAACTTGTGTCCGAGTTTCATTCCCGACTCCTCACAATGCCCTTTTATTGGGTTTTATGCTAGGCTCTGCTACTATTTGCATAATCTTTTGGTGCATTGGTGGATCTGAAATAATGGGGTCAGGGAGTGTTTGGATGCAAAATAGGTTTGCCATTGTATTCATGTTTGCAGACCGGACGTATCATGAGCTCAACATGCAGTTCTGTTTCTAGGTGTTCTGTGCCAAAAGCTTAGAGGCATTTGTGCCAGAAGGGGGCCTTGTGTGTGTCTGTGATGCTAGGAGCTAGGATGCATTGCTTGCAAAGACGCAAGGTTTTGATGTCTGATGGGATGGGAGGGGTGTTCATTTGCCATGTCTGGGTGGCTTAGTTGGTATGTTTCTGTTGGAATGTACCTTTCATTGTGTGGCATGGCACTGCTTTAGAGTAAATCTGTCCTAGGTTTCAATATAAAAACAGTGCGTCTATCTGCAATTTTGTCATAGTCCTTGGGCCATATCTTCTTGAATACCAAAAGGTTTATACATCAGTAATATTGATTTCCCTTAATTGAGCCAACTTAATTGAGCCAATCTTAGTAATGAAGCTGTTGACAAAATCTGTACAAAAATGATGTTGATATGATTACTTAATATGTATTTATTTATCGTGCATTTGTAAGGCGCTTATACAACAAATACATTGTGTTTCAAATCGCCCATAAGGCAACAGGGAGGGAACATGGGAGTAAAATTAGTTATAACATTGTAAGATAGAGGCGGACCTACTAGGCCTTGTGAGCATTCAGAACGTGCAAGTGCAGAGAGAGAGAAGGGGCTGAGGAAGTAGGGGGTAAGTGCTAAGTGTATCAAGTGGGAAGTGCAAGGGAGTGAACAGCTGTAAGTGCCTAGGTGGAGTGGTATACCACCAATAAATAGGTAAGTGCAAGCCTCCGGTGGCACAGCCCAGTGGGTGCCAAGGAAAAGTGCTGGGAGGGGCAGAGGCTGTAGGCGATTGGGTGTGGGAGGCCAGGACCCAGGAGGACACATAAGGGCCCTGATCACCAATCTCAGCAGCTGTAAGGTTTAGCAGAGGAAGGCAAGGAGGAGGTGAAAAGGAAAGCCTTGAGGAGCATCTGGAATTTGAGGAGATCCGGCTGAAGATGAAGAGGAAGGGGGAGGCTGTTTCATAGGAGGGAGTCTGCTGAGAAAAGAGATTGGCAACCAGCTCACTGTTTAGCAAAGCGTTTAACACACAGAGAGTTGGTGCGGGAGGAACGTTAAGATCTGGAGGGAGAGTATTTAGTGAGAGCAAGTTGCAGATAGCATGGTCCCTGTCCCCAGACAGCCTTGTGGAAGATGCAGAGGGATTTGAATTTGATCCTTGCAGCAACCGGGAGCCAGTGGAGAGATTTAGCTCTGGAGAGATGCGGTGCCTGGGCTTGAGGCCAAGGATAATCTTGCAGCCCTATTCTGGATTAGCTAGAGGGGTCATAGAGAGGAAGAAGGTAGATTAAGGAAAAGGCTATTGCAGTAGTCTAGCCTAGAGAGAACCAGAGCTCTAGAGACAATGAACTTCTGGGGGAAAGTGAGAAAAGGAAGAATTCCTTTGAGGAGGAGGAGTTGAATGTGGGACTTCTTGGCAAGGTCCTGAATGCGAGCGATGAACGAGCAAGAGGATTCGAAGATGACGCCAAGGTTTCTGGCTGCAGATGAAGGAGAAGGGGGAGAGTCCATAGAAGATGGCCAGAGCGACGGAGAGAAAGAGGGAGTCCTGCCTTATACATTGTGGTGACTTCATTGATTGAATTTGAATGTTTGATATCACAAGTATGCCTATGCTCTTTCTTGGACACATGTTTCAGGTGATTCTTATTGTTTCAAATTGGTCTTCGTTTTTGTTTTAAATTGGCCCTTGATTTTGTATCTCTAACAGCCTTGAAAAAGACCTGCATTCAGGTCGAAAAACATGTTGGCTGTAGTTGTCACACACTTTGCATTTTTGCTGATTGATATGTTCTCATGATTGATTATTTATTATTTCATTTGGTTGCCACATTAAATTACATTTTTCCATGCGCGTTGTTGTCTTGGGTAACCAGTTATCTCATACATATTGTTTGGGCCAGTTGGCTACACACGCAGCAGACAGTACACTTTGACTCAACAGGTCTTTAGGACCCAGAATGTGTGATTTGTCTAGTTCATTGCCTTTACTCATTTTCTCTACATTTATAGGAACTTGTCATGCATCTGCGCCGGCACCGATGCTTTAGACGGAAACTGGGAGCCTACAGCTCTACCATCATTGGTGCTTGCCTCGGCGGGGTGCTCCCAGACGAAGCCCCAGTACTATATTGCCTTCCTTGCAGAAGGGTGTCGTTGCTTCTTCTGCCCGGGCTCTGGCAAATGTCACTGGCTCCGCAGTTGCAAAGTGGACCCCTCGTTCTCCTGGTTCCCCTTGCAGCCAGACGCCATCATCTTCTTCTCATCAAGCCAACAACGCTACATTACGGCGGAATCCTATACACGTGATCAGAACCTTGGAGCAACATTACCTAGCAACCAATGAGCAACAACCTTGTTCTCATCCACGGCCATAAATACTGGAAGGGACGGCACTCGGTGCGGAGATGTTGGATGAACATCTAGCGAAGCTGAGTAAGAACTTCTGCCAAGGACTGGATCAGAACTCGAACCCTCTGATCAGAAGACTCACTGCCACCACTGCAAACCCCTTCGACCGCTACCCGCGGCCCATCACGGCGAAGACCCTGTGAAACCAGCCCTACTGTGACAAGTCCACACAGACCAAGAAGAATCCTAATCCACGACTATACATTCAACCCGAGAAGATGGAGTAATGAGGCTCAAGCCTCGGTTTCCAAAAATCACTGCTGATGGATAAAATCTATCTGCAAGAAGAAGACAGACTCTGTGCGTCTCAACACTCTTGTTGACATACGTGCCTGTGCCTTTTCCTCTTCTTTCTGTGCATCCTTCCTGGGTGTTCCTTGGAGTGTGTCTTCTTGTCCTGTCTGCTACCTTGTTGCCCTCTCTTCCTCCCTTGCCCTGTGCTTCCTGCCTTGCTTTGGCTGCTTTTTCTTGCAATAGTTCAATCTCATGCGGTGCCCGAGTTCAGTGCTTTGCACCGTGCTTGCACCACATTAATCTGGGATACCCTCCCGTGGTGCAGGGAGAGCTACCCTACCTTCTTCCCCTAAAAGGTTATGTTTTCAGGGGACAGGTGTAGGGTGGTACTCCTGTGCCACTAAAAGGCTCTGGACTACATTGTAGCGTTTCCAGCTAAGCGGCCCCCAACATCAGGCGCACGACATTCACGTTCTGAATTACTTGCCAGAACTATGGTTGTGAAAAGGTATTAATCACTGGACTTGACATTTCCTTTTTCTTTGCACATATGTAGATCCCTGGCCTTTGAGAGACCTTTAGCCAAACCCTTAATATTTAGCTCCAGAACGAAACTTTCCATTATCTGGTGGAATCTACAGTAAGTTCTATAAACCTTCCAGGGCTGTTTGGAAAACAAGTTCCAACCTGCTGAAGATTGATACAAGTTGTTTATGTCACACTATAAAAGGCCAGTTCATAGCTTGGCCAGGCTGCTGCTTCCACTTCCAGCGAGATCCCAGAGTATCCTGAAGGGAGCCAAAGGCAGTAAGAGCCAATTTACACACGAGAGTAAGAAGGGGAGTAAGGAAATTCTTGATGTTGCTAATGTTAAAGGCATGGTTTAGTAAAAAAATGTATTTGAAAAATAGATAGGCAACATAAAAAAAAAGAATACTAGCATTCTCTTTTTTAAAACTTCCTATGTAAAATGTTGAGCTATTCAAGCTCAAAATTCGCAAAAGCAAGCACATGGGCGCATCCATTTTGTGAAATGGATGCCCTCCTGTGCTGGCTTTTGCTTTTGCGGCACTAATGAAGGAAAAGCCAGCCAGCTGTAGTAAACAAAAGCTACCGCTGGGTGGCTTTCCCTTCATTAGTGTTGTACGCGGAGGACGGGGACCGGAGACCAGAGCAGGAAAGCTGCAGCTGAATCTCGGTAAGTGCTATTTATTTAAAAAAAAAAAATAAGCACTAGCTGGGGTTTTTTTTCTAAGTTTTCCGGGGTGGAGGAGCCCGGAAAACTTAGAAATAAAACCACATCTTTAAAAACGTTGTATTTATGTTTGCGGTCGCTTTTGAAGCGACCGCAAACATAAATACAACGTTATTGTGTTGGAAAAAGCTGCAGTTTTTCTTTCCAAGTTTCTCAGGCTCCTCCGGCCTGCTGTGGCTTTCACTTTGGGTCTCCGGTGCTACACCGGAGACCCAAAGTGATAGCCACTGCAGGCAGAAACACAATGCGGTTGTGTTGGAAAACGCTGCGGTTTTTCTTTCTGAGTTTCTCAGGCTCCTCCGAGCCAGAGGAGCCTGAGAAACTTGGAAAGAAAAACCGCAGCGTTTTCCAACACAATAACGTTGTATTTATGTTTGCGGTCGCTTCAAAAGCGACCTCAAACATAAATACGTTTTTAAAGCTGCGGTTTTATTTCTAAGTTTTCCGGGCTCCTCCAGCCCGGAAAACTTAGAAAAAAAAAACACAGCTAGTGCTTATTTTTAAAAAAAAAATAAATAGCACTTACCGAGATTCAGCTGCAGCTTTCCTGCTCTGGTCTCCGGTCGCCGTCCTCCGCATACAGCACTAATGAAGGGAAAGCCACCCAGCGGTAGCTTTTGTTTACTACAGCTGGCTGGCTTTTCCTTCATTAGTGCCGCAAAAGCAAAAGCCAGCACAGGAGGGCATCCATTTCACAAAATGGATGCGCCCATGTGCTTGCTTTTGCGAATTTTGAGCTTGAATAGCTCAAAATTTTACATAGGAAGTTTAAAAAAAGAGAATGCTAGTATTTTTTTTTATGTTGCCTATTTTTTAAATAACATTTTTTACTAGACCATGCCTTTAACTATAGCAATGACTCGCATGTCACCAAAATAATACAGATGACGAGTCTCCGGGGTCGGAATAGGGCAGTGTGCCTGAACCAGGGAAATGTACTTAAAATCTTTGCAGAAATTCCAAACTTAAGCCTTTTATCCTCTTGTGACCTTAACAGGATACAATTTCCAATACGTGACCAATGGGAGAAATGTAATATTTACTTAAACTCCCAAATGGTATTGAATCTGGTTATGGCAGAAATTAATACCTTGCGAAAATTGGGGTTTGAGGTGAAACTACTCGAGGGGGAGCAACCACCCGTGAAAAGCAAATTCAAATATAGTGGGAATTTGAAAGTGGCGTTCAAACCTGATAGACATAACTCGAGGCATGCAAGTCAACATATAGAGGCCTCAATAGGCAGAATGAAGATTGGGACCAAATTAAAGCTGCTTTGTGGAACTGACCCATCCATAGTAAATATAGATCTTAAAGGGCTGATTGAAGAAGAAATAAAACTGAAACTGTTGTCCTGGATTACAAGGGGGATTCTCCATCTGTCATTCAACCTTGAAACCACTGCCATGCTGATAGAGAGTACATGTAT
Organism: Ambystoma mexicanum; assembly: GCF_040938575.1. Taxonomy (NCBI): domain Eukaryota; kingdom Metazoa; phylum Chordata; class Amphibia; order Caudata; family Ambystomatidae; genus Ambystoma; species Ambystoma mexicanum. Next base: position 110,313,486 of record NC_090929.1, on the reverse strand, counting down.
CTTTTTACAAGAGACATGGCATGTGGACAATTTGTCTATAGCTGGCTTCGAGGTGTTGTTCCAACTTGCAAAACCTAATAATGTAGGTAGGCCTTCAGTGGGTCTGATGATTGCAATCAAGGGGACATTAGGCTTTATATCAAGGACTGTGTCTGATCTCCCTTTGGGGATTATGGCAGTTAAAGTATCTTTTGCAGCTGTTAACCTTGAAATTCTACTTGTTAATGTCTACTGGCATAAGGAGATAGCTGAACTAAATAGCTTTTTAGAAACAATCACTACCCTAATTCGGGACTTGCTGGGGAATGCTCCCAATGGTAGGGTTATTTTGGCTTGGGATTTTAATTCAGATTGTTGTATATCAATCAATGACAATGAACCATGGGAGACCTTACCAGGTATGGTTAAAGGAAATCAAAAGCAACAATGGGGGAGAATGTGGAATCTTTCACTTGAGTCTATGTGTTTGGTTTGTCTGAATGGGGGATTGGATACCTCGGATTCACCAATACCAACTTGTTGAAGAGGAGATAGCTCCTCAACCATAGACTATACCTTCGTTGACGCACATTCATTCGATTTGAATATAGGCATTAGTGTTTTTCAGAATGCATGTTTTTTCCCCATTATGTCTATGGAAAAAAAAGAAAATTTGGGACCCCCCCTATGACTCGCAAATTGGAAATCGAATAAGCAAGAAAGAACCGCATTGGCAAGTGACCTGAGAGACCGGTGTGTGCTAAGAAAGATTGGGGTTTGCAACAATATATCGCAAGTGGGGGGGCGTGGCTTGGCGGCTATGTGGTAGGCTGCAGGCTCTCGGAGCTCCGTGAGATCCTGACTTCAAGAGAGATAAAACTGGCAAGAATTACATAAATTGCAGCAGGAACAAGACGTACGGGTCCATAAAGCTCTTGAGCATATCAGGGATGACTTCAGCTCGAAGCCGGAGTCCCAGCGGGATACCTCATGATGGCGAAGGGAGAAGACCCGCACCGCAGATCCAAGATGGCGAAGCTTGGCAGTGCCGGTGCCTAGAGGAGATGGTGTGTCGGAGGAGAAGAGGGCTGCCCAGCAACACAGAGAGGGCAAGATAGCAGGAGGACTTACCCCGGCAGGAAGTCTCCGACCTGCGAAGTGGTGCCGGGGAGCAATGCCGGGGCTCTGGTCTGCCATGGAGCACCCTGGACAACGTAAGCGTGTGTGAAGTGCAGCACCAGCTGCGTGCAGACGCGAGAGAGAGTCCTTGCCCGTCGGGCAGGCGTTACCGGCGGGGTTGGTGCCCAGAAGATTGCCCAGCGCTGGCCTGACCGTGACGGCGAGGCAGAGCTGGAGTGCAGGACCCGTGGAGCCCTGACACCCGGGCACGGCAGGGGCATTGGGGTTCCGCTTCACCCATCTCCCTTGGGTGGAGTACCAGAGACACACGCGGGGCACCCTGCTCGCCTGCGGGAGACTGCCTCTACTTGCAGTGTGGGCAGCGATGGAACCCGTGCTGGCTCTGCATGAACTGCAGAACGCTGCCGAGCCTACCATCAGAGACCGAGGCGGGCGGGCATAGGACCCTGGACAGCCCGCCGGCGGGGCAGGGAACACCTGAGGCCAGGAACATGTCTCGGGGAGCAGAGAAATGATGGAGGCCATGACTGTGTGGAGGCTCAAGCACAGGAGCAGAGCCGGCTGGGCTGCGAGCCCAGGAGGGCGGAGCAGACCCAGAAGGCAGTAAGCGCGGTCTCTGTGAGAAATACCCCAAGATAAGGAGCGGACCCCCCACAACAAAAACCGCTACCAGGGGCCACAAGGGCACAGACACGGACAGTAAGGCCAACATTACGTGGGAGAACATAACCCACTCGAGGAACAATATAGTGGGAAGTGGAGCAAGAGAACACAGTTTGGGACAGCTCCTCCCAGGGCTTTGTGGCCAGCAGATCTATATTAGCTTCACTTAACGTATAGGGGGCGGACGAGCCCGCTGTGAGCCTAGGCAGTGCTGTAGCTGAGAGAGAATGGTGGGCCGGCCCGGGAGCCCCGGACACTGCATTGGTGGGCTGGATGGACCTATAAGTTTACAGGCATGGTCCCTTGTGAGATACACCCCGAGGCACAGAGCACAAGCAGACAAGAAGTAGACCTCCACTACGGTTTGGGGGAAGGAAGTAGGCGCAGCCAAGAGCAGCAGGAACACTGAAACGGATGTGAAAAGCAGAGTAACGCAGGAGAACACAACCCACTCGTGAAGCGACACAGCGAGAAGCAGAACAAGTAAAGGCAGCTGGGGACTGTGCCTCCCAAGGCTAAACTGAAGATCAGGAGGAACTGAGACATGTGCTGAAAATAACGCCAGGGTGGGCCGTGCTTGGGGTTTGCCGGGGCTTGTGATGGGGCGCGGGCCCCCTGGGTCGCTCCATGGACAGGGCTGCCGTAGGGTCAACCTGATAGCAGAACAATAGATAGGGGAAAGGGACACTGGCCCTATGGACCCGAGCAGTGACGGGGCACGGCACCCCCCCTACAGCCATAACTGCCTGGGTCCGAATAAGCAAAGTCTGGCCCGCACAGAGCAACCACAGAGCGAGAGGAGGACACAACAGCAGCCACATGTTCCAAGGGAAAATGTACACAAGCAGTTGGACGGCCCGCTCTTTGCCATAGTGTTCAGTGCGGACAGAAGCTGAGTACAAAGAGGGGAGCTTGCACCTCACCCAAATAAGAACGGAGTACACGGGGAGAGACGCTAGAGAGGGGGCACGTACGGGGCCAAAGTGTCTCAGCTGGAGAAGGATAACATCACCCAGATACAGCACTCAAACACACAGAGGCAAGTGGTCAGGTCTGCAGGGATCACGACAGCGCTGCACACAAGAGGGGCAGAGCGCCTCGACAAAGAGAGGGCGTTGAACACCAGGCCCCCAAGAGAAATCAGTGGGTACACAAAGGTGAGCCTGGAAAGCCGCTAACAGTGTGAAAGACGGCGGAGATGACGCATAACGCTGCATGGCAAAGGATGGCAAGTAAATCAAAAGGAGGGAGAGGCAAGCAAACCAGAATTAATCTTTCACCAGGAAGTCAGACAAGAGCCAACCCACTCCATCTGAGGCAATCATGGCTTTGACTAGCTCTGAACAGCAGGGCGGGGGGGGGCGAGGGCGAGAGCCCAATATTGGAAGCCATAGTGGCCCTGAAGGCATCTCTGGAAAATAAGCTAGACACAGCCATAGCGGCCCTGAAGATGTCTCTGGAAAACAAGATGGGCACAGTTATGGTGGACATGAGTCTCCCTCGGCAGGACGTACGGGCCCTGGCAGACCAAATGGGTACGGCGCAACTGCAGGTGCAGCAAAACACCACAGAGGTTGCAACCATACGGATCCAAATGACAGATGTGCTGCAACGGGTGGAGATCCTGGAACAGAGGGCGGAGGATGCAGAAGGGAGGGCCCGAAGGAATAGTATCCGGATTGTTCGACTGCCGAAAGGAGAAGAGGGTAGGGACCCTACGAACTATGTCGAAAACCTGTTGCTGCAGGAGATTGGGCAGCGGTACTGTCCCAAGGGTTCGCGGTCGAGAGAGCCCATAGAGCCCTGACCGGAGGCCCCAACCAGAAGCCCCCCCGAGATCAATGACTGCAAGAATCTTGAACTTCAAAGATGGGGAGAAAATATTGACATTCTCAAGAGAAGGGGGGTGATAACGATGAATTCCTCCAGAATAACGATCTACCTGGACTATACAGTCTAGGTCCAGAGACAACGGGCATGCTACGGCCCCACCAAGGAACGCCTCAAAGCACCAGGTATACATTACATGCTGCTGTACCCAGCAAAACTGAAGGTGATACGAATGGCAGATCGTACTTCTTTGAGACAACAGAAGAAGTCCACAAATTGATGGACCAACAGGGTATCCCGCAACAGAGACCCAGAAATGCCAATAACGATGAAAATCTGACCACGGGAGAAGATGGCCCCGACACCAAAGATTTTACACAAGCCAGATGGAACACAAACAGAGGAGCAGTGAGCTTTGGTATCGCCGCAGAGGGCGACAGGACATGTAACCCCAAGACTTTTTATTGGTTAGGATGTCAGTTTTTCCCCGGCTGACACTCAGGAACGCCAAGAATGAGGACAACATGCCCCAGTGAAGACATGAGGGAACCCAATATGAGAAAGCACATGTTAGCATGACGCACACATTGCAACCCAGAGGGAATAAATAACAGAGCAGTGGTCTTCGGTCCGGCCGCGAGGATGGCAAGGCATAAACCCCAAAGAGTTCTACAAGTTTGGATTTCAGTTTCGAGGCATCACGCTGCAGCGAGCCGGCCCCACCTCGGTGGGCGGTGCGAGAGAAGCAGCGAGGCCCGAGCAGGGGGAGGGTGGCTGGGCATTTGTTTGATAGTTGTAGTTAGTCAATTGTTTGGTAGGTGGATGAAAGGCACAAAGGGTGGAGGAAGCAGCGTACGAAGAAGCAGAAATCATAGCGTCAGTGGCGACAGATTTGTCAAGGTTCAAAGGGAGCAAGCCCTGGGAAACATCACCAGTCCGAGGCCCATGGCGACGATGGCACAGCATGACATTAGCGTGGAGAAGAACGTGATTCGTTTACGAGGGAAGGGGACTGCACAAACCAGGGTTGAGGAAAAGAGACTCAGGGCAGTGGGTTTGCAGAGGGCCATGGGAGGGGTCGAGCCGGAGGGAAAACCACAAATATGGGCCTGGATGAGATAACAATTGCAACCTGGAATGTCAGAGGACTCAATGCTTACGTTAAGAGACTCAGAGTATACGCCTGGCTGAACAGGATGAAGGTCAAAATAGCTATGTTACAAGAGACTCACTTAGCGGTTGAGAAGCAAACCAAAGTGGCGAAGAAATGGGGGGGGGGGGCAAGTACATAGTTCAACATACTCAAACTATGCCAGGGGAGTGCTGATGTGGATTGCCCCGGGAGTTTCATTTCAGCTGATAAAGCAAGAACGGGACTCATAAGGCAGACTCGTGATAGTACACAGAATGTTGGAGAATAAGGAAATATGCCTGATTAACACCTATGCCCCGAATCATGATGCAACAGAATTCTTTAGGAAAATTGCACCCAGATTGGCCCAATACAGAGAGGCAAAGTTCATTTGGGCGGGGGACTTCAATTGCACCTTGGACCCGCTCTTGGACAGATCGGACGACAAGTACAGGAAGCCGGAACCGCCAGCGAAGGTCTTACAAACGATCCTGGACCAACTGTACTTGACAGACATATGGAGAAAGGTACATGGAGATGGGAGAGGGTACACCCATTATAGCACACCCCACAGAACATTTACACGACTATCTATTCACGGGCACGGAATCTCTGGGAGAATTCATGGGGATAAACATTAAGGCACGAACATTATCTGACCATGCACCAGTGCTAGCGACATGGGCACACACCAATAGAAAGGCTCCAATACATATGTGGCGGTTAAGGGCGGAAGCACTGCAGGAGAGTGAGTTCCAGGAATCTTGGCAAGAAGCGATAGAAGATTACTTTGAGCACAATCTGGGAAGCGTAGAGAGCAATAGCACACTCTGGGATGCCTTCAGAGTGATGATAAGAGGGGCGGTGATAGAGAAAATGGGGGGACTGAGTGGAAGTGCCTTGGCAGATCTCGGGAAATTGGAAAAAGAGATAGAACTAGCTGAACGCCAAGTGGGAAAGATAAGGGAGGAACCTAGGGAACTGATGGCATTAAGATTGAGAAGCGTAGCACTCTGGGAGAAATTGGGGGGATTGGATTATGGGAAGTACATACAGAGGCTACACGTGGAGGGTGATAAACCCGGCAGGCTCCTGGCTTGCCTCACTAAGCAAGAGTATAAGAGAGCCCCTATCAATGTGATGAAATACGAAGCAGTGGAAGAGGTCAGGACCTAGGAGGGTATTAACAAATTATTTTCACAATTCTATTTACAATTGTATGCCCCCGATCTGGCGGTGGAGCTGGGAGACATAGCGGATGCTCTAGCAGAGATTAGAAATTAGCACCGGAACAGATCCAGATATTGGATGCCCCCCTCACAGTGGAAGAAATAGAGACCATAATTACTGAGCTTCCATCAGTCAAATCTCCGGTACCTGACGGGCTCCCAGGCAAGTTCTACAAGGCCTACAATGAGGCTGCTGGAAACATATCAAGAGGCGTATGAGAAGGAGCAGTTGCCAGACAGCATGTTGGAATCAGTGATCATACCAATCCTAAAACCGGGCAAATCGCCACTAGATTGTGCCTCCTACAGGCTGATCTCCCTGATTAACTAAGACTCCAAAATCCTCACAGCAGTGCTCACTAACAGACTTAAACGGGTGATAGCCCGTTTGGTCCGTATGAATCATCGTGGGTATGTCCCGGGAAGGAACACGACGTGGAATCTGCAAAGACTCCACCACATGGTAGTTCAGACGAACCACAGACAGGGTGACTGCGCCATAGCATCATTAGACGCTGTTAAAGCTTTTGACTCCATGACTTGGGAGTGGCTGTTGAGTGTCCTCGCCCGTTATGGTATGGGTGGGGTGGTTCCTCTGATGGATCAGGCTGCTATATAAAAATCCCAGAGCAAGGGTGAAAACGGGGAGACACATCTCAGAGGTCTGGAGAATATACAGAGGCACCCAGCAGGGATGCCCGCTGTCACCAATGTTGTATATACTGGCCCTAGAAACGCTGGCAGTTTTCCTTAGAGCCGAGTATGGGGACACTGGGATAGACATCGATGGGGTGGTACACCTGATCTCATTATATGCAGACGACATGCTCCTCTTTGTGGGAAACCCGCGGGTGAATCTATCATGTCTACTGGAAGCGATAGAGGGGTATACCAGACTCTCAGGAGTAGCAATTAATAGAGAAAAGTCCTCCCTGTTCCCCTGATTTAAGACGGGTCCCCTCGAACCAATTGCCGGACCTGGGTCTTGCATGGGCACCGCTCTCCTTCCGCTATCTGGGAATAGAGGTGCACCATGACACTGTCGATACACACAACCCCAACACACGGGTAGCCCTTGATAGAATGCAGAAACCCATGGTCTTTTGGGGGACACTTCCGTTGGGAATGATAGGAAGATCAGCATTGCTGAAGATTATTGTATTGCCACCCATGTTATATTACTTCACAAACATCCCACATGACATACCTAAGGCTTTCTTCACACAATTGAACACAATAGCACAAGAGTTCCTGTGGGGAGGGGGGAGGTGCACGATCGCGATGAAGACTCTGCAGAGAGACTATGAGGCAGAGGTATCAGACTGCCGGACTCCGAACGTTACTATCTGGCGGGGCAATTGCAATTTGTGGTCAAATGGCTGGAAGAAGAAACAACAATAGACTCTATACTTTTGCAGCCGGAACTGAAATTGTACTACTTAAGGGAAGTATAATGGACTGATAAATCCCCGTCAAAGACCCTACCCAATATGGTCAAACTAGGTATAAATCTGTGGAACAAGGCATGGAAAATCCAGGGAGCGCAAAACCCCTGCTCTGAACAGATCCCCCTTGCGGGATTTGTGATCCTGGAGATGGGGACTCTCGCAACATACCCATCCCATTGGAAGCCAAAGTCATAGCCCAGGTAGGAGATTTAAGAAGGAAAATTGGTGGAATTCCTAAACTTGGTGGAGGAATATGACATACATGAAGGCCAGTTTATACTACACAGCAGCATGGTTCAGACAATCAAGAAGAGATGGCCAGAATTGCCAGGGAAAGAGGATCCAGGGGGGAGGTTGGATGCAAGGTATGATCTATCAGAAGGGGGGCACACAGTCTCGAGACTGTATGAACAGATGCTGGAATCTAATAATGAGCGGGAACTGCAAATGAGAAAAAGGTGGGAAGGAGGAGCTCCAGAGACCCTTTAGAGCCCAGGAATGGTCTAGAATTCTGCGATACTCTAAAAAAGTGTCCAGAAATGCAAGAATCAGACGAGCGCAGTTATACCTGATGCACAGAGCAGACCTTACACTCAGGAGAATGACCACGATGAGAGTTGGGGAACCCCGAAACTGCCCCCGCTGCCCAGAGGACGAAGCTGACATGCTGCATATGTTGTGGACTTGCCTAGTGCTAAGAATTTTTTGGGAGGAAATCAAGGGAAGAGTAGTGGGGAGTGGAATCCAAATGCAAGCATGGATACCGGAGTCTTATCTATTGGGCCTGTTTCCTAGAGGAGACAGGCAAAGGACAAATCTGGCTAAAATGAAGGACCTGGTGTGCATATTGGCAAAACGCTGTAAGCAATGGCATGGAACTCGAGCTCGGGTCCGAGTATGGACTCGTGGTGGTCTGACCTCCAGAAATGGTCAGTAGCAGAAACAGACATGTGGACAAGGGCGGTGCAGAGAGGAGAAGGGGAAGGAGGCCATAGGATATTTGCATGGAACTCCCTGATACAAGACTTATTTGGACAAAGAGAACAGTGCAGCGCCGATGACCCCGGAAGAGCAGAGGTGCATGGATAGAAAAACACACCAATGCACAAAGTACCCCTTGACAGGGCAAAGAAGAAGAAAGGACATGGACCAGAGACTGGAAGAGATGGATGGTCATGGGCCAGGACAAATGATGATGGAAAGCAGAATCCACAAGAAGTGCCAGTGTGTTTCTTATGGTTTATTTGTTGTTGTGGTTTAATGTTGTAAAACAATAAAGAGTTAAAAAAAAAATATATATATATATCGCAAGTGAAGGCTGCACGCGTGTGAATGAGACGCAAGGAAAGGCAGACATGTGAATGAACTTTAAGATAAAGACAGCTGTGGAATCAGCGATACTGAGTAACGGAGTGGTCCGGTGAAAAGGAGTAGCCCATTCGAAAGTCTCCATGAAAGGTGCATTGTTTGAGGCGATAAACATGAATGAACTATAAAAGCGAAAGAAAATGAAGTTAACCTTGAGAGATGGGGAGAGGAAAAGCTTACCATTAAAATCTGAGTCAAAGTGGTCCTGCGGTGGTCAGTAAAGGAAGCCCTTCACATTTGAAAGTCTTTGACATCTGAAAAGTGGTCTGAGCCCGACTGAGGGAGACCCGAAGTGTAAAAAGCTTGGGCAAGGGAGCCCTGGCAAGTGTTGTTGAACTGTGAAAGGTCTGAGCCCGGCAGAGGGGGAACAACGTTGAACTTTTGTTTCTTTGAAGAGGTCTGAGCTCAACAGAGGGGCACCAGTGTGAACGTTTTGTTTTGTTAGGGCAGGCATTAGGTTTTGTTAGCATAGGCAATTTCATTTGGCAGACATAACTAGCATTGTTTTCTTTATTGTTTCATGGTCGAGACGACTCCGATCCCAGCTATACAGCAAAGTAGGAGTGTTTCCAAACCCCACGGAGTGAATAAAGGTTTTACAAATTGTATCTTTTGTGTCAGTGTCATACTTGTGATACCATGATGGGAATTTCCCTGCCTATCAAAATAAACAAAAGGAAACATTATAAAAAAAGGAATCTGTCCCTCACACTACATACAATAAACATAAAGTGATTTGAGTATAACAGAAATAACAGTTATGTTCAATATAAACCTGATAACTGTTTCTCCTTGTGACCTGGGTGAGTTCCCCTTCCCCAGTTTCAAACGGGATTTTCAATCAACAGTTCAAAATAGGAAAGTTCTGTCTTGTAACAAATATCTAATGATCAAGTTCTTCTTGCTCCAAAAAGTCTCTCACTTTGACCACTTGTAGCAGACAGTTCGACACAACTTCTTCTTAGAAAACAAGAAAACCTCCACAGTTCGTCTGTATCAACAAAATGCTTTTGTCAGGATGGTTCCACAACTGTTCACAAAATATTTGCATCAGCTATAATGATTTGTCAGGATTATTCCACAACAATTCACAATATACTCTATGTCATGATGCCAACCCCCGGGGACCCAGACCAAGTCCAGCAACCCCGGAAGCAGGCATCAAGTTATCCTAAGCAAGCCCAACAACCCCTGCTAGGGGCTATTTGGGTCCAGACCTGGCGCCTATGGCGCCAGGCTCATATGGAGAGTCAGACCTGCTGCCATAGGCGACAGGCTCATAGATTAAAACTTACCTGATGCAGGCCATGCTGCAAACTTACCTGATGCAGACCATGCTGCAAGAGCTCCAAGCCAAAAGAGGCTTGGAAGGGACTACTTTACTTAGGGACTATTTTTTTACTCGGGCGGGGCTGGGGAGGAATACTTACCTGGGACTACTTTGGAGGCTATTTAAACCACGCCCAAAGAGCAGCACACGCTTCGCGTTATTATGCATCCAGCAGCGTAACGCTCACTGTGCCTGCAAGTCTGCATCCAGCCTTCTGCCACGCCCGCCTCGAGTTTGGAGCTCCTAGAAAAAGGAAGAAAGAAGGAGAAAAGGTTAGAACAAGAGCAATACCTTTGATCCTTACCTGAATTCCCGATCCATCGCGCCTTCGAGCTGGAAGAAAGAAGTTATTTTATGCGTGTCGCCTCGCCTGCTGCAGCGCCACGCTGAACTCACCGGCCTTCGCAGCATCTTCACATTCCACCGCATTCCTCCTGCATGTTCCCGCCGCACTCCGGCACCTAAGGAGAAGACAAGAACAGCAAGGTGAGCCAAGGGAATACACAGAGGAATATTAGTTACCCCCCCCCCATAGACTTACCTGATTTTACCACCGGGGGTACTATTCCTCTTCACGGGTCGGCGCAGCTTCCACTGCATCTTCGCCGAACCCCGGCCCCTAAGGGGGAAACAAAAGGACTGCAAGGCGAAACAAAGGGACTAACAAGGGCAACCCTCCTCACCACAATAGACTTACCTGATTTTACCTCCGGTGGTATTATTCCCTGAGATTTCATACTTTCTCTCAGCGCCTGAATAAGGGAGAAAGCAACAGGTTACATATTGACATTATTTTATCGAACTGTGTTGGAAAATACAAATCCTTACCAGAATACTACCGGTTGCCACGAGGAACTCTTCATTAGGGTCAAGGCTGCAAGGAATCGGACAAGAGTGAAAGTCAGGCATTTGAACTCTTACGAACTTTATACTTACGGCGTCTTGCTCGGAATCTCAGAGTCAATATTGTTCTGGAACTCACCAATTCCTTCGAGCCAGTGAAGCAACTGGTTATCAACGCGCCCCTGCGCTCAATGCAGGATGGAGAGCTCATCTTATCAAACCATCAGGTGAGACTATAAGAGGGGACATCAAAGGTGATCTGTGGGGGAGAACAGCGGGGGTGGGGGGATTTACGCTCAACTCCACGGGCGGTTAATTCCCTTTCTCCATTTGCAGAAGAATATTCCTACGGGCCAAGCAAACGAAGCTAGGTGGGCCAGTCTAGTCCATCATTTCGGCCCTACGCGTCACATTGGTGGAGACCGCAGCTGTCCAGTTCCGATCGACGCCTCTGTGGGAGCCAGGTGAGCGTAACACTCTAGTGGTCTTGTCAATTCTATTTCACATCTTTAACCACAACGGATTACTTGAATGACTTCTTCCTGGTCCACTCAGCTGCCAGGACTATGGGCCTCATTATGAGTCTGGCGGTAGCCATGCTGATAAAAACGTCACGGCTGCCGCCGGAATCATTTATTTTCCGGCACCCGGCACTGGGCAATTGCTGGGGCATTACAGCCCCAGCGGACCCGGTAATTGCCCATTGCCGGGCGCCGGAACAAATTACTCCCCATTCCCATTTGAGTCCCATTGCACTCAATGGGAATGGGGAGGACGGTAGCACCGGCACCATTCAGAATGGTGCCGGTGCTACCGTCAAGGTCTGCAGGCAGGTACCGTTCTGCCCGCCAGGTCAGAACTGGCGGGTGGGACGGCACCCACCCGCAGAACTCATAGTTTGCCAGTCTGGAAACAACGGTACCGGCAAGCTTACTGGTACTGTTGTTTACGGACCGGCAAGCTTGTAATGAGGCCCTATTACTACAAAGTCCCTTGCCCTGGTATATGCCTCTGCCAGGACTCAATGAAAAACTCCTAACACCTTCTTTGGTAAAGTTTACTTCTTTTTAAAAAAAATATTTATTTATTCTCATTTTAAATTCAACTTTCAGGAATACAGACTATCCTGAGATATTCACCCCCACCTCCTTGCGCCCTCCCTACCCCCTCCAACATGTCGAGACAGTACAGGGCAAAAGAGCAAGTCATGCACAAGCGATAAATGTATACAGGACAATGTGACAGATTATACATAGAATATACACCACGAGGATTTGAGGTAAAGTCATACTATGCTCTACACATCAACACCTTCCGAGAAGGATATAAACAAGGTAACCAGTGATAGGGCAAGATCGACAGGTAACCTCCCACCCCTACTATTCCATACAGGCATCGAGGGACGGACGAACCCTGCGGTCAACTGTCTAGGAAGAGGGTCAGGTCCTCCACATCTCTGGTCATATAAGTTCTAAAAGGGTTCCAGTAGTCCAGTGGTCTGCTACGCTCTGGGAGGGTCGTAGCATATTGAGTATCCCTACTCTCACACATGTTCATGCTGTTTAACTACTCCTGAAAACAAGGAGCCCTTTGTTTCCCCAACGCCCTGCCTATCTTGCAACCACTGATGATATCCAACCTAATTTCATTTCAGCGTTAGATCCCTCTTCACCCAGGGCCAGCAACCATAGTTCTGGGAGGTATTGCATTTGAGTACCAAGCATCTGAGACATAGCCATCTCTATATTATCAAAAAGAATACGTATCTGTGGACAGCTCCAGGAGACATGAAGAAAATCAGCTGGGTCATATCCACATCTAATACATTGGGGGTGGGGGGTCTATCTTGGTAAAACCTGTGCAGGTGGCTATGGAATAGTACATCTGGTGTAAAAATGTGAAATCTATCAATCAGTGACAATTGTTGTTTGACATAAACCTGTGACAGGTGTTTGTACAATACATGTGGATCTTGTTGGGGTTTGTCTAAAAGGGATATGAATCTTTGTCCCCGACGGGAGCTCATAATGCTAGCAAGTACTGTCAGTCGACACACCACATCCCCCCAAACCAGAACAAAATCAAGACTCAACTTGTCAACATCAACCCCCTTTCAAACCACCCCCCTCCTACGCCAGAAACAATAACTTGCTGGCCCCTTGATCACCACCTACACCCTGCTCATCCCCCACAAGTAAGTGAGTTCTTTGCCTCCAGGCACGTAGAGCTAGCGGCGGCTGGATTGGTTCCATGTGACAGGAGGCCTGCAACCGTATCTGTTGCTTTTTTACCACCTGTTGGTGGGTTGCATTTAACTTGGTCCCGTTACTTAAGGACATATATGCACCCATGGATAGAGTACCACAGTGACCTGGGCACCTCAGGATAATCTCAGCAGGAGAAAATAGTAAGGTGACCTACAGGGGGAGCCCCTCTGTTCCTGGATGTCCCTTGCAAAGCGTTCTGCGACCTCCGGGGATGTAAAAAAGGATACTCTGCCATCCTGCATCACCCTGAGCTTGACTGGAAATAGGATTGAATAGCGTACTTCCTTTTTTCTCATGATATTTTTTCACTGCTTTAAATGTTTTTCTTTGGCCCTGCACTTGTGGGCAGAAGTCAGGAAAAAGACGTATAGTGCTATTCTTCAGGGCCAACAACGTTTAGTTCACGGCTGAAACGTCAATTGAGATGGGCCCAACATCTCAGCAGGGTGGGGGGTCTCTGGTCAGACCTGGAAAACTGGTCTATTTTGGCCTGCTTTTTGGGGTTGCCCGTAGTAAGGCATTGGGCAGCAGTGCTTCTTATGAGCTCCAAATTATGTTTTGTTCCAGTGAGTGTTTCTCTTGTTAGGGGCCCTACTGCAATCTGCTAGTTGGTGTTTGTTAATTTGAGAGCGCTCCAGGGGTCTCCCGGGGGGAGCGCGACCACAGTAAATGATATATATATATGGGCCGTGTGCAGGCCGGGTGATACCCCAGTATATAATGCCCCTAGGGCCCGATGCACCCCAACACTCAGGATTTCAGTGCATCAAGGGGGGGAACAGGGGGTGGACACACGCTCTACAGAAGGAGGTATTTGTCACTGTGATCATACACTCCCCACCCCACATACTCAGGGGCAGCACAGATGGCGCTCCTCGGTCCTTCCATGTAGCCCAAGCGTTACAAATGAAGGGCCTCTCCCACCCAAGCACACGGGTTACGGGCTTGTTGTTGGCGATGGATCGGATGTGAAGAGGCCTGGCCCCCGCATGAGTGTCATGTCACGCGGGAGACTGGGGTCTGCCGCTCCCATTTCCTCCTGGCGAGTCTACCCGCGCGTTTGCTTTCGGGGACTCGCCGGGAGGGGACTCGCCGGGAGGGGAGCGACGGGCTACGGGGCTGGCAGCCTTCGGCGCATGCGCGGAAGACCTCTCTCTCGGTTCCGCGCATGCGCCGTGGATCGGGCTCACCTCCTTGGTGGGGCTTGCTTTCCAAGCCTCGTTATGGGTCCGCCGGCGTCCGGAAACGGAACGGCCTGCGTCCCAGGCCTCTCGGGCGCCAGCGGCCCATAAAAGAGGCCGCGAGTTTCAGCGAGTCGCGTCTCAACGCGGTTCGCTTTGCTCGCCTCGTTGTTCCTGCTTCCACACTTACCTGTGGCCTGTCCTGGGCCAGCCTGCCTCCAGCCCTTACCTGTGGCCGGTCCTGGGTCAGCCTGCCTCCAGCCCTTACCTGTGGCCTGTCCTGGGTCAGCCTGCCTCCAGCCCTTACCTGTGGCCTGTCCTGGGCCAACCTGCCTCCAGCCCTTACCCGTGGCCTGTCCTGGGTCAGCCTGCCTCCAGCCCTTACCTGTGGCCTGTCCTGGGTCAGCCTGCCTCCAGCCCTTACCTGTGGCTTGTCCTGGGTCTGCCTGCCTCCAGCCCTTATCTGTGGCCGACCTTGGGCCTGCCTGACTCCAGCCCTTACCTGTGGTCTGTCCTGGGTCTGCCAACCTCCAGTACTTACCTGGGTCTTGCCCCGAGTCAGCCAGCCTTCAGCTGTTCTCACTCTTCCTGTCTTGCCTGTCTCCGAACTTTATCCTGCAAAACCTTTGGAACCATCTGCACCATACCTCGCTGTTACACTGGACCTGGAAGATTCATGGTCTCGACAACCAACTCTACCTGGACTGTGGTATCACCCAACTGAGCCTTCAAATCCTCTTGTCACGCTTTTCTGGAGAGTATTTAACGTGACATTGGGGGTCGGTCCATCCTTCACCCAGTTCCTCTTTTGGGTGGTGGAGAGGCTGATTCCTCGTGCCGCCATTTCATCAGTTTCCGGACTCCAGACTGGCGGCCTCTGCAAGACCATCCACCAAGACTACAGGTACGCGGTCCTCTAGGGCCAATCAGCTTGACAGATTGAGACGCCTGCCTTCTGATTCAGAGATGGATGAATCACAAGATATGAGGAACGAGTTGCTAGCACTCAGAGACGAGATGACTGCCCTGCATCAAGAGAATCAAACATTGCGTCAATTGATAACACAAGGAGCACCCAGTTCTTCTCAAATAGAGGGACCATTGGCTCACACAACACCCATCAAATTCGACGGAGATCCTAGACGGGTGGCGGAGTTTTGTAACCACTGTAGGATACACTTCCTCTTCAGGTCTACCCACTTCAACAACGATAGGGCCAAGATTGGCTATATCTTGGGGAACCTAACTGGGAACGCATTAGCTTGGGCGACTCCGTTTGTGGTTACGAACAGTCCTATTTTGAATGACTTTGCTGCCTTTGAAAAGGCCTTCCTGGAGGTATTCCAGACGCCTAACCTGGCTTCCGTCGCACAGAATCAATTGATGGACTACAAACAGGGAAGCAATGACATCATCACCTACATCAGCCGCTTCCGACTTTTGGCTACTGACTCTCAGTGGCCCGAAATTACACAAAAAACTCTGTTTCGTCGAGGCCTGAGAGAGGAGTACAAGGACGAGTTACTCCACATCCCCGAACCAGAGAGCCTTCAACTCTTGATTGATCAAGTACTCCGTATTGACCAAAGGTTAACCGAACGAAAGGCTGAGAGACGTCGGCTTGACAGAAGCGGTCCCCGGACGACCAACTCACCCGCTGGTTCGTTTGGGTCAACCGAGTCCGGACCTGAGCCCATGCAAGTGGGAGCCATGAGAGGGCCTTTGTCTGAAGAAGAGAAGAAACGAAGGAGGTCTTTGCGTTTGTGTCTTTACTGTGGAGCGGCTGGGCATTATTTGAGTACATGTTCTTTACGTCCGCAAAAGAAGAAGTCGGGAAACTAGGAGACCTGTCGTATACAGGAAGGGCAACGACAGGTCCCATCTCTTCCTCAGACCCTTCGGTTATTTGTTCCATCCATCGGCCCATGCAACCAGCGGTGTTACAGACCCTAAAGGTCCGGATTAAATTACCAGACAAAGACCTGGACGTATCCGGTCTACTGGACTGTGGGGCCTCCGGCAACTATATCGACGAAACATTTGTCTCCAGACATAAGATACCGCTCATTTCCAGACCTACACCTCTACCGGTGGAGCTTATTGATGGTACTCCCTTGTCCTCAGGACCCATTAGTCAGTTCACGGTCGGACTGACTCTTCAGATTACTGATCATTACGAGGAACTTTCCTTTGATGTTATTAAGTCACCTAACTACAAGATGGTCTTGGGATTACCATGGTTACAACATCACAATCCTTTGATAGACTGGAGAACCCAGACCTTATCCTTTTCATCCGAAAGGTGCGCTCAAGGATGCAAGCTACCGGTTTCCCCCATGACCGTTTCAACTTCTCTAAAGACGGACAACAATGGGGTTCATCTATGTTCCACGTCTTTGGTCCCACAGGTATATTCCGAATTCAAACAGGTTTTTTCTGAACCCGGCAACATACCCCTTCCTCCACACCGGTCCTTTGATTGCTCCATTGACCTGCTACCGGACCACGTGATACCCCATGGGAAGTTGTACGCGTTGACCCGTGACGAGAAGCAAGTTCTTCAGGAATATCTGTCCGAGAGTCTAGAAAAAGGGTACATTGCACCATCAAAGTCACCTGCAGGGTTTCCCCTGTTTTTTGTAAAGAAAAAAGAAGGCACATTGAGACCCTGTGTCGACTATCGTCAGTTGAATGATATAACAGCCAAGGACCGGTACCCTTTACCATTAATTCGCAGTATCCTTGAAACCCTGCATACTGCGCGAATCTTCTCCAAATTGGACCTCCGCGGAGCTTATCATTTGGTGCGCATCAGGAGTGGGGACGAGTGGAAGACAGCTTTCAAGACATCTTTTGGGCATTTCGAATACAGGGTTATGCTTTTCGGCCTATGTAACGCCCCCGCTGTTTTTCAACGATTCATGGACCACATCTTTGGTGACCTGTTAGGATTATCCGTTTGGGTTTATCTGGACGACATTCTGATATTCTCCAAATCCTTGGACGAGCATGTGGAACACGTTCGTGAGGTCCTTCATCGGCTGTCCATCAACCATCTGTTCGCCAAGGCAGAGAAATGTAGCTTTCACCAACCCAGCATTGAGTTCTTGGGATTTGTAATCAATCAAGAAGGAGTTGGGATGGATCCCAAGAAGGTTCGAGCCATACAAGAATGGAAACGTCCACACGATATCAAGGCTCTCCAACGCTTTTTGGGGTTTGCAAACTTCTACAGGCGCTTTATTCCACACTACTCGCAGATCTCAGCGCCTCTCACCAGACTAACTAGCAGCAAGATCGCTTTCGAATGGGATCCCGTGGCTTCCCAGGCATTTGACGTATTGAAATCAGCCTTTATGGCTGCCCCGATCCTGCGCCATCCCCAGGAAGAGTTGCCCTACATCGTAGAGGCCGATGCTTCCAGCTTCGCGGTAGGAGCAGTCCTTCTCCAGAAAGATCCAACCACGTTAGTGGAACATCCAGTTGCCTATTACTCTCGCAAGTTGAGTCCCAGCGAACGAAACTACGCGGTGATTGAAAAGGAACTGTTGGCCATCAAGACCGCATTCGAGGAATGGAGACATTTTCTCCTCGGAGCTCGCTTTCCTGTGGAGGTGCGAACAGACCATCGCAATCTGCAATATCTTCGCTCCCTGCAATGTCGGACTCCTCGTCAAGCCCGGTGGGCCTTCTTCTTCTCTCCGTTCGAGTTCCATGTTACTTATATCCCGGGAACTTCCAATATAAAGGCAGATGCTCTCTCCAGGTCTCTGGAAAATGCTGATGGAACGCATTGCCCAGAACTTCCACTGATTTCTCCTCGCCATTTTCTGCTGGCCTTGTCCTCTCACCTTAAGTCCATCGCGGAAGCTACTCGGTTGGATCCCGAAAGAACGACCCTTCTTAGTCAGCAATCAGTGTCAGAAAAAGAGGGACTGTTGTTTTTTCATAAAAGACTCTACATACCCAGAGGAGCTGTTAGAAGGGGCATTCTACACGGATTCCATGATTCACCCATAGGAGGACATCGTGGGGTCAGAGCCACTCGAGAGATGATATCCCGACAATTCTGGTGGCCTGGTTGGGCGACTGAGATCCAGAAGTACATCGACAGCTGTCCAATATGTGCCCAGTGCAAGGTTCCCAGAAAACGACCATTGGGTTTGTTAATGCCCACCGAAATAGCTCCCTATCCATGGCATACAATCGCTACCGATTTCATTGTGGATTTGCCTCCATCGGAAGGGTACACCTGTATAATGGTGGTTGTGGACAGCTTCACCAAACTGGCCCATTTCATCCCGTTCCGGAAGATCCCTACAGCTACTCAAATGGCTTCGGCATTTCTGCATAACATCTACCGGTTGCACGGCCTACCAGAGAAGGTCATATCGGATAGAGGAACCCAGTTCCTTTCATCATTCTGGAAACAGGTGTGTAGTCATCTGGGAATACATAGAGCTCTAAGCTCAGGCTACCACCCACAGACCAATGGGCTAACCGAAAGGACCAATCAGACCTTGGAAGGGTACCTCTGCTGTTTTGCCAATGCCACACAGTCTAATTGGAAAGATGGGTTAGATCTGGCCGAGGTGTCATACAACAACACCGTTCATGCTTCCATCGGAGTCAGCCCATTCTTCTGTTCCACTGGTTTACATCCTCGATTGATGCCTTTCCAACCAGTTCAATCTAGTACTGTTCCTTCTGCTGATGGTCTGGTCTTACACATTCGGAACCAACAAGAACTGGCACGCAAGATCTTAAGTGAAGCCAAGGATCGGATGAAGAGACAGGCAGACAGGAAAAGGAGTGCAGAACCCAACTTCCAGGAGGGTGACAAGGTGTGGTTGTCCTCCAAGAACTTGCCTCTCCGCAAATTGCCCGTCAAGCTGGCCCCTCGTTATTTGGGACCCTTTGTTATCACCAAACGGTTGTCCTCCGTAGCCTTCCGTCTTCGCCTACCCTCTTCTTGGCATGTGCATCCGGTTTTTCACATGTCCCTGTTGAAGCCCTATGTGACCGATGCTTATGGCCGCACCCCTCCTCGTCCGGCCTCTGTTCTAGTGCAGGGCGCCCCAGAATTTGAGGTACACGAGATTTGTGATGCCCGTTACCGTAGAGGGGTGCTCCACTATTTGGTTGACTGGAAGGGGTACCCAGCCTGTGATCGTACATGGGAACCACGCCAACACGTGCATGCTCCCCGGCTGGTACGTGAGTTCTACGTGCGGTTTCCCTGGAAACCTGGTGCTCCGGGTCTTCCTGGGAGGGGGCATAGTGTCATGTCACGCGGGAGACTGGGGTCTGCCGCTCCCATTTCCTCCTGGCGAGTCTACCCGCGCGTTTGCTTTCGGGGACTCGCCGGGAGGGGAGCGACGGGCTACGGGGCTGGCAGCCTTCGGCGCATGCGCGGAAGACCTCTCTCTCGGTTCCGCGCATGCGCCGTGGATCGGGCTCACCTCCTTGGTGGGGCTTGCTTTCCAAGCCTCGTTATGGGTCCGCCGGCGTCCGGAAACGGAACGGCCTGCGTCCCAGGCCTCTCGGGCGCCGGCGGCCCATAAAAGAGGCCGCGAGTTTCAGCGAGTCGCGTCTCAACGCGGTTCGCTTTGCTCGCCTCGTTGTTCCTGCTTCCACACTTACCTGTGGCCTGTCCTGGGCCAGCCTGCCTCCAGCCCTTACCTGTGGCCTGTCCTGGGTCAGCCTGCCTCCAGCCCTTACCTGTGGCCTGTCCTGGGTCAGCATGCCTCCAGCCCTTACCTGTGGCCTGTCCTGGGTCAGCCTGCCTCCAGCCCTTACCTGTGGCCTGTCCTGGGTCAGCCTGCCTCCAGCCCTTACCTGTGGCCTGTCCTGGGTCAGCCTGCCTCCAGCCCTTACCTGTGGCCTGTCCTGGGTCAGCCTGCCTCCAGCCCTTACCCGTGGCCTGTCCTGGGTCAGCCTGCCTCCAGCCCTTACCTGTGGCCTGTCCTGGGTCAGCCTGCCTCCAGCCCTTACCTGTGGCTTGTCCTGGGTCTGCCTGCCTCCAGCCCTTATCTGTGGCCGACCTTGGGCCTGCCTGACTCCAGCCCTTACCTGTGGTCTGTCCTGGGTCTGCCAACCTCCAGTACTTACCTGGGTCTTGCCCTGAGTCAGCCAGCCTTCAGCTGTTCTCACTCTTCCTGTCTTGCCTGTCTCCGAACTTTATCCTGCAAAACCTTTGGAACCATCTGCACAATACCTCGCTGTTACACTGGACCTGGAAGATTCATGGTCTCGACAACCAACTCTACCTGGACTGTGGTATCACCCAACTGAGCCTTCAAATCCTCTTGTCACGCTTTTCTGGAGAGTATTTAACGTGACATTGGGGGTCGGTCCATCCTTCACCCAGTTCCTCTTTTGGGTGGTGGAGAGGCTGATTCCTCGTGCCGCCATTTCATCAGTTTCCGGACTCCAGACTGGCGGCCTCTGCAAGACCATCCACCAAGACTACAGGTACGCGGTCCTCTAGGGCCAGTCAGCTTGACAATGTGTGGCAGAGGGTGGGACTACATGCTGCCCGAGCGATCAGGCCACCAGAGCCATCCAGAGCCACAGGAGGCTCTGCTTAGTGCGGCGGAGCGGGATCCTCCTCCTGCCCGGAGCTGCCAGGCGGCGGGGTATCCAGGCAGCCCGGTGCTCACTGGGCCAGTTCGGGCGAGCGCCACGCTCACAGGCCCCTGAAGGGGATGGGGGCCGGGGTGGTCCTGGGCACCAATGCTCGCAGAGTTAGGACAACTTGGCCATGGAGGGACGTGTTGGGCGTGGCGTATCACGCAGACATGCCCACCGAGGATCAGGGTCAGCACTCGCGGATGCAGGGTCACGGAGGCTCCGGATCAGCCAAGTCGCAGCCACACACTTTAGGAACCTAGCCCACCGCAGCAGAGATGTAGAGACCGCTAAAAGCAGGATACAAGTCAGGATATGTACAGCCTCTGTCGAAGCCTTTCTTGGGCAGCAGCCATTTTCCAGCCACACAACAGCGCCCCCCGGTAAATTTTACTTCAAACAATTTAGCAAAATATTTTGACTTTCCACAACATCAGTTTTGACTACTTCTTCTGGAAGGCATGAAACACATTGATGCTGTTTGTTCTACACTTATGATTGCCACATGCAATGCAGGTTGTCCTCCTCACGTCCTGAATACTTTCTATCAGGAGGGCAGCTCTCCTGCCACTCTTGTTTTCCCACTTTTATATTCACCAATTGCTGATAATGGCTTTTTCTCACACTTGCTCTTCTTTGGCTTAGTCAATGCTTGTTTAGGTCCTTAACAACTATTGCTCCTTTCCCACTCTGCTAATAGAGTTTACAATCAACTTGCTTCTTAATTGTCCTCTCTTGGCTTTGGCAATGTTGGTTCTTATTATCTTGCTTTGATATTGCCCTCTTTTGGTTTTGGCAATAATAGTTCTTATTAGCTTCTCATACTATTGCCCTCTCTTGGCTTTGGCAATTACTCTGACCTTTATAAGTATAATGATACCTTTCTTGTTTGTTCCCCAAAGTTCTTCTTCTGGCACTTAAGCTTATTTGTATCACTTCAGTATTCAAAATTATTATTATTATCCCACTTCAATTTCTTTACATCAGTTCAGTATTCAAAACAATTAGATCTGGCCAGAGGGCGATCACGGAGCGTTCTGCGGTCACACCATGCTAGTGAACTCACTGGGTATCGCTGCCTCTGGGTCTTCTGCTTCCTCTGCTTCTCTCTACCCGGCAAACTGCTTCTCTTCACTTCCTGCGGCCCATGCCGGTTGGAAAGGAGCGTTCCTCGCTCCATGGACACTCCGGTGCTCGCCTGCCACTGGAGCCCAACTCTGTGGGAAGCTTTTTAAATTAACGCTTCCTGCCGCACGACCTCTGCATTCACGGCTTTCAGGGGGAAAGCTTTCCAAAACAACGCTTCCGACTACGCAACCTCTGCATACAAGGTCTTTGAATGAAGAGACCCTGTCAGAACCGGCATCCAATCTGCAAATAGCAGTGGCTCTGGCATCTCTGCTTTCCTTCAACTTCTGCTGCAACTGAAACGTGGACTTACTGTAATCACTCCACCTTCCACTACTTCTCCTCATGACCTGCACCCAAGGGGGATTTTTATGTTTCCCAGTCCCACTCAGTTATGGGTTATTAGCACTATCAGACTGCAACTTGCAGTCCAGTGCCTCTACATCCCTCTTCTTCGTCCCAGTACTTTGGGCATTGTGGGACTTGAAGTCTCCAGTGTTCAAATTACCTATTTTACTCTGAATGTTGTTTCCAAATTTACCAACTTCATTTCTATTCTTAATTACATCTTATAAAGGAGTTTCATAAGGACTTAATTAGTGGTTCTGTTTTACAGGGGAATTCGAGTTTTCAGAATCTAAGATGTTAATGTTTTGAGATTCGTCTTTAACATTCCCCGGTGGATCACAGGAGCTTTCACCACCATAAATGTGGGTGACTTTGTTTAAGGGGGTCTTACTCCCAATAAATGATTGATCATGGCAGTGTCCATCACCATCAAGATAAATAGCTTTGGGAGATAAAACCTCCCTCCGCCAACAAGCCATTACATATTCTGGCATCACTGACATTTCTTCCTCTGAGGAAGACAAATACTGCATCTCTCCAAACGAAGTGCTCCTGTTCCCTGGGGTCCTTCTCCTCCCAGGTGATCATCCCTGCTAATACCAACCCCGGGGTCAGGATCAGGTAGCAGCTGCCTTCCCCTAGTAACCTGTGAGGAGACTTTAGGTAGGGCCTTTGTGAGGACTCTACAGGATTCAACACAGTACACAGTCACTAACACAAAAAAGATCAAGCAAGAATGCAAAGGCCCACCTAAGAACCAACATACGCGGTACAGTCTATTAGAGGCAGCCCTGGCATTAAAAACCAAAGAAGGACTGTGTACCTTGTCGAACTAGCCCTGGAAGAGCGAGGAACCAGATGTCGGTTTTGGGGCGAGAGACCCAAGGAGAGCAGAACGAGGCAAGGTGAGATAGCACAGCGAGTAGAGCGCTCGCTTTGACATCCGTGCAGAGCCTGCCCACGCAGGTTTGAATCCTGGCAGGGCCCAACTTAGCCTTTCATCCTTCCGAGGTCGATAAATGAGCACCACACACCGTGGGTAATAAGCAGTGCTCAGATGCCTGAGGGTTCATAGCGCTATATAAGAAAATACAAAAAAAAAAATCAAAAAGGTTAAGGGACGCATCTCTCTGGTAGCCCCATGGAGCAGGGGCCTCTCCGGGAACAAAGAAAGAAGAAACATGACCAGGGGTAACAAGGATAAAAAAGGGAAGGTTCATATCTTATATCGTATCAAGGTTCATCCCCCTTTTTCAGGAACAAGGAACAATACCCTGGCAGGAGAGTATACCAGGGGAAAGGAAGAAGGATTGAGAGAGCCCAATGGGTCAACACCCCTATATGTGAAAGTGTGCATCAGATATGGGAAGACTCATGCTCCTTTAAGGATTCAAGAAAACTATGCGAGAACTGAGAGAAAACATTATCAAGATCACTAGAAGAAATCTAGAAAAAGGGAAGGTGGAACTTGTTTTTCTTTGCATTTGGGCACTTTAGAACTTTATGTTTGGAACTTCAAGAATAAGCTGCATGTTTATAGCTCAAAGAAATACCCATTTTCACCTTGTATTTAATTTAGAATGTAAGGGTCAGTTTAGTGTTTTTGATAGAGGACTGAAGACTGTTTAACATCCTGACACATGTATTCCTTAGTTTTATTGATGTAGGGTTAGAGTTAGCTAGGATTTCCCCAGCCCCTTTTAATATTTTGACAATAAATGTTTATGACCAACACTTAAGATGTCACTGTGTCCGAGTCTTACTGCTGACCCCTTATTTATGTTGTCAGGAGAGGGATCCGGCTCAGCTGATAGAAACTGGGGGACCCTCAAATTCATGAAATTGAGCGTTCGGACTTCCAGTCCGAAGATAGCCATGAAAGAATCTATTGGCTTTGATTTAGCTAGCAGTCGATTAGAAACATTACAACCAGGAGATTGGCTGTTGCTCCCCACAGATCTAGTATTAATACCCCTGAAAAGAACTTATGTTAGGTTAACATCTAAGTCGGGACTAGCATGTAGACATGGCCTAGATGCGTTGGCAGGGGTAGTGGACCCTGACTATAGGGGTGATGTTAAAATGTTAATTCAGAATTACAGAAAAAGAACTTCACTGTTAAAGTGGGAGAAAAAATAGGGAATTTTGGAGCAAGCCCTATTTCCCGAGATTGTGGAGTGCACTTGAGCTAGCGAAGCAGAAACAGGTGAAAATGGTTTTGGGATGGCAGATGAAGGTCCTACACCATCATGTGACATGTTAAAACGCCAAGGGGATGAGCCTGAATTCATTCCCGACCTCGCGTTTGCCCAACGCAATGATCTTATACTGGCTGAGGCTTTTCTACAAACAGTCTCAGAAGAGGAGGGAAGGGAAAAAGAAGGGCTGTACTTATTTATTAAGCAGGGGCTTGTAGTCCCAAAAACCCATCAAAGAATGGTACTCGAATTCGCCCACTCCCATCTGACTGGCAGTCACTTAGGAACAGCCAAAACATAGGGGCAAGTAGTGAATAGATTGTATTGGCCTGGTATGTACGCAGATGTGAAAACTGTCATCCTTACCTGTGCCTTATGCATGAAGACCAGTGCCCATACACCACCTCCAGCCCCGCTCCAACCTCTGCCTATTATTGACATACCCTTCTCATGCATCAGTATGGATTTCGTGGGACCACTTAAACCTTCCAAACTAGTGAATCGCTACATCCTAGTAGTTCTGGATTATGCAACAAGGTATTGTTACGCTCACCTGGTCTCTGCGGAGGCATTGGGGTAGGGTTGCAGCCCTTCCGGGGGTGAGGTCGCTCTGGTCCGACTTTGCCCTCTGCGCTTATGTGGTGACTGGTGGTAATAGGTGATGCTGCTCGGGACTGCTCCTGCGTGGAGAATAGGGGGCGTGAGTATGCCAGCTTGTGCGCCTGATCCCCTTCCAGACCCCTTCTCCCAAACCGTGGTACCCGTAGGATGCACTGTCCCTGGAAAGCTCACCTGTTGATTAGTTTTGGCGAGCACTCAGTCATGCTGCTTCTGGCAGGGGCGCTTGTATGATCTGGACCAAGTTCCTTCACTGGTCTCTTGCACATGGTAGTCCAGTCCTGCTGCAACTAAGCCACTATACTTCAGGTAAGTGTTCCTGTTTGCCTTTGTCTTTCATCGTCTGTTTTTGTTGTATTGTAAAGTTTGTTGTCTTGTATTGCTGTCTGTTCCACTTTTGATTTTTGCTCTTTTGCATTCTTCCCTTTCAGATGATGTTGCCGGCCTGGCAAAAGCTGCGGAGCTCGAGTCGACATCCGGAGGGAATGAGGAACGAAGCTTGTCTTTCTTCTTCTTCACAGGGTCCAAGTTCGTGGATGTGGAGTGTGGTGCTGCGACGTCGTCAAGATCACTTGATGTCAGGAGATGAGTCTTCAGATGAAGCGATGGAGCACCGGTTTCCTGGAGTGAGTATGCAGGAGAACGCCTGGTTTCCAAAGGTAAGTAAACTGGTCCAAGCGGCGGTGAGCGTCACGTTGCACGCGAGTGTACAGTAACGCGAAGCACCGGCCTTAAGGATGGAGCACCTTATATAGCTGAGCTTCTGAAGCCATCCCCACCAGGTTCAGCCTGCCTGTCACACCCTGCCACACCCTGCCACACCCGATGAGTCAGCACATGAAGGCCAGGCCTAGGGAGCCACACCTGATGAGTCAGCATATGAAGATGTTCTCTGGAATAAAGGCTTTCAGCTCCTGGAAAGTTCTTGTAAAATAAAAGCACTCCTGCACTGAAATAAAGTAAAAGCAATCCTGCACTGAAATAAAGTGTTCTTGCTCACATCTCTATATGAGCCTGGCGCCAAAGGCGCCAGGACTGAGTCCAGCCAGGGCCCCTGTGTTTATAGGTCCCAAAGGGACATAAGTGAGTCAAGTGACCCATTACCCCCATCACTAGATGGTGTGGTTTTTGTGTTCTGGGGCCTGTGGCCATGACAGGTATCCCAAGGCTTTTCCTCTTAGAAATAACACATCACAACAGATATTAAAACATCGGATAACTTTTTTCTCCCAGGTTGGATTCCCCAAGGAAATCCTTACTGACCAATGGACTACTTTTATGAGTAAAATAATGGCTGAGACCAAACACATGTTTCAAATTAAAACCCTCCAGACATCAGTATATCACCCTCAAAATGACGGTCCAGTTGAACATTTTAATAAGACCTTAAAAAGTGTCCTTCGGTAGTTGGTGGAAGCGGCTGGAAGACATTGCGACATACGGATACCCTTGGCCCTCTTTGCCATTTGAAAAACTCTCCAGTCCTCCTTAGGATTTTCACCATTCTATCTCTTGTATGGAAGAGAACCCTGAGATGTGTTGGACATGTTAAGGGAGACGTGGCAGGAAAGAGAAGAACCGTTACTGCCTCTATCTAAGACAGCCCAATATTTGAAAGAACATATGACCACCGTTAGGGCTGTAGTTCACTCCCACCTAACAAGAACAACAAAAGACCTGACATGATAAGAAAGCTCTCCTTAGATGATTCTTCATTGGGCAAAAAGACCTTGTATTAATACCCACTCTGAAAATAAAATGTTATCTAAATGGCATGGCCCATATCATATAGTGGAACCAACCTGTCCCGGTCCCTGTAATTACTCCCAACCAGATCGTCGGCTAAAAACACAAATGTATCATATTAATCTTTTGAATGAGTGGAACCACGACCCAGTACAATCCCAGTCAGTAGGAATGGTTAGCCTATTGATGGACGATCCAAGTGAGAATAGCGTAATTCCTTCCGATCTGTCCCAGGTTAAAAAACAGGATCTTCATGATTTAATAGAGCATTTTCCAGATGTCTTTCGTAATAAGAGTAAATGGAGTTTTTCATTACATTCATTCTCCCCCTGGGAAGGTGATCAATTTAAAACCTTATCGGATCCCTGAGGCCTGAAGAAATATAATTCTACAATAATTGGGAAATATGTTAGCCTCTGACATAATTGAACCACCCCAAAGCCCATGGTCCTCACCAATAGTTCTTATTGCAAAGCCTAGAGATTTTGTATAGATTTTCGAACCGGTTGGGTTTGTCAGTTTACCTTTCTGCAATCAATTTAACAAAAGGCTATTGGCATGTGCCAGTATATCCCTACAATAAAGAGAAAACAGCTTTCTCCACTCAAATAGGGCTATATCAATTCAAAGTACTTCCCTTTGGTCTTCAAAGACTGATGGAACACTAGTACTCCATCAATTTTCTGCATTTTTTGAGGCGTACATTGACGATGTGGCCATTCACAGCAAAACCTGGGGTAAACATATGTTCCATTTTTACCAAGTAACTAAAGTCCTAAGGAGAGCAGGTCTAACAACCAATACCAAAAAGTGTCATCTTTCCCATTGTGAGAAACCTGAGGGTATTCTCCCAGGTAGGCCTCGAGAGTCCCTTATTCAGGTGGCCAGGGACGTGCTGGCACTCTCAGATCCCAACCCTGGGGGTGGACGAGCGAGGGAGGATCACCTGGGTAGGGGAGCCCAGGGTTATGCTTGGGGGAATGCCCCAGGTGAGATACAGTGCTATACTGGGGAAGAAGGAGAGGAAGACGAGATATCCAAGACCTTTATAGGTTGTACCACATCTGTCTCCCTTCCTCCCAATGAAGCTTCCTTACTAGAATCCCATCACCCCACCACCTCTGGTAATCCTCTGTCGTCTCGTGCTGTGAAAGCTCGAGAGTGTGCTGTGTTCAGAGGTCCTACCTTGTCCCGTGTTCAAAACGTGGGGAAGGGAGACCCTGGCTACTGCAACCTGACATATTATTTGTAAACACGTCTTTCTATCTTATGAATCCTATCCCACACACTTTTTGTATTTAGTTGTAAGGTTTGGCAATAGTTTTTTTTAGTATAGGCCCTTTGATTTGACAAGACGCCACAAGGACTGCCTCATTTTTCATTTGATGGTCGAAGCTTGCTCCCATCTTAGATTTAGGTTTAGATTAGGTGTTTTCCCAACCTGTATATTTAGTTTAATAAACACCCTTGAACTGTGATCACTTGTGTCTGTCTATTCTTGATACCATTTCTTCCTTAAATATGGTGTCAGATGTGGGATATGGCTCGATTGAAACTAATTGGGGACCCTACCACAAAGGATATGATATGATATTTCATTTGTAACGTGCCTATACACAATTGTTTCAAGGCGTGAAACACATGTTTTTTAAGTCACGAAACATGGAGACACAAGTTCTAAGAAAACTGCCCCTGAGAAAATGAATCGACCTCACAGGGACTCTACCTTTAGACTGGGGGTTCCCTTTCACGCGTTAAGGCCCCAGGCCACCCTCCCGCACCCCCCAAACAGAAGACAGTAGAGGGCAATAGTTATTACCTCCAATGTCCTCAAGACTACCTAGTACCAGGAAAAGATAACATTGTGGTCTCTCTGGACTTACAAATAGATTGTTCTGCCACCTCAGCCATATATGTGATACCCCACAATAAAATGCATATAGAAGTATTTCCCCTTTTATCTTGTGGAGATGAAATAAACTTTGGTTTGCTCCATTTTTCTTCTACTCTAAGAAGTAGACACCTATGTGAAATACTGGGAACCCTCATATACAAGACCATGTGGAATTCCCCATTGAAGGGAACCACTCAAAACCCTAGCAGGTTGAATGAGCCTCAGATTGACCATCCCTTCCTTCCCCCAGAAGACCCAAATCCCACAACATCGGAGTTGGAAGTCCTACTAACCTCCCATTACCTTTGGCAAGGGAAGCCTAAGACCCCTTCGCCAAAGAAATTCCTTGTGAATTCATTCCGGAGGGAAGGGGGAGAAAATGTGTAAAGGACTGAGGAAGATAAAAATCTGGGAAGTCTAGAACCCGAGCTAGAGGAAAATATAAGGCAAATACCAAAAGAGAACCTAATATATGGGACCTTGGGGAAAATATTCTCTTATGAAACATCAGGAAGAGGTCTAGAGACCCCCTTCTCAGAAAACAAAATCTCAGGACCCTATCCTTTCTATTCAGAAGGAATAACAGGAGGTGAACAAATAAGGGAAAGTGACCAAGAAGAACAAAACTTACATGACGCCCTGAAATAATGTTTTCCCCCCTCTGAATAAGGATACGAGAGGGTCAACCTACACCATCTCCATGAATAACTCGGAACCCTCTCAGGCTGAACAATGCCCATTTTGTGGAAAGTGGGGCCATGTTATGGAGATCTGCCCTGACAATCTAGAGGAAAAGTCAATAGAAGCCCGAGAGAAAAATAGAAGTAAGGAAACTCTTAAAACTATCTCCTACACACACCCTAAACAACCAGGAAGGGGTTAAAAGTCCCAGCGGTGACGATCCCAGTATTATACTGGAAGGCTTGGACCAACTTTCTAGATGTTCCATGGTGGAATTGCCACATTAAACACCACTACCCAACCAGCATAGGGGAAGGGTATGTGAGAAACCTGAGGGTATTGTTCCAGGTATACCTCGAGAATCCCTTATTCAGGTGGCCAGGGACGGGCAGGTACTCTCAAATCCCAACCCTGGGGGTGGACAAGAGAGGGAGGATAACCTAGGTAGAGGAGCCCAGGGTTATGCTCGGCGGAATACCCCAGGTGAGACGAAGTACTACACCAGGGACGAAGGAGCAGCGGACGAGATCTCCAAGACCTTTCTAGGTTGCATCACATCTGTCCCCCTTGCTCCCAACGAAGCTTCCTTACTAGAATCCCATCACCCCAACACCTCTGGTAAACCAACTCAAAGCACAAACCCTGTTACAGTATGAAACTGTCAAACTCCGGGGAAACCTCCCACCCTTCCTCCTCACCTTGATCTTCAGTTGAGCTTTCCTGAGTGTCCGTCTTCCTTCTTCTGCAGATCTCCTTCTTTTCACTTGACTTCTTCTTTGTTTTCTTTTCGTGTAAATAAGGACGTGCTCCGTTGGTGGCCACGTTGTCTGGATGATTAATACACCTGACCATGGGGTAACCCTGGAGCAAGCCCCTGGCAGGGAAAAAGCCTCCTGGCTAAAAGAAACCTGGTAGAATCCTGTTGTGCGATGTTAAGATGGTATACGTTCAGTGTTGAAAGAACGACATCCAGGTAAGGTGTTCCAAGATTCTGTAGACAGACCAAAAGTGTTTGAACTGGATGACTGTCACGTATGTTAGGCGGTGGAAAGGCAGCACGGGAATGCCCGTGTAATAGAATCTCCAGACGGACAGTCCGTAGCAAGGAATCCACAACAAAATGAGAACAAGCTGAGTGGAACAGCAAAGGAGCCGTCCGAGACAGCGTAAGGCAGGAAAACAAGAAAAGAAAGATCCCTCCAGAAGACCGCTGGAAGAACAGCAGGAAGGGAAAGGGAAAAGCGGGACGAGACCCGAACAAGGGAAGAAGGAACCCTGATTAGGCGAGTCTCAAAGAGAAAGAATAACAGCAGAAAAGCCTGGAGGCGAGATCTGGAAGAAGAGACAGAACACTCGCAAAGACGCAAGTGAAAGGGTAACAACGAGCGAAGGGATGCCCGAAAAGAGAGAGACCACTGAGAGTGGCAAATACATGGAGCGTTAGCTCAAAGTATGAAGAACACTAGCATTAGCCTACGAGCGAGGAAGGCAGTATACAGAGGCGGCAGCCATCTTGCTACTAACAACTAGACCGTTCAAGCGAACGGCTGGGAAACGTGACGGAACAATTAACAAAGTCTCCAGGAGTTCCATAGTTTCCATGAGGGGCGCATGACAGTATGTTCCCTCTTTCTCGGGGGTCCTCCCGGTTTACCCGGATGCAGTCTGTGGAATCTTCTGATAAGTAGAGGAGCATGAATATGACTTCTGGGTTCCCAGGCTCTTTCAGCATCTGTGTAACCTTTCCAATGGACCAGATATTGGAGTGTTCCATGATGGTAACGTGAATCCACCAGATGAGACACTTCGTATTCCAGAGGTTCTGCAGGGACATGATACTTGGGTCTCAGAGTCTTCCAATGATATGCATCAGTGCGATAGGTCTTTAACAAAGAGAAATGAAAGACTGTGTGTATTCTCCGAAACTGTGTCAGAAGGTTAAGCTGAAAAGCCACCGGATTGATCTTCTTCAGGATCCGGAAGGGTCCGATGTATCTTGGTGCAAACTTCCTGGTATGGGGGGTAGGAATTTGGCGACTAGCCATACCTTGGTACCTTCTTTCGGTTCCATGTAATAATGTCGCCACAAAAATATCGCCATACAAAAATATCGCCGAAAAATTGTCGTTTTTTGTGGCGACATTATTGCATGGAAGATGCGGGGGACACCCACACAACCCCTAAATTTATTTTTTTGTTTGCCCCTATCGCCACATATATGGTCACCCAAATAATATCGCCACAACATTTCCACGGCGATATTATTTACGGCGACCATATATGTGGCGATATTAATACCCGATACCCTTCTTTCCACTGTGGATTGGATTGTCTCTTTGTGTCTGCCCAGGTCTTGTAGTTCTTTCAACTGGCTATCAAAGACTCACTGGCCTGTTTGTGGGTATTCTTGAGGGCATTCGTAAGCTGGTTTATAGGTGGTAGCTTAGAATGATCGATGGTAGTAAGGGGCAGATGTCGAGGATGGAACCTGTGAGTGCAGTAGAATGGGCTCATGTGAATAGCTGTATGAGTGGTATTGTTGTATAAAAATTCAGCAATCGGGAGGCATTTGCTCCAATCTTCTTGTTGTAGACTGCAAAAACAACGTAAATACTGCTCAAGGGTATGGTTAAGTCTCTCTTTCTGACCATTGCTCTGTGGGTGATAACCTGGTGAAAGAGCCAGTTGAAGCCCCAATTGTTTGCATAGGGAAGTCCAGAACATAGACGTAAATTGGGAACCTCAGTCAGACACACTGGTCTCTGGAAGCCCGTGCAACTGTAATATGTCACTCAAAAAGACTTTAGCGGTCTCTGATGTGGATGGGATCCCTTTAAGAGCAGTGAAATGTGCCAGTTTTCTTAAGGTGGCAACCGTCACCATAACAGCAGTCTTCCCCAATGATAATGGAAGCTCTATGATAAAATCCATAGATATGTGTGTCCATGGTTGTGCAGGGGCAGTTTCCTGTTGTAGGAGGTCTACTGGCATGGAAGTAGAGTATTTGCTTGTGGCGCAAGTAGGACAGGTGGACACGTACTTATTAATGTCACGAGCACAGCCAGGCCACCAAAAATGACGAGACAATAACTCCAGGGTCGCTTTTGGGCCCTTATGACCTGGCAAGGGAGAGTCGTGGCACCATGAGATCACAAGCTCTTGATGTTTCTTGTTCGGGAGGTACAAGGCATGTTCCTTAAAGAGAAGTCCCTTTCTTTCTTCTAAGCGAACTCTAGGGGTGTCGGGTATCGCTCCTTGAGAAAGACTTGACTTGACGTCACAAAGAAAGTTATTGGCGACAGGCTTACAGTTCTTACTGGCCAACAATAGCTCATGATCTTGATTATTTCCGGAATCTATGCCGAGACTATGTGACAGAGCATCGGCTAAGACATTGTCCTTACCAGGAATGTAAGTGACCTCAAAGTCGAACTGTGAAAAAAAATAAGCCCACCGGGCATGTCTGGCATTCCTGCACTCCATTTGTTGGAGCACTTTAAGGTTGCTATGATCAGTGCAAACTGTGAAGCGATGCATGGCTTCTTGCAGGAGATGACGCCATTCCTCGCATGCTTGTTGTATGGCGAGCAGTTCTCTTTCAATAACGGAATAGTTCTGAGACAAATACGCCACCGGGTGCTCCAGTCCATCTGAACCCTTCTCAAACAAAGCAGCCCCAATGGCTCCTCCTGAGGCGTCAGCCTCAACAATGAATGGTAAAGTCTGATCAGGTTGCACTAAAACAGGAGCCATTGTAAATGCCTGTTTCAATCTAATAAAGGCGTGATCAGCTTTCTGAGACCGGTTGAACTGTACTCCTTTCTTTAACAGAGACGTTATGGGGAGAACCAGGTCCGAGAACCCTGTGATGAATTGCCGATAAAAATTGGCAAGTCCCATGAAGCGTTGTATATCCTTCACACTCTTGGGAATAAGCCACTGCAGAATAGCTTTGATCTTACCAGGATCCATGCATACTTCTTACTTGGAAAGTATGAATCCCAAATAGGACACAGAAGGAGAGTCTAATATGCATTTTTCTGGTTTGGCATATAGTTGGTTCAGTAGAAGACGTTCCAGGACTTCGCGGACATGTCGTCGGTGTTCTGAAAGTGACGAAGAATAGACCGAGATGTCGTCCAAGTAAACGACTACGGTGGAAAATAGAAGATCCGCAAACTGTTTGTCTACAAACCTCTGGAAAACAGCAGGTGCATTTACCAGGCCAAAAGGCATCATCCAGTATTCAGAATATCCCAAAGGGTTTCCGGAAGGCTATTTTCCATTCGTCACTGGATCTGATAGGGATCAGCTGGTAAGCGCCTCTCAGATCCAATTTAGTAAACACAGTGGCCCCTTCAACTTCTTGCAGCACTTCTTTGATTAAAGAATCAGGTAGCGATCCTTGATGGTAAGTTTGTTCAACCCACGGAAGTCAATGCAAGGTCTTAATTCTGTAGATCCCATTTTAGGGATGAAGAAGAGTGATGCTCCTGCCAGGGACTTGGATTCTTGGATGAGACCATGTTGTACATTGCTGTCCAAGTACTCTTTGAGGGCCTTGCGTTCGGGTAACGACAGTGGATACATCCTACAGAAATGGATGGAGGCATCTGGGACAGTCTCAATGGCACAATCCTCATTCCTGTGAGGAGGAAGGGTGTGCGGTTGTCTGTCGATGATGACTTCTAGATAGTCTTGGTAGTGAGGTGGAATCAGATGAAATGAAGCAGCGGACAGGGTCCCCTCTGGGTTACGTAGTAGAGAATGATCATCTGGCTCTAGACATTCAACTTGGCAATACGACTGGAATCTGGTGGTGTTGGCTGTCCAGTCGATGGCCGGGTTAAGTCGGCGTAACCAGGGGATCCCCAGGATAACAGGAAAGTGTGCTGCTCTAATAAGATCAAACACCACCTTCTCTTTGTGTTGGAACAACTGAAGCTGAATGGGTTCCGTGGGGTGCCATCCACACACTCCACTGGAACCAACTCTTTCATGGATCGAATGGGCAATCAATTTTCTTCCGCCCAGTTGATATCCAGAAAGTTCCCAGCCGCGCTGCAATCCAACATGGCAATAGCGTCCCAAGAATTGGAAGACCCAAAAGTAAGTTTTACCTGAAACACCTCTCCCTGTTCAGGTGCGGGGTACAGGGTTTCCCTGTCGGTGCAGTGGAACTTCCGGACAATTACGTAGAAGATGCGTCTGCGAACCACAATACATGCACAGGCCAAGTTCCCTTCTCCTCTTACGTTCCTCTGCCGTAAGAGGGACCCTCGCAGCTCCTACTTGCATGGGTTTTCACCTTGCTGTGGTATCGATCGCTCACCTGAGGTAGGAAGATTAAGTATTGGTAGAGGTGGAGGTCGACTCCTTCTTCTCTCTCGTCGTCGTCTTTACCACAGATGGAACTCTATTATTAAGGCGAGAGATACCAGTTCCTGAAATGATTGGGGTCTGACAACCCGGCTAACCCGTCTTTAATGTCTTCATGAAGACCACGACAAAACAGGGTTTGTTGAGCTGTATCTGGCCAACCGGAATTGGTTGCCAATCTCATGAAAGCGGACACATTAGTCTGGACGTACTGAGGTCGATGTCTAAGGTCCAGAAGGGCTTCATAATGAAGTGTACTGTACTTCAGGTCTTTCAAAACGGGTCTTGAACAATTGAATGAAAGCCGCATAATCATTTGTGGATGCATCGTATTGGGTGATTAGTGGAGTGGCCCAAGCTAGAGCATTCCTGACTAGGTTTGACACCAGGAAGCCCACTCGGGCTCTGTCAGTTTCATACGACTTGGGACGGAAGGTAAAGTACATTAGACAGGCATCCAAAAATTCCTTCAATTACTTCAGGTTGCCTTTGTACTTTCCGAAAGGTAACGGTAACGGGGGTAGGGCTCCTCTGCCCTTTTCACGAGCATTGACCTGTTGTTTAAAAGTGGGGTTTTCGTTGCAGAGTGTCTGTACTTCAGCAGTCAATCACTGTATGGCTCCTACCAGTTCCTGGTATTGTTCTAATGATGAATATGATAACATTTTGGCAGAAATCAACACTAAACTAGAGGACTACAAAACAGAACTTGAGGAGATAAAAGTAAAAAAGGTCAAACGGGACACTTACGATTATATAAACGAGGAAGTCTATACATGGATGGATAAATACGGACCAACTATCCCCAGAAAATTATATAAATACACATCAGATAACACATCGAGTTCTGACTCTGAAGCACTAAGGTAATCTGAGTCTACCCTAGATAGATCAACAAACACAGAGAATCAGACTAACAGTTCAACAGCTCAAACACCAACATCGACAGCTTTTTTAGGCGCACGCCCAAAAGAACCCGCAGGGGGAGGAGGAAGCCAAAGGGGCAAACCCCAGACAAGATTGCAGCTGAGGAAAACTTAGTAATCGATATTTCCCAAAGACCATTGACTAAAGAAGAAGAAAATACACTTCAGAAGGGCCTTCGTTTTTTGCCAACCTATGGTACCATCCCTTTTAATACCAAAATCGAATTGTATATATTTGTCAGGAAAATTAAGTTGAAGGTCTTTTTTGACGAACTCGACTCACAAGGACAAGAAGGATCCATCGCCACTGGTCCTGACTATAAGGAGTTTCATGCCAAGAGTTTTATACCTCCAATTGTGGTACCATCAATCGATATATTCCAAAAATAAGTCACCAAAGATCTTGAGAGGATCAGTTATAAATCACCACCTTACAGAAATCTGAAACCTCATGAAATGAAACTTATCAAAGAACTGTACGGCACGAAGGACATCACGATACGCCCTGCTGATAAAGGGGGTGCATTGGCTAACATGAACACTAGTGACTATGATTTTGAATGCACTAGGCAATTACAAGACCGTACCATCTATGCACCTTTGGATCAAGATCCGACTATGACCATTAAACGGAATTTAGAGGTTTTGCTTGAAAAAGCTGAAGAACTTGAATGGATCAATGAACACACTCTTACATTTTTAAACAACCAATACCCTAGGATTCCGAATTTTTATACAATCCCAAAAATACATAAGGATTTACACCGACCTCCAGGGAGACCGATTGTGGCAGGTATGAATAGCATCAATCAACCATTAGGCATCTACGTGGACTTTTTCCTCCAACCATTGATTCAAAATACAGATACATATATTTGTGATACCACACACTTTTTACAAAAATTGAAGTCTACCCATTTTCAGCAAGGTTACCTGTTATTCACCATTGATGCCAAAAGTCTGTACACGTCTATACCCCATGATTTAGGAATGGAATCGGTGGAATTGATGCTTTTGGGAGCACCTGAGATTCGAGCGAGGAAGGAATATTTTTTTTAATTATTTATTTATTTATTTAAATTTATATAGCGCGCAAGCAGCCCAAGGGCATTGAGGCGCTGTTACTTGTGAGAGCTTAGTTACAGAGGTACAGGAATGGTAGCAGTTGTTGGTACATTATAAATATTACAGACATAATACAATACTTACAGCTTATGCAATTGGTCATTACATTCCAGCTTATGCAGTGGGTCATATGTATAGTATTCATGCTGATGCGAGGGACCTTATGTGAAGAGGATGGTTTTCATAGCTTTACGGAAGGCGATGAGGGAGGCCTCACCTCGGATAGTGGGAGGTAGGGCATTCCAGTGTGTGGGTGCAAGATATGGGAAGCTGGAACCACCCGCTCTGGCTCTTTTTACTAGTGGCACATAGAGCATGTTGGTATAGGGTGATCTGGTTGGCCTTGTGGAGGAGACAGGGTGGATCCTTTCCCAGAGGTAAACGGGAGCAGTGAGGTGAATGCACTTGTGGGTCAGTGTAAGAGCTTTGAAGACGATTCTTTCCTTAATTGGGAGCCAGTGGGCTAGTTTTCTAGCCTCCGAGATGTGTTCTCTTTTAGCAATGCCTTGGGCTGCACGGAGAGCACTATTCTGTATGACTTGTAGGCTTTCCAGATTTTTGTTGGAGGTTCCTAGAAAGAGTACATTGCAGTAGTCTAGCCTGGAGCCAGTGATGGCTCTGGCTATGTTTGTGCAGTTCTCTTTGGAGAGAAAGGGCTTGACTGCGTTGATTAGTTTAGCGTGATATGCAGCTGAGGAGGCTATTGCATTGACTTGTCTGTCCATGGATAAGTTGGAATCCAAATAGCCTCCAAGGGTTTTGACTGAGTCTGACACAGGTATTTTGATGGTGTCGATGGTGAAGTGACTGAATTGGGAGTCTAGATTTCTTAGTGTGTCGGTGGAACCTATCAGGAGGAGTTCGGTCTTATCGGAATTGAGGCATAGTCCATTGTCTGCCATCCAGGCTTGGATGGTGTTGTAGAGGTTAAGGGTCAAGGAGTCAGTGTCGTAGTTGCCAGTGAGGGTAAGGAGGATCTGGGTATCGTCAGCATAGTTAGTGTATGAGATACCCATAGCGTCGAGGATGAGGAAGAGGGGCCGTGTGTGTGAAGATGTTGTACAGGGTGGGAGAGAGGCAGGAGCCTTGGGGCACACCACAGAGTATGAAGGAGGGTGAGGCGGAGGCTAGGTCAGAGAATACTTGCATCGGTTCTGTCTTGTAGGAAGGAAGTGATCCATGTAGTGGCGTCAGGGGAGAACTTGGCAGTGGAGGAGAGGTGGTGGCATAGGACGTCGTGATCTACAAGATCGAAAGCCGCAGATAAGTCAAGAAGTAGGAGAAGTGTTGGTTTGCCCATGTCTCTGGCATCGTCCATCTGGTTTTTCAGGTCAAGTAAGGCGGTTTCAGTCCCGTGTCTGGGGCGGAAGCCAGATTGACGGAGTCCCAGGAGTTTGTTCTCTTCAATGAAGTGCTGGACCTGCAGGTAGGCTGCTTTGTCCAATATTTTGAGGAGGAAAGGGACAGTGGTGATAGGTCTGTAGTTGTTAGGGGATGTTGGGTCAAGTTGTTTTTTTTAAGAGAGGGCGGACCCAGGCTTCCTTGAGGGAGGCGGGGACTTTCCCTGTGGCAAAGGACGCATTGACAAAGGCTGTCAGGAAGGGAGCCAGCGCTTCAGTACAGTCCTTGATGATGGTGGCTGGGCATGCATCACCTTTACAGTTAGGATATTCCTCATTATGTTGATGATATCTTTTTCCTGTATGGGTTTGAAGGAAAAAGGTTGGGGGGGGGGGGGGTCCGAGGCTGGTGGTGGGACAGGGATGGGTGTATTAGGCAGGGCTAGTTTGGTAGCCAGTATTTTGCTTTAGAGAGTCCTCAATTTGGTTTGCATGGCCGTTTGTATTTCATTGCACCAGGCTTTGTCTTTGGTGAAGTTCTGGGGGGCGGGAGTGGGTGTCTCTAGCTCCCTGAAGATGGCGAAGATTTCTTTTGAGCTAGATTGGGCTTCCGAGATTCTGGATTCAAAGGATTTTGACTTTGCTAGTGTGATTTCCTTTTTGTATATGGTGGAGCGGGTTTTAAAGATCAGCTTATCTTTGTCGGAGTGGGATGTTTGCCACTGCGTAAGTGCAGCCTTTTTCTCATTGTGGAGTATGAGAAGGTTCGGGGTGAACCAGGAGTTGGAGTGGGTAGTTGGTTTGGATTTCCGGGGTTTGAGTGGTGCAATGGAGTTGATAGCTGCTTTGATGGCAACATCATAGGCTGTTGCGAGGGTTTTTCTGGGTCTGTGGAAAAAGGTGGTCTGAAGGCTGGGCCTTGGAGGAAGGGCAGTAGCCTTTCCTTAGTGAGCTGACGAAAGCTTCTTGCGAGGCAGGGAGGCAGGGGTTGTGGTGCGGGAGTGGAGGGGCTGGTGGTAAGGATGCTAAAGGTGATGATGTGGTGGTCAGACCAGGGGGTGGGAGTGTTTCCAGTGATGATGTGTGGGCAGTTATGCTGTGCGACCCAGTCGAGAGTTCTGCCCTGGGTGTGAGTTGGGCAGAAGATGGTGTTTTTGTATCCTAGTGCCCTGAGGGCTGAGTCAAGGGATTTGGCTGCTGAATCCTTGCTGTCCAGGAGGCCTAGGTTGACGTCCCCAAGGAGAATGGCTTTTGAGTGTTTTTTGAGGTTGTCGGAGAGGAGGTGGGTGAGAGAGGCTTGAAAGTCTCCTGTTGGGCCTGGGGGGCGATAGACAGTGTGAATAGTAATGGTACAATGGGGAGAGATGTTGATTTTGACTTGGAGGTAGTAACTGTTGTTGTGTAGGGATTTCTCTACCTTTCTAATCGAAAGGGCTTCTTTGGCAATGATTGCTACACCTCCCCCTTTAGAGAGTCGATCCTGTCTAGTGATGGAGTAACCAGAGGGCAGTGCAAGGGAGAGCGCGGGTTTCCGAGATCATGAGTAGATCGAAGTCATGGGTGGTGATGAGGTCATGGATGTCCAGAGCGTGGGCATTGATGGACCTAGCGTTGATCATGGCGCATTTGAGATGGGGTTCTGTAACGGCTAGGGGGGGGTCCATGGGGAGAGTGGGTGCAGAGGTGGGCGTGGTTACGCTGGGGGTGGTAGAAGAGTTGCACAGCGCTGATTTTCCAATGGTGGTGGACACATGTGGAGTCACATTTGGCACAATAGCATTCAAAGTGGGGCAGAAGAATTGCACATCACAGATTTTGCACTGGGGACCTCATTTTCGGTAGTGGTGGACACATGTGGAATCATATTTGGCACAGTAGCATTCAAAGTGAGGGCAGAAGAATTGCACATCACAGATTTTGCACTGGGGACCTCATTTTCGGTAGTGGTGGACACATGTGGAATCATATTTGGCACAATAGCATTCAAAGTGGGGGCAGAAGAATTGCACATCACAGATTTTGCACTGGGGACCTCATTTTCGGTAGTGGTGGACACATGTGGAATCACATTTGGCACAATAGCATTCAAAGTGGGGGCAGAAGAATTGCACATCACAGATTTTGCACTGGGGACCTCATTTTCGGTAGTGGTGGACACATGTGGAATTCATACTTACACTACTCCAATTCATAGCAGAGAACTCGTATTTCCAGTACAAAGATCAGTTCTTTTTGCAGATTTCTGGTACATCCATGGGCGCCATCATGGCACCTACATATGGTAATTGTTTCATGCATAAATATGAAATGGATCACGTACTTAGCAAATTCGAATGGAGCAAGAATATCCACTTATGGGTACGATAGATTGATGACATTTTCGGAATATGGTCAGGAACTGAGGCAGAATTTAACATCTTTTTTGACTACCTCAATAACATAGATAGCAGGATTCAATTTACCAAGGAAGTGTCTAGTACCAAGATGAATTTTATGGATGTACAAGTGGAAATAGGAGAAGAAGGTTACAGCACTTCTTTGTTTCGTAAACCTACAGACAGGAATAATCTGTTACACCGTTTGAGTTTTCACCAACCCAGTCTGATCCGTAATTTACCATATAGTCAGCTACTAAGGGTGAAGAAAATTGTGAGTGATCCGAACGACTACATACTCCAACAAACTGAGATGAGTGACACATTTTTGGCAAGAGGGTATGGAAGAGATGAAATAAATTCAACAATTCAGAAGATCAATTTGCTAGATCGAGAAACATTGTTAGCAGGCACCACTAACGAGAAGAGAGAATTAAAATCTCCAGTGTATATTTCCAAGTTTTCAATACAAAGCAACAGGATCAAAAATACAATCAAGAAACATTGGGGTATTTTCAAGAATGACACCAGGGTACAGCATCTGTTTCAGGAGTTGCCCGTTTTTGCTTTTCAAAGAAGTCACAATCTACGAGATGAGTTGGTAAGAACCAGGCCACCATCAAAAGAGCCAGTGACAAATCGTACAGGAACATTTCCTTGTTTACACTGTATTAATTGCAATTTTATAATAAAGAGTAACATGGTACACCATCCACGTACAGGCAAGAAAATCATCCTCAAAACATATGGTACATGTGACAGCATTAATATCATTTATGGAATTAAATGTCCTTGTGGGCAATATTACATTGGACAATCTACACGATCAGCCAAGGTACGGTGGAATGAACACCGCTCATGTATCCATAATGGGAACTTGAACTCAGCGGTAGCTCGTCATTGGATGAGTAAAGGACACAACCTGACACAAATCAGGTTTCAGTTTCTGGAGGTGGTCTCAAAAAATAATTCCTATGAAGACATTTGTCTACGACTGAACAGAAGGGAGACATTTTGGATCAATAAACTGGGAAGTCTAACCCTGAATGGTCTAAATGAGGAGATCAATTTCCATTGTTTCATTTAATATGTTGGTCGAGATTTTATTGTGTTAGATACATGAATGCTATACCAAGATGTCACTGTCATATGCAGTATAACAATATGACTATCAGTTATATTAGAATGCAACGAGTGATACCTTTCCTGTATTCATTATTGTTTTTTGTACATAATTCAGCTTTGTGTGGGTTTTTTGTTTGGAAATCAATATGGGAATGTGGAACTAGGAGGTCTCTCCCGGACATACATCATGTATGGGACGTAAGGAGTCATCTTGGGTGACACCTTCTGTCCCCCCTAGTCAATAATCTAGTCTCAACACTCATTCAATAAATGAGTTTGCATTAGGAGACGAGGCGTGGCTATACTAGCGCCGCCAGTTATAATAATTATTTTCATTTTTTTCTGTTGTCTGAGTAGGTCATTCCAGCTTCTTTTACCATATACAGTACCGGTAGGTCAGCACATATTTAGACTGTTGCTAGGCAACGCCATGTAGTTATTATAGTTACCCAATTTTGGTATTTTTACGCAAGCTACCGTGTAAACTATTATTCAGGGGGCCCCACCCAGATGTACAACACTTTTGAGATGGAAGGCGTCAATATACGCGACACCTTCTGTCAGTCCTAGGATTTTATTTTATTTTTGTTTCTAAATGTACTCATTTATATAGTTTTCTTTAAGGCACATGGCGTGGCCACACCAGTGCTGCCACTCTTAACATTTTTTTCCAGGTCTCTTTACAGCTCACTGTTGCTAGGTAACGCCATTCCACCAGCGTTTTTCACTCACATAACAATTGAAGATAGGGCTATACAGTTGCCAGGACTACATAGAGATTTACATTAATCTAAATGTATATTCACATTTTGTGAGTTTTACCTGCAAATTTGCACCGTGTTCGCCTTGGCGTTCACGCGGCGCACACAAGAACATAAAGTAGTTCTATTGCCTTGACAACGGAACTACACAAGGAAAGCTACGCGTGTTCACGGCTCACATTGAGCCCTGGGAAGAGAGGGGAGGAGAGGTTACTCACGCCAGCAGGTAAGTCGGTATTAGAAGTTACCGGTTAGGCAGATTTATGCACGCGATCAGCAGTCTGACCAACAATAGACATTTATAACAAAGATTGTGATCAGCGTGGCGGTTCCCGCCAGATCAGTGAATGCTACATGGTAAAGTCGTCATTCAGCAGATATCAGGACTAGATCTTGCAACAAACACAGTTTGCCAACAGTACAGGTAACAAGTTGAGTTAAGCATACATCACATTCTGATTACATCTCCTCAGCCAGTACCGGCCAGCCCACCAACTGCGACCACTACACAACCAATTTTCGAATCCTTCAGTCCAATATCACCAGAACAATTTCTCAAACTCCTATCCGACCGCAAACCATCTGGATCACCACTGGACCTTTGCCCAGCCACAACCCTTAAAGAAATCTTTGCCTCCACCTGCGCAGGAGAACACGCAAGATCTATCATAAACGCCTCCCTTTCTTCCGGTATCTTTCCAGATGCATTCAAAGTGGTGCACGTCAAACCTCTGATTAAAAAACCCTCACTCGACCCTCTCGAGCCAAAAAACTACCGCCCCATCTCTAACACCAGGTTCCTCGCCAAACTCATTGACCGAACAGCCTACTCCCAACTAAATGCCTTCGTTGAAGCCAACAACCTCCTAGACCCCGCCCAATCAGGATTCAGATCTTGCCACGGAACTGAAACCACCC
Source organism: Ambystoma mexicanum (assembly GCF_040938575.1). Classification (NCBI taxonomy): domain Eukaryota; kingdom Metazoa; phylum Chordata; class Amphibia; order Caudata; family Ambystomatidae; genus Ambystoma; species Ambystoma mexicanum. The sequence goes on along the minus strand of NC_090929.1, from coordinate 110,269,884 downwards.
TAACCTCGATCTGGGATGACCTAAAAATGACTGCTGACTCTGCAGGATGCGCCGCACTAATCCTTCTCGACCTACCAGCCGCCTTTGACACGATCAATCACTCAATACTCCTTGACCGCCTCCACTCCCTAGGAATCCGTGGAACCGCACTTAAATGGATAGCCTCATTCCTCAAAGACAGGCACCAAATAACGACACTCTCCAACTTTACATCACAAGCCCGACCAGTTGACACAGGAGTCCCACAAGGAGCATGTCTATCCGCCCTCCTGTTCAATCTCTACCTGATCACCCTCCCACCAATAATTCGTGCTCACAACATCCTGTGCTACAATTACGCAGACGACACCCAACTAATTCTAAAGTTCCTGAACGCGAAACCCAACTCCCAACCTGACCTGACCTCTTGCCTCCTTAACATCGAACGCTGGATGACCCAAAGCCACCTCCTGTTAAACCCCTCCAAAACAGAAATCATGGTCTGCGGCAACTCAGATTTTCTTCCGCACCCACTACCCTGGCCACCCGCCATGGGCAACTCACCGACCCCCTCTAACACAGTAAAAAATCTTGGGTGCACCCTGGACTCCGACCTAACTCTCTCGCGCCTAGTCAACAATGTCTCAAAGTCCTGCCACTACCACCTCAAAAACCTTAGGCGCATCTTTCCATATCTCTCATTCCCTAACAGAGTCTCCGCGGTCCAATCAATCGTCTTATCACGACTGGACTATGGTAACCCCCTGTACCTCGGAATTCATGCCTACCAACTGAATAAACTACAAAGAGCACAAAACGCAGCAGCCAAAGTGCTTCTTGCGCTCGGTCCAAGGGACCACGCATCCCCAGCCCTTAAGACACTGCACTGGCTTCCGGTAGCCCGTAGGGTGGCTTTCAAAACCCTATGCCTCACCCATCGAGCTCTACATAAAACTGGACCCCATTATCTTCAAAAAAAGCTAATACCTTATCACCCTACCCGCACCCTTAGATCAAGCTCAGCCGGCCTCCTAGTAATTCCTAAAACAAACTCAGTCAGGTTAGGCGGAGCATCATTCTCAGCCCTGGCCCCAACCCTGTGGAACTCGCTCCCACCCCACATCCGCCTAACTCAGGACTTAACGGCCTTCCGCAAACTACTGAAAACCTGGCTCTTTCCCTAAAACCAACGAGCCCCAAACCAGCATCATCACAATAACACCAACCTAACATACCAAAATAAATAAATAAATAAAATAAATAAATAAATAACCGCACTAGATTGTAACGGACATTAAGAAAAAGTACTGAAACGAATAAAGTAGATCTAAACAGGGAAATGATTAAATAGAAAGAACCACTGAATAATGGAAAGAAGAGATCGTGGAGAGCGGATGAACAAGGAGAGCGGATGAGCATAGAGGACGCGACCGGATGACTGGAAAGAGCGATTAAGTATGGATGAGTATAGTTGAGTATGGACGAATGTGAGGGAAAATTCTGTCGGCAAATGAGCCTGGAGAACGTGCAGAGCGCATGATCGTGCAGACCGAGTGTGGGGAGCGTATGAGTGTACGGAACATATGAGTGTGGGGAGTATATGAGTGTGAGTAGCAGATGAATCTGGAGAGCGGATGGGTCTGGAGAGCGGATGGGTCTGGAGACAGGATGGGTCTGGAGAGCGGATGGTCTGGAGAGCGGAGTCTGGAGAGCGGATGAATCTGCAGAGCGCAAGTGTCTTGAGAGCGTATGAGTCTGGAGAGCAAATGATTGTAGAGCGCATGAGCACGTGGATTCAGATGAGTGTCGAGAACGGATGAGCGTCGAGAGCTGATGAATGAAGAGGGCGGAATATGTGGAGAGCGGATGAGTCTGGAGAGCAAATGATTGTAGAGCGCATGAGCACGCGGATTTAGATGAGTGTCGAGAATGGATGAGTGTCGAGTGCTGATGAATGAAGAGGGCGGAATATGTGGATGATAAGAGGGCGGAGGAGAGAATGGCTGAATGTGGGGAATGGCTGAGTGTGGGGAATGGCTGAGTGTGGGGAATGGCTGAGTGTGGGGAATGGCTGAGTGTGGGGAATGGCTGAGTGTGGGGAATGGCTGAGTGTGGGGAATGGCTGAGTGTGGGGAATGGCTGAGTGTGGAGAATGGCTGAGTGTGGAGAATGGCCGAGTGTGGAGAATGGCCGAGTGTGGAGAATGGCTGAGTGTTGGGAATTGACTGAGTGTGAGGAGCAGAGCGTACGAGTTGTGCCGATAAGTCGATAAACTAGATGAGTGTGAAGATCCAATGAGCATGCGGATTGACCAAGGGTGTTGACGGGTGTGGATGCGATCGAGTGTCTAGATCAGACGACTGTATGTAGCAGTCGATCGTATGTAGAGCGGACGAGAACATGTGATGCGGATGCCTGTGTGGAGCAGATAGCCGTATGGAGCGGATGCCTGTGTAGAGCAGATGCCTGTGTAGAGCGTATGCCTGCGTGGAGCCGACGCCTGTGTAGAGCAGACCGGATAAGCGTGCAGACCGGATGAACGCATAGACAGACTGGAGTGCATTCGCGGGGACGACGGGAATGCATGCATTTGGAATACATGAGAGCATGCATGAAGCACACTGAAAATGAGGGATTAACTAGAGCACGCAAGACGAACTATGAACGCGCAAGTGTGCTCCTGATCGCATAAATTGCATGACCTACATAATATGCATTGGTGTGCGTAAATTTGAATCAACATATATCATACCACACCCCAAGCCTACTCTACTCTTTACACCACCACTCAAATAGAACACAGGGATACTATGACACCATTCGGTATAACTGTTCTCATATCAACATCTCCCGCTCACTCCCCATCACTCTAAGTAACCACCGCTGGTTTAACACCCCCAGCCTGGCGTCTCTCCTCAGGCCTAACGCAGCCACTCTGGAACTGGATAAATTCGGCCAGAGCGTACACATTCTCCTGACCTCTCAACCACCACACCTACCGCTAAGAAGCAGCTACCACATTAACCCCGCACCAGCTGCACACATACCTTGTGCGCACACGCACCTTTTGACTCTCTCCACCCTCTCTACTGACTCGAACCTCGGTTCCCAAGGGCGTTCAACCTACCAGCGCCTTCAGACCATACCAGTGGTATATAAGGCGCTATATAAATGCAAAATAACAATAACAATAACTTATTGGGTTTATTTAACTCATTTGCTTTCTATTATTTATTTTTTATTCTGGATTCCATGTGATGACCGCATTTTGAAAACATCATGAACATGGTATGTTGTGCAATTTTTTACATTTACCTGACATTTCCATGTAAACTGTGTATAAATTGTGTTGTTACCATTGATGCATTATGAATTTCGTTATGTTAGTTAAGATTCGCCCTGACGAAGGAGGAAACTCCGAAATGCATTGGCAAAAGGATCACAAACTGTGGATATGTTGATTGTTTCCTCACTAAGGAGTGATTAGTGAATTTAATTTGACTATACATTTTGTGAAAGGCAATGGCTTTGATTTTTGATTTATTACACAAACTTGAGAATAACATTCATACTTGCTTTTTTTACAAGTCACAAACTTGAATAACCCAGTTTGGGTACAAACAGAGAGCGACTGTGTAGCTTCTGTCCCACTGATATTTGAGTCTGGGTGTCTCTAGACTCCTCATAGTCTGCTCCTGAAGATTTGAAATAGACCAATTAAACTATTTGGAATTGCCGAAATTGAAAAAGTTATTGTTAATCGAGTGTGGTGCCCACTTTTGTTGCTTGGCCATTGTTCTAAGGATGGCATTTGGGCGTCTGGGCGTTGCACGCTGTCAAACTCCGGGGAAACCTCCCATCCTTCCTCCTCACCTTGGTCTTCAGTTAAGCTTTCCTGAGTGTCCGTCTTCCTCCTTCCGCAGATCTCCTTCTTTTCACTTGACTTCTTCTTTGTTTTCTTTTAGTGTAAATAAGGACGTGCTCCGTTGGTGGCCACGTTGTCTGGATGAATAATATACCTGACCACGGGGTAACCCCGGATCAAGCCCCTAGCAGGCAAAAAGCCTCCTAGCCAACAAAAAAAAAAAAACGGTAGAATCCTGTTGTCCGATGTTTAGATGGTATGGGTAGCAGTGTTGAAAGAACGAGGTCCGGGTAAGGTGTTGCAAGATTCTGTAGACAGACAAAAAATGTCTGAACTGGATGACTTTCATGTATGTTAGGCGGTGGAAAGGCAGCACAGGAATGCCCGTGTAATAGAATCTCCAGACGGACAGTCCGTAGCAAGGAATCCACAACAAAACGAGAAAAAGCTGAGTGGAACAGCAAAGGAGCCGCTCGAGACAGCGTAAGGCAGGAAAACAAGAAAAGATAGATTCCTCCGGAAGACCGCTGGAAGAACAGCAGGAAGGGAAAGGGGAAAGCGGGACGAGACCTGAACAAGGGAAGAAGGAACCCTGAATAGGCGAGTTCCAAAGAGAAAGAATAACAGCAGAAAAGCCCGGAGGCGAGATTCGGAAGAAGAGACAGAACACTCGCAAAGACGCGAGTGAAAGGGTAACAACGAGTGAAGAGGCGCCCGAAAAGAGAGAGACCACTGAGAGTGGCAAATACACAGGGCGTTAGCTCAAAGTATGAAGAACACTAGCGTTAGCCTACGAGCGAGTGACCGAAGGTGCAACACACCGAACTGCCGAAAAGGAAGGCAGTATACAGTGGCAGTGGCCATCTTGCTACAAACAACTAGACCGTTCAAGCTGGCTGGGAAACGTGACAGAACAGTTAATGGAGTCTCCAGGAGTTCCATAGTTTCCATGAGGGGCGCATGACAGAAACAACCTCTCTCAGAATCCTTGTTTTCTGTTGCCCACCAGACTACTCCCAGTTATTCTTTTTCCCGTCCCTTCGATTATTATTTCCTGCATTCCCCATCTGCACCCATCCAGCCAGCACCGGTTGCACCAGCTGCTCCCATCCAGGCAGCCCCAGCTGCTGCAGTACCACCACCGCCACCTCCACCGAAGCCACATGCACGTGCACATGTGTCCAGTGCAGATGACATAGCAGATGACGGTGGAGTGGACACAGAGGAAACAACCAACCACAGCACCGATGAGCCATTGCTATTCAGCCTCATGGCCCCAATGAGCCCACAACGCCCACCCTCCCCCAGTGTGAGGGAAATAGATGTCAGACTCAGGCGCATGGAGGAACGCCAGGATTCCTGGACTGCCCTGGTGCAGCAGCACCTCCAGGATGTGCAGTTGATGCATGAGAGCGTCCAGGCTAGTGGGTGTTGAAATGCCTGTGTACTTGGCCGGTGTACGAGAGCCATAGTACAGATGTCCAGCAGGGTAAGGGAGGGCAACAGTGCAATGTCATCAATAGCTGAGACAATGGCTATGTTCCTCCAGGCATTCCTAGACAGACAGCCCATGGCACTGGCCCATGCACCATCCACCAGTTCAGCACCTGCTAGTTCCATGCCCAGCAGCCCAAGGCGGCGTTCAATGCACTGTCCAGCTCGGCACACAGCCGCAGGCCAGACACGAAAAGGGGACGTAAACAGGCCCAGGACGCACATGTGCCCTGTCTGTGACTTGTGCAAGTACTCCTTGCAGAACATGACAGGTGTTGTGTAGAGACAGTTTGGGGGTGGGGAGGGATAGTTGGGGAGGGATTGTGGGGAGGGATAGTTTTGGCAGTTATTGTTTTTCCACATTTGTAAATCATTTCATTATACACTTTACAGTTGGTGTTGCACTGAAATCATGACGGGACGTTGCTTTTTTGGTGTAAGTGAGTTATTTATTTACTGTGCAGCGCCCAGTGTGTTAGCTAGCCTGTGCCACGTGCGTGTGTGAAGTGCTCAAAAATAGTGGTAAATCAGTTAATTGCGTGCAACACGGCCATCCATGGCATCCCAGCGATGTGCCAAAGGCAGTTCATCCTCATTGTCATCCTCCCCCGCCTCTGGTGGGTGCATGCCCAAGCCGGGGGGCAGTGGGATGTTGCGCCTGATACACATGTTTGGTGTGCAAAATGGCACAGGTCAGGACTATCTTGCCCACCTTCACAGGGCTGTACATAAGTGCACCCCCCGATCTGCTCAGGCAGCAGAACCTTGCCTTTAACAGGCCAAATGTCTGGTCTATTGTACAACGAGTACGGATGTGAGCACGGTTGTATCCCTGCTTGTGCTGGTTCTGTGGTTGCCTCACGGGGGTCATCAGCCATGGCATCATGAGATATCCAGCGTCACCTGCACAGGAGTGACAGAAAAGGTAGAAGGTCATTGTTGTGCCCGTTTCATGTTGGTACAGTCTGTATAGTGTTCACTAAGCAATGCAAAATTACACATGCCAATTGCTGGTGATATAGCATATGTCATAGTTGTGCATGTTAACATGCGCATTGTCTGTGTGAATGGATGTCCATGCATTGTATGGACTATTTTGCCTAGTATCGGGGTGATATTAGGGATTTATTTCTCCAGTTATCAATGTCAATTTAATGACACGTTCTAAATGCAATTGTGGCTGGTCGGTGCCATCACCAGGTGGCAATGTTTCTCGGCCTCCAAAATAGTATTCGGCCTGACACAGCCGTGGGTCCCTGCCGTGGGCCGCCGACCTGGTAGGCAGGGCTGACACAGGTAAGGACATTAATCTGCGTTAAAATTATAGTTAATATATTTTTGGTATTCAGTACATGCCTGAAGGCGTATTTGCATTCTGATGTACATTACGTGCTGCATGGGGGTGGTCGAACAGCATCAAAGATTATGGCAAAATGATGGATGTGGATATATTCACAGAGAGATACCATACGAGGAATTGAATGGATGGGGAAGGCGATGACAGCCTAATGATTGCCAACAAGCCAATACACCTTGGAAATATGCATGGTGGGTGTATGGTTTGCTGTTGCTTTTCCATGGCCCATTCACACCCACCTTGACCTCTGACCCTTTCACTTCAACATACACAAATGAGACTGGTGTGTGTTCTTATTGTGATCCAAATCTATAGTCCTATGATGAGCATATCACACATTCATAAATATGTCTGGCTACATTTTTGCGCTTCAGGTAACGTGCATATATGTATGTGCACTTAAAGCAGGCAGGAGACATGGCTACCTGGTGTGCGGAAAGCTACTGGTATCGGGGTGGGTAGTTGTGATGCATAAGAATGATTAGTCTGTTCAGCAGGTGGTGTGGGTTGTACTGAGTGTGCTTTTGCTGGGTTTTGGGACATTTGGTGTGATGCATTCTGGTACATGTAGTGCTTTTGATGTTGCAGTACAGGCGCCTGATCTGTTTGGACAATTGACACACGCCAGTCAAGGCCTTGAACTCAGGCATGATATTTCTGTGTTGGACATTGCATTGCACACATGCACTGCTGATAGGTGTTGTATATCCCACCATTCAACAATGCACATGCTTTGGTAAATACACTCGCCCAACAGCCAGGTACGCTATGGTGTATCCTGCCCCTCTACCCCCATTCAACAGTGCACATGCTTTGGTAGATACACTCACACAACAACCAGGTACGCTATGGTGTATCCTGCCCTCCTGGCCCCCCATTCAGCAGTGCACATGCTTTGCTAGATACACTCAACAAACAGCCATGTACGCTATGGTGTATCCTGCCCCCCTCATCAACAGTGCACATGCTTTAGTAGATACACTCACCCAACAGACAGGTACGCTCTCCGCTGTGACGTGCCATGTACCCTGGCAGCATGGAGTTCCAATACACCATGGGGTCGTGGGTTGAACCAGGGAATCTGGCACAGCAGTGGGTGATGATGTGGCGGGCATCACACACCATCTGCACATTGAGTGAGTGGTAGAGTTTTCAGTTCCTGTACACTGCCTCAACGGCATGCCTGGCCACCAGCTCTGCATGTGTGCAGTCCAATGCACTTATCACATTGGGCATGCCTGCAAGGGCGTGCATTGCGATTTGCGTGGCATTGCCCTGGTCAGCCGTTCTGGGTAGCCATATGTGATCTGCCACGTGCCGCAGGAGTGCATCAATGACCTGAAACAGGATACGCAGGAAACAGGGTTGCGATAACCCATGCAGTTCATCCACGGTGTGTTGGTAGGTGCCCGTGGCTACGAAGTGTAGTGTACCTTGAGCAAAGGGGGGTTGACTGTATGGATCTGTGTGAGGCTGACCAGGTCATCATGGATCATGTCCACTATGGATGTGATGGTCTCCCTGTCTATCCGGTACAGGGTGTGGATCTGGGTTTGGCTCAGGTTGAAGGGTGTGGCCCTTATGCGTGGTATAGGTAGCTGAGACCCTCTGTCTTCCTTACATATGGCGTCAGATCTGGGATATGGCTCAATTGAAACTAATTGAGGACCCTAACATGACTGAGACCCGAGTTCTAAGAAAACTGGTCCTGAGAAAATGAATCAACCTCACAGGGACTCTACCTTTAGACTGGGGGTTGCCTTTCACCCTTTAAAACCCCAGGCCATCCCCCGAAAGGAAGACAGTAGTGCCCAATAGTTATTACTTCTGATGTCCTCAAGACTACCTAGTACCAGGAAAGGAAAACATTGTGGTCTATCTGGACTTACAAATAGGTTGTTCTGCCACCTCAGCCATATATGTGATACCCCCCAAGAAAATGGGTATAGAGGTAGTTCCCCTTCTATCTTGTGTAGATGAAATAAAATGTGTTGTGCTCAATTTTTCTTCTACTCTAAGAAGTATTCACAGAGGAGAAATACTGGGAACCTTCATATACGAAACCAGGTGGAATTCCCAATTGAAGGGAACCACTCAAAACTCAAGCAGGTTAAATGAGCCTCAGATAGACCATCCGTTCCTTCCCCCAGAAGACCCAAATCCCACAACATCGGAATTGAAAGCCCTACTAACCTTCCATTACCTTTGGCATGGGAAGCCTAAGACCCCTTCGCTAGAGAAATTCCTTGTGAATTAATTACGGGGGGGAAGAAAATGTGTAAAGGATACACCAGGTTCCAACATTTCAAGGAGCGACGAAGTTAAAAATCTGGGAAGTCTAGAAAACGAGATGGAACCTGAGCTAGAGGAAAATATAAGGCAAATAACCAAAGAGAATCTAAATCCATACGTGCCAACATTCTGTGACCAAAACGATGTAGGATTTTTCAAGTTTCAAAATTAATACTTAGCATAACAATGACATCACAGGAAATTACACAACATACATTGTTGGCACCACTGGAGCATTCTCAGCAGCAGCACCTTTCCCTTTTGTTTTTGACACACAAGGGACAGCGTTTTTTAAAATTGTAAACGTACTTGGTGTGTTTTGCAGTGTGCCTTTGTTTTTTGCGCCTTCTGTGGTTTACGCGCACGTTGCTGTTATTTGATTTTTAAACCAAAGCTCTTTGCGGTGCGCTTCCCTAATAATAATTAACATAGACATGACTCTATGGTAATTAGGGCAAAGTCATTCCGGCACCTAAGAAGTGTGTGCCTTTAGCGCTATAATGTCCAGCAGGGCGCCGAAGACACACAAGTTTAAAAGTTGACTTACCTTATGACAGAGTGGAGTCGTCCAGACTGACACAGTGACTCAATTTAGCTGAGGCACTGCCGCGGGATCACGGCACGTCACGCTGACGCTGGCTCTGACACTGACACTACCAAGTGTGCGCAGGGCAGAGCCCAGCCAGAGTCACACGTCCCATCTCTCAGATTTTGATTGATGACAGAGGTGGGCGCCTGGCCAGGCGCACACCTCTATCATCAATCAAAATCTGAGATGGGCCGTCACGCCCCTTGGATGCTGCAGTGATCTGAGCCTCAGGCAGACAGGCATGAAAATCCATGGTGCTCCCAGGAAAGTCAGTAGGCGGTAGGACTGCTTAAAAAGCAGTATCCTACCGCCTACATCGGTAAGGTTAGCAAGTATGTAAATCTACAACTCTCAGTAGGTCTCTTCCTCGTCCATACTACTCCTGGTTGCCTCTTCTCCCAATACTGTTAGTGGTTATACATAAGGAAGTCAGGGGAGTTGATTCACAATAACCCATGAAGGCGGGGGAAGGGTTGGGTTTGTCATCAGTAGGAAAAGGGGGATACCATGTCTCTCCCAAGGGCATCCCACTCATAGTCCCCAATGACCCTCCACTTAGGTGATCCTCCCTCGCTTGTCCACCCCCAGGGTCAGGATTCAAGAGCAATGGTCTTTCCCTCACATTCATTAAGGCTTTCTATTTCTTGTGAGTCATTGAGGGATGTTTATGGGGAAGGTAGTTCTTGTTCCCTGTGTACATCAGAGAAGTATCCCAGAGGGAATCCAAACTTTTCCCATGATGGATCTGGGTCTTCTAAGGGAGTGAGCGAATAGCCAGATGGTATCTGCCCTTTCTCTCTTCTCTCTTTGGGACCATCACCCTTTTGGATCTTATTGGGGGATTTACTAAATCCTCCTAATTTGTGGGTGTATATTAGGGAGATGTTTCCTCACTTTCTTTTTCAAGGAGGGCTGTAACAGGTTTAGTGGATTCTTGTCCCGTTTTTGAGTTATCCATAGAGGAGGATGTTAAGGAATCGGAAAGGCTGACAGTCTCCCCTAAGGTGTGATTCCTATCCTGATCCCTCCCTTGTTCTACTTTTGGCATTTTATGAAATTTTTCTGGTTTGCCTGGTGGAGGGATTCTTGTATATCTTCATAGACAAGCATCCCTTCAAGTCACCCCTTTTGATCTTAATTGGGTTGGATGAAAAATTCAACAGTGTAAAATTCAGTCTACTGTCACCCGAGAGGAGAGGCAATATTTGCAGAGTTTTCCTTCTACCAGGCCTAATATACAAAGCCACGTTAGAGGGGAGGTCTACCCAGAGAAATAGGGGCATGATGATATTTTATCTTGCTTGGTCCACCCCTTCCTGGGAACAGAATAGACAGTAGTTGTTCCCCTCCACTAGTCTCTGTATAGCAGGAATGGCCCTAGAGACTAATGGATGAAAAGCTATTTCCAAGTTTGGGCTGAGAAGGGTTTGGGTTCCATATTGTCTTAACCTTCCCGCTAGTCCTGACTCAGGGGAAATGGATTGCTGGGTCTCTAACCTTGGGAAAAAGGACTGAAGGGAGATACAATGTAGATTGGTCGTCTCAACTCTCCTAGAGTTCTTGTCAGGGTTAAAGATTCCACTATTTAATTCCTCTGATCGTGACAATTCCTCCCAGTTGTTACTTGGATTCATATTAATGAGTGGGGGATCAGAGGCACTAATAATTGGGTCTCTTTTAAGGGTTCCCCAACTTGTATCGGTTGAGTCGCATCCCACTTTTGACACCATCTATGAAGGCATCTTGGAGTAAGACACAGAAAACAGATTCTAAATTAACAATACAACTTTATCAACTTAAAAGTCAGTATGGAAAAAGGGCTATGTAACCCTGTACTATGGTGGGATTTCCCTACCAAAACAAAACTAAGGAAAGTTAAAGAGTTCAATTTAGGAATTTTTCTGTGTCCAAAATCTACACTTGCCCTCAGGACTAATCTATACAATGTGTAGGGATGTCAGCAACCACTGTAGGACAGGCATGGTATCAAGAGATGACACAGACAACAGAATATGAATTCAACAATTGAATCATTATTAAGTATCAGGATGGGTGTAATGCCTAAATTGCCCTATAGCTAAGGTGGGGGTTGCCCTACCTAAAGAAACAAAGGCAAGTCTATGGGGGTCATTACGAGGTTGGAGGTAATGGAAAAACGATGCCGGTAAGGGATTACCAGCACTGCATACCGCTACGGGATATTCCGACTCAACAAGCTGCTATTAGTGCCACCGTTGATAGCATGCTCCCCGTACCGGCATGCGCACAGGCACGCGGCCCTCGGGCCCGGCAATAGCGGGATGGCGCTAACAGGAGGACATCACAAGTCAGGCGGACATGCAAATACCAGCATCATGAAGGCGGTAATGAGGCGTACCGGGATGCCGGCAATACCGGCATCGCGAACCACCCGCAAACAGCAATGTCCAGTGTTCCCAACTGCCACAGGTGCACACAATCAGCACAGGTGGTGGCAATGGAGTCTGGCCCAGCACAAAAGGAGCACACCCACACACCACAACCCTCACCACACCAGAATGGTTCCACTTGTAGTAGCAATACTGGGGCTGGAGGACATGCTTGCATTGCTACACCAGCAACAACAACAGGCACCACAGAGGAGACGCAGGAGGAGAAGGAGGGTGAGACAGGCCCAGCAAGCCCCACTAGTGCAGCCAGTGGTACCACGCAGGCAGCCCCCAATCCCTCGCATCAGAGCCAGTGCATTCAACCTAACCCCTGAACAGATCCACACCCTGTACCGTCTGGACCGGGACACCATCACCACCACTGTGGACATGATGCATGATGACATCGTCAGCCTGATTGAAATACGCACTGCCATCCCACCTCTGCTGAAGGTAGTGTCTGTGCCCCACTTCCTGGCCACAGGCACTTACCAGCACACAGGGGCACATGCATGGCATATCACAACCCTTATTTTCTTGCATGCTGAACCAAGTGCTGGATGCCCTCCTGAAGCACACAAGGGACTACATACCCCTACCACGGACTCCCCAGGAGATCTTTGACCCAAAAGTTGGCTTCCATGCACTGGCAGGCATGCCAAAATGTATTGGTGCACTTGACTGCACCCATGTGGAATTGGTGGTCCTGCATGCAACAGAGGTGGTGTACCACATTCGTAAACTATATCACTCAATCAATGTACAGTTGGTATGTGGCTCCAGCAAGACCATCGCACATTGTTGTGCCCGATTTCCCGGATCAACTCATGACTCAATGGTCCTGCGCAACTCCACGCTACCACGCTACATGGAGCGACATGCAGGACGACGTGCCTGGCTGCTTGGTAAGTAGCATGACAGGCACATGGCAGTGAAATGGGGGGAGAGATGCACACACCACCATGGTGTCATTGCTGTGGTGACAGCACGATGTGCACATCCCAAATCACTGTGCCCCAAAGCATCCCAAAATGAATCTGACTACCAATTCCCATAGCAAATAAGTAAGCTGCACACCTATCACAACATGCCAAACTTAAAACCACCCCACATCCCACAACACGTGCACCACCCATCATCGGACCTCACCCTCCGTAACACAATCCAGCAACATGCTGTGAGTATTCACAATGTAAATGTCTACAGCAAATCACTACACAGGACAAGCATCCATGAGAGTGCACATAACAAAACCACCAAGGGAATCCACTGCTTGTCACAGGGCCACCACCACAGTAGTGCAGCATGTCACCATGGGAATAATCAGCGCTGAATGCCAAATAATGGAGAGACTACTGCCAACGCTGCCAGTCAGAAATTCTTACAGAACACTACACATCACATAGATATCACAAACACAGCGGTATGCGTCCACAATGCATGAACAACATCAAGGCAGTGTACACTGTATCATCTTGAAGATGCAATGCACCCCATAAAACCATGGCACAGCACACATTGAGGGAATGAAAAATGTGTGCATATAACCAGGGACATGTGCATGTGACCAACAAATATCTGCAGGCATGTGTGATAAGTACAGCTGTCCATCATGAATCGACTAAGACATACCTTATTTTGCTCCCATGCAGGTGAGAGTGGCTATCCCTTGAAGCCGTGGCTCCTCACCCCTGTCCGAAACCCACAGAACAGGCACAAGGAGGACTACAATAGTTCCCATACCTGTACCCGTGTGGTCATCGAGCAGACATTTGGCCCGTTGAAGGCATGTTTTCGCTGTCTTAGTCGGTCGGGTGGGGCACTCCTCTATAGGCATGAGAAGGTGGCCAAGATCATCATGGCATGTGTCTTGCTGCACAACATGTGTATCCGACGGAACGTGCCCCTGCCCCCTGACATTGAACTGCAACCACCAGGTGATGATGAAGGGAATGAAGAAGATGTGGCCGCACACCATCGCGGTGCCGATGCACAGGCGGGATGTGCCGTGCGCCAGTCTATGATTGGACAATATTTCTAAGACACATGGGTGCAGAGGGTGAAATGAATGTGGGACAGAGGGCGCTGGCTGTGGGAGTACATGTACACTATGCACTGTATAGCAATAAATGACACATATGCAATAAGGAATGTCCACTCAAGTATTTTTTCTGCTACACAACGGGTGTATTAAACTGTTAAATTGTACAAAGTGCTCAAACCCTCCACCTCAAACACACCCTCTCCCCCTCCCACTCCCCCCACAACTCCTCCACACACCCTCTACCCCCTCCCCCCCCCCACAACTCCCCCACACACCCTCTCCCCCCTCCACCTCCCCCCACAACTCCCCCACACACCCTCTCCCCCCCACAACCCCCCCCACAACCCCCCCACACATGGTGTCCAAGCAAATGCTACAGGAGTCTGCATCTATTGCCTTCATCAGGCTGCCCCATCTACATTGGTCCACTTCCCGAACCTGGTGGCGGCATGTCCGATTGACGCAAGGTGCGCGCTGACCGGCGAAGGGGGCTGGTTTAAGTGGAGCTGCATGATGTGTTGTCCCGCCCCTCCTGCCTTGCCTGGGCACTGTCGGACTCAAACTGCCTAACAAGGGCAGTGAGCTCCTCCTGGCACTGCACCGAATGTTCCATTAGCGGCACCCCACCCCGGACACCGGTGGAGGTGGATGCTGCATGTGTGACATTTGCAGAGTCGTGTGGCACCTCCGTGGGGTTCATGCTCCCTTGCCCTGGCTCCCCTCCAGACAGCTCCTGTGTACTGTCATAGGTGGAGTACAAAGGTGTGACCTTGGTTGATGGTGGGGGACTGGGTGTGGCAGGTAAGTCCGAAGAGACATCCTCCACAGGGACACAAACCTGGCCCTGGCTCTGCGCATCCTCGTCCGTCTGGGGGGCCGTGGCTGCTGCCTCCCCAACAGAGCTGTTTGCAGCTGAAAGGGCCCCATCGGCCACTGTCTCCTGTGCAGGGACCACAGTTGTTGTGGGGACTGTAGCAGAGGCCCTTAGCGGCACCAGTGCCGTGGCATCCTGTGATGTCTGGCTCTTCTGTGCCTGTTGTGGCTTGTCTGGCCCTTTCGATGTCGAAGGCCTGTTGCCTTCTTCCCCGCCCCTGGGCCTCTTCCAGGGAGTTGTTGCCTGAGCGGCCGAGTCCCGGGCCTCGCTGTCAGGGGAGTTGGGACCACCGCCAGTAGCCAGGCCCTGGCTCCGGTTGGCCGACATTATGTTCCTGACTCTCAGGCACAGGTCATCCCACCGTTTGCGCACGTCCTTGACTGTGCGTTGGGTGTTTCCTACAGCACTGACTTTTTGGGCCACAAGTTGCCAGATCTCTTTCTTCTTTATCTGTGCCTCTCTCTTGAGGTTGTTGGCAAACACAACCTCCGCATTATCTGGCAATGATGCTGTTGGTGATGGTCTTTTTCTGCAGTTGTAAATAGGCTCCAGGTCCTGTGTAGTGAGGATGGCAATGGATTGTGTTTTTCAAGATGGCCGCCGTGCTCTTTCCCGTTCCGGCGCGATGACGCTACTTCCGGTTCCGTTTATTAGCAGGCACCGCTATTAGCGGTCCCCGCTAATAGCGGTGGCCGCTAACAGCAGTGCCCGCTAATGCTATATCCATTGATGCCAGTCACGTTATTATGGGGAGGACGGCGACGGTAGTGCTGTCTGCGCTTTCCATGATGCCGCTAAGGGGCTTTTTTGGGACTTTAGCGGCATACCAGTACTGTCGGTACCGGCCTGCCGCTACACTCGTGCATGCGAACTCGTATTAGCCCACTATTAGCGGGCTCTTTCCTACACAGACACAATATTTGCTCCATGCTCGTAAAAACTGTTTTTTACCTCCAACCTCGTAATGACCCCCTATGTCTGTAAGTCCAATACAAGAATGTGTCTGCATCAAAACCTATGCTTGCTCTCACGCCGAATACAGAAATTTGGTGTAAAGTTATTCTAACTCAATAGTGTTAACAAATAAGTCTGGAGCAATCTCCGGCTCCCTTCACAAGTTCAGGACACAGTTCCAACAATTATAGGTTACAAACATTCCTTCAGGACTTGGGTTTCTCTTCCCCAAGTTTCAAGCACACTTAGTTTCAGTGTACAAAGTTCAGAAGGAGCTTACGGTTCCCTTTCCCAAGCTTAAAGTCTTGGTTCACAAAACAATTTTCCAAAGGAGCTTGGGGTATCCTTCCCTAAGATTCAAGTACTGGTCCACAAAAGTAATGTTCCAAAGGAGCTCAGAGATCCCTTCCCCAAGCTTCAAGCACTGATTCACAAAACATTCTCACAATGTTCAACCTTATCTTGTTTCAAAGTTGCTTTCACACTTCTGGATTTGTTGGGGCTTCCTGGTCTAGACGCAGTTCACAGTCTGCACGGCCCACCCATTACAGGTCATGCAACCAGTTGCCTATGTCCAGCTCTCGGCCACCTTGGGGATTCACAAAGACTTACAAGTTCATAGATTAATGATTTGCTTTTCTGGATACTTCTTTGGCTCTCTTTTCCATAAGATACTGCGTTGGCTTTCATTGACAGCCTTCATTTTTACTTGTTCAGTTTACTCCTGCCCATTCAGCATTTTGCTCCCACTTCACTGGCTCACCTCGGCTGTTCATCCACAGCTTTCATTCTCTTATTCACAGGATTCTTATTTCGTGTTACTTTCCCAATGTTCTTGGTTAATCAGAGAAGTTTGAACACATACTGCTCAAATGTGACCACTTTGATGTAGCGTTTCTACAATATCCACTTTAAACTTTTCATTCATTTCAGATTGTCCTCCCGCTTTGATCAGAGGTTTTCGAGAATGTGCCGATTGCACACGACCACTCCCATACAATGTAATTCAGTCTCTTTTATACGCGCATGGGGTTTCTCGCATTCCTCTGAAACTCACCGGTCGCTGCGTTCTTTTCCTCCGTTTCCTCGTTAAGATGATTTCCTTGGCTTGAGGTCAGGGCCTACCTCCTACCCCTCTGACACCCCTGAATCGGCACTTCCATTCAGGGGAACAAGCATTTCTTGGCCATATTGAGGGGACCGCCACTTTCCATGGCTCCCTTCTCCTGCCTTCTCCGGCTCCCTCACCACGCAATGACACTTTGCTTTGCTCTGCAGTTTTTCAGCATCCCGGCATCTCGTTATCCTCTGGCTTCTCGCCGGTTGGGCTGGCCTTCCTGCAATACAACGTCCTTTCATCAACAGCTATTTTTTTGACAGGTTTTTTAATGAAAATGTTTCGCTGAAAATAAACCATCAAAAAATATAGGGATGGTAGGGTGGGAAAGGGCATATAAAAGGGCTGGTGGTGGGGAATAATTAAAAAAAACGATAGGGGAGGGGGAAACCCCCTCATAAAATAAAGAAATACAGTTTTTGATGTTTTTTTTGGGTGAAAACCTTTCATAAAAAAACCTGTCCAAAAAATAACTGTTGATGAAAGAACATAGAACCCTTCTTGCTGCTTTCTCTCTCTCAGTTCACTGGTGCTCCACTTTTGAATGAATTGCATAAAGCAAAGGAGATAGAGGACATCCTTTTTGGTTCCCCTCTCTAATCTGATCTAATCGGACCCGAAAGCTGTCCATTGATGGTCCGGCGGAGGGTTGGGGTTTGATAATTCGCTTGTATCTTATGAATATAGCATTCGCCAAACCCCATTTTATTCATTGTCTTAAAAAGAAAGGGCCCCTCCACACGATCAAATGCCTTTTCAGCATCGAATGCGAGGAGTACCGATGAGATCCCACACCGTTCAACTTTCTCAATTAGGTAACATACCCTGCTTATATTATCAAAGGTTTGACATTGTTTAATAAACCCTGCTTGATCAGGCCCTATTAACACATGGAGTCTGTCCTCTACTCGAGAAGCTAATATCTTAGTATACATTTTAGCATCAATGTTGATTAGTGCTATTGGGCGATACGACCCACACTGTGCCAGGTCTTTGCCCGGTTTTGCGAATACCACTAGTTTGGCCTCATCCATTGAGGCTGTAATGTGCCCAGTTTTTTCAAAGGAGTTATACAGACTCGTTAAGTGGGGAACCAGAATTTGCCGATATTTCTTATAGAAATCAGCTGTAAAGCCGTCAGGTCCCGGAGCCTTTATCAGGGGAAGTTTTCTTATAGCGGCATGAACTTCCTCCTCTGTAATGTCCCACTCAAGATCTTCCCTATCTGACCTAGGTAGCTTCGGAAGAGATACATCTGCCAGATATGAGCTCAGCGGCCCCTCCCGTATCCCATCGGAAGAGTACAACGTGCCATGGAACCGTTCGAAACACCTCATAATTCCCTCCATATCTGTCACATTTCCCCCTTCCCCTTCACTGATTTGTAGGATCGTTTGGGTAGCCGTCCTCTGTCTTAGTTGTCGTGCTAATAGCCTACCCGCTTTATTCCCCTCTCGATAATAATGTTGTTTACCTCTGAATAGGGTCCTTTCTGCCTTTTTTGCCTTTAGTAATTCGAGCTGTCCTCGAATTGCTCTATAAGATTTCATTGTTTCCCTCGTAGGGTAGTTACCCATTTTCAGCATTATATTCTTGAGTTGTATCCCTAAGTCCTCCTTTAGTTGCTGATTCATCTTTTCCCTCAGAGTTTTGCGTGCTATGAGTTCCCCCCTGATTACCGCTTTAAGGCATCCCACCATATCCCTGGAGATGTATCCGCCATTGCATTTTTCCCAAAATAGGCCTGAAGTCTTTCCTCTATCTCTCACGAGAAGACCATATCCGCAAGGATCCATTATGGTAAAACACATTTCCAAAGCCCCCTATTACTAGATGTCATGGTCAATATCACCCCCACGGGTGCATGATCCAATAGTGCAATCCATTCCACAGAGACTTCCTGAATTTGTCCTGCCAATCTGGCAGATACCCAAATATAGTCCATTTGAGACTGAGTCCTATGAACATGCGAGTAAAACGTGAATCCCAACTCCTTGCCCTTATTAACTCGCCACACATCGACTAACTCCAATCGTGTAGATTTGTCTTTAAGTTGTTGTGATGGTGTGCCCTGTGGCATGTATCCCACTCGGCTACTGTCAACCTCTGCTTCCCATGTCATGTTGAAATCTCCTGTCACTATGATATGCCCCTCCGCAATACATTCGAATGCCTCCAGCGTTGCCTTCAGAAAGCCTTCTTGACCTGAATTTGGTGCATACACCATCGCTTCAGTGGATATTTCCATCTGAATGCGAGGTTTCACAAATAGGTATCTCCCCTGTTTATCACTCACTGAGTTCAAGATCACCATATGTGGATTATTTCTGAACGCTATTAGGACCCCCTTTTTTTTCTCATTCATATTCACCTGGAATATCTGTGGAAAGCCTTGTAATCTAATATGCGATTTGTCTTTCCTAGATATGTGGGTTTCTTGAAGTGTGAGAAAACCCAGTTTCTCACGCCTCAGGAAGGATCCCAGCTTGCATCGCTTTGCCAGCTAATGTAACCCTTGAATGTTATGCATGAGTATTTTAAGACCCATGTTGAGTACCTTGTCCATTCTGTCCCCTACCCCTTTGCAGGGTCCTTGCCACTAATCCCTTTTGGGGTCCCTAAGAATCCCAACCGACCCAGTCATCTTTGAAATAAAATGCACACATTTGGACCATTCAATCACTTATATTCTTGCCCGCCTCCCCCTGCCGTGCCTCTGCGTTAATCCTGCTGATCCTCCTCCCAATCCCCCCAAACACCTCCCTCCCTATTGCACCATCCCCATCTCTCCCCTAATCCCCCAAACTTTGACCCAAGCCGATACATGGGTCCTAGTGACAACCACGGGGAGACCCTGTCCATGAACCTGTAAACTACCTTGGGATAACCAACTGAAGATAGATAAACTAACCCTCTCCAAGAGATTCCAAACCCGTTCCCTGCTGTGACCCCAAACACGTCCTGGCGCACCATTCCCAACTCTGTTCTCCCTGCCCCATTCGCTTTCTGATGTCCCACCTATACTCTCCAGTATACCTGGTTTACCTGGTCTCCCCTACTTCACCCCTCGGAAAGTGGCGGGTCCTTCGATTTGTCCCATCCTTTCGGAAAACAGGCTCTTATTGTCTTGCTTTGCCGTGGACAACTCCCATAGCCGCCTGTGCTGGGAGGTCCTGCCTCCCACTTCCGAAGTCCCAGTCCGGTCACCACTTTCAGTTGCTAGGACATCCAAACCTTCCTCACACGATGTTACTCTAAACTGTCTACCCTTCTTTGAAAATAGCAAGCTAAAAGGAAAGGTCCACCTGTAACAAAACTTCTCCTGGTTTGGAATGTTTGTGAGTTGATTCATCAGCCTCCTTTTGAATAGGGTGGAATATGCCAGATCTTGATATAGTTGTATTTCCGAGCCATTGATGGTTAAAGACGTACTGGTGCGTGCTGCCCTCAGAATTCATTCCTTCTGCCCATTGAACTCAAGTGGCAACAGTAAAAAAAGACACAAGTGATCACAGTTCAAGGGTGTTTATTAAATTGTAAATACAGGGTGGAAACTAAACCTAAATCTAAGATGGGAGCAAGCTTCGATCATCAAATGAAAAATAAGGCAGTCCTTGTGACGTTGTGTTACAACTAATTACAGAAAGAGTGTGGGATAGGATTTTCAATAAAGAAATAAGTGATCACAAATAATAAGTCAGCATGTGATTGCCAGGGGTTTCCCTTCCCCACGATTTGAGCACGGGACAAAGTGGATTTCCTGAGCACAGCACACGCTCAAGCTTTCCCAGCACAAGCTGACAGTTCCATACTAGCTATCAGGTCCTTTGATGACCAAGTCTCTTTTCAATAAAATTCTCTTGCCTTTGAGGCCTGATGTATCCAACAAACAAACACAAAGTTCTGTTCCACGTATACTGTGGGTGATGGATTTACCCCTGGGTCGCCCTCTTCCGGGCGTAGACCCTTCATGAACTGTATTCAACAATTCAGCTATACAGTTCATTTTTCAATCAACTTTGGGTGGTAACTTTCCACCCCTGGATCTCCCTCCTTCGGAATTGGACCCCTTTCAGATGTCAGCCTCCCTCTTCTGGATTCACTATGGCTTTTCTTACGTTGCCAATTTGAATGTCTTTTCAAACATTTCACTGTGGACATCCCTCAATCGGGTTCACTCCTGTCAACACACTGGGCCTCATTACGGGTCTGGCGGTAAATTAATCGTAATTACTGGCATGCCGGTGCTACCTTGTCCGTGAAGCACTGCTGCCGGAATCAACCATTGATTCCGCGTTAGCGTGCATGCGCATTCTGGCATGCTGGAAACGGTTGCACCGGCGTGCCGGTTATACCACCGGGCCTCCCCCGAAACACCCACACCACCACCCTCGGTGCCGGTGACTCCGATTCCGGCTCCACGCTACCGGACTCACCAGCACCAGTAACAACAGTGCCATTATTACCATGACCAGAAATAAGACATTCACCGGAAAAAGAAATGGACCAGCGGCCATTAACAAAACACAGTCCATTGCAATGCTCTGAGCACAGGAGTGATACCCACATCCCGAGCACATAATCAGATCAGGAGACATGTCAGCAAGGGTACCTGCAACCCGGAGGCGCAAGCCGCGTTTCAGCGAGGCTGAATTGAACATGCTCGCAGATACTATAGTCGAGCATGCTGACCAAATATTCAGCAATTACCTCATAAGGCAAGCGCAGTTAGGCAAGAAGTCAATCTGGGAGGAGGTGACCCAGAAGGTCACGGCAGATGGAACACCACCACAAACTGTCTTTGACTGCCACAAAAGGTGAGACGACCTTCGTTTGAGGGTGTGAAACCTCCTGTAGGCCCAGCGCACCCAGGGCATGGCCACAGGAGGCAGCACTGCATCCCCCCAACCACCTGCAGCCATGGGAGGAGACCTGCAGTAGCATGCTGCAACTAGGGTCGATTGAGGGAGTTGGTGCAGCAGAGGCCAGAGCTGTGTCATCAGAGGAGGATGGTGAGTCCCCGTAAACCCAATGTCACATCATCCACCTTGTCCACACTGCATACAATAGTTTCGGCAAACATGTCAAGTATGTCGTGCACAACGCCAGTACAGCCCTGCCGGCCGCCCCCCCCCTGCAACCTGGTTGCACACATCCACATACACCTTGCACCCAAACCTCATTCATACCCTACTCACACAGTGAACATAACACAGGCCCTCTGTATCGCCCTCAAATGATGCTCCTGCTGGCACTCAGACACACATCCCCCTGACGCAGCCTAACTTATGTTGTTACCGCCGTGCTAGCACAGGCCCAAAGTCACGTCAGTGCCTGCACCACCAGCAAAAGATGTGCCGCACACAGCAATGAAACATGTGGCCCCCTCGTCCCATCCACCATGACCCATGTTGCAAAATCAGCACTGACGCATTAAGTGCCATAGGCAACAGTCACATGTGGAACACATCCATGGCACAACCAGCCACAACACATTATCATACAGTTGTGTGCCACACCCATAACACCCTAACCGAGAAACAGAAGTACACCACAGAAGTGCCACTGCACACACCATGTTGGCACACCACACATGCACCCGCACAGTATCCCTGACACAAGCATGTGTGCACCATGGCATAGCCACCACCATGTCCCTGACACAGCATTGTCATCAAAAAGTAGTAGTATTCATGTCTGTCTCATCAGGCCACACCCATCACTGATGCCCTGCCTTTCTGACTCCCTCAGGCACATCATCTGGCAATGAGGCTGGCCAGCCAAGTACATCGAGGGCCACCAGGCCTCGCCGCAGACAGACCACCACCATGTCCACACAGGACTCCACAGCATCCTCCGGCAGACGTGAGAGTGCATCCACATCCACTTCCCACCAGCCGCCCACCATCCCAGAGACACCTGCACCTGTGCCGCCCACCATCCCAGTGGCACCTGCACCACTGTCGCCCACCATCCCGGTGGCACCTGCACCACTGTCGCCCACCATCCCGGTGGCACCTGCACCCCTGCCGCCCACCATCCCGGTGGCACCTGCACCCCTGCCGCCCACCATCCCGGTGGCACCTGCACCCCTGCAAGGACGTATGTCTACAAAGGGGTCCTAAAGAAAACAGTGGGGGTGAGGCTGGAGCAGAAAGTGTTGACACGGACCAGAGCTACGAGGAGGCCATTGCCTTCAGTCCCATGAGCCCAAATAGCCCCCAACCTCCACCCTTACACAGTGTCAGGGACATTGAAGGGCGCTTGTCACGGCAGGATTCCCTGACCTCACTTGTGCAACAGAACCTTCATGAGGCACAACTCATGGGGGAGAGTGTTCAAGTCAGTTCGAGGAGGAATGCACGGACACGGGGCTGTAACGCTCACCTGATTCCCACGGAGGCGCGGGTCTTGGCAGGAAGCTGTCTGTGACTCGAAAAGTGATGTGCAGGACTCGATTGGCTTCTGGGGTCGAACCTCTTCGCACTGTGTGTCGGACTCGAAGAGTGAGGTTTCTGCAGGTGAAAGAATATGGGGGTTAATGGTCTAGGTAGTTGAATGTCCCTCTCTCCCTCTCTCTTCCCAGCTTTTTCGTAGAGCCCCGAGGTCAACGTGCTCACCTTATATAGGTGAATGCTGGGCTCTCCATCTGCGTCTGGTGCAAGGTGCCGTTGCCAGTTCCTTCACTGGTGAAACATAGGCCTCTTGAATTCAGAGGATGGTTACCGTCGTTGTCTGCACGAGCGGTGAGTTTCTGGACACCTTTTGTCTTTATAGTCTTTAAATGCGTGGCACGTTTATATGCAGAATCTATATAATGCTTTTCCCTTATGTATTGCAGGGCTCTTGAGATGGAAGATGAAGTAAAGCGCCTGGAAGTTTGTAAGTATGGCAAGCGCTCTAATTGTCTCTTTCCTTGCACCTTAGTTCGTGTTAAAGAGACGCCGGAGTATTTGCAGGCGTTTTATTGCGACGAGCGGGATGGACGTAAGTAAATACCTGCTTAATGTCTTTTCTTTTGCCTTTCAGATGTTGGTTTGCAGCGCCGGAGTCCGCGGAATGCCAGTAAGTTGTTAACGATGCTTTGTCTTTACAGGCGGCGATGCAGAACGAAGAAATCCGGAATCCACAGCGTGCCGGTAAGTATGGCAATACTTTTGCCTTTGCAGGTGGAGATGTGGCGTGACGAAGCGGCCGCAGCCGATGGATCAGGTGAGTAAGTGCTGCGTGTAAAGTTCGCCTTGCTAACCTGTTGTTTCTGTTCTTTGCAGGTGCTGATGATGTCTGGATACTGAAATGGTAAGTAGGATTCTTGCAGGTCCAGGATCAGAAGAAGAAAAGCCGGAGCAGACTCGGTGAGCGTTCTGCTGCAGATGCAGAATAATCATCTATCGTGTGTGGTTTAAATAGCCTTGGAGTGATGAGGCGTCTTCTTCCACGGCCCCGCCTAGGTAAGAAAAGAGTTCCAGTTTCCAGAAGAGTTCCAGTGCTGTATCCAGGGAGTGGAGCTGCCCCACCCAGGTAAGAAAGTAGTCCCTGTTCATAGATAGCTTCTAAGTGGCTGGTAAGTAAGCAGCATGGTCTGCTGCAGGTAAGCCCACCCACGCATCCTCACACCTATTATGAGCCCGGCGCTTCCAGTGCCGGGACCAATGGTTTTGATGAGCCTGGTGCCACCGGCGCCAGGACAAGGTCCAAAAGGTCCCAGTGGGGACCGGCTGGTGCCTAGGATTAGGGTTAGGGGCCTGCTTCCAAGGACGTTGGGCTGGTCCTGGCTCCTTGGAAGCAGTGATCATGACAGTACCCCCCCTCAAGGCCCCTCCTAAGCGTGTCTTCTCCGGGGGTTTCGGCTTGTCGGGGTGATTCAGATGGAACTTTTTGACCAGACGAGGTGCGTGGACGTATTCTGAAGGTTCCCAAGACCTTTCCTGGGCGCCGTAACCTTTCCAATCAACCAGATAATATAACTTAGATTTGAAGATTTTGGAGTCTAGGATGTTCTTTACTTCAAATTCAAGTTCTCCATCTACTAAAACCGGTTCTGGGAGTTCAGTCAATCGGGTTTCTGGTTGCACAGGTTTTAATAAGGAGACACGGAATACTGGGTGTATTTTCATATGCGTAGGTAACTCCAATTTGACAGCCACCGGATTAATTATGGCAGATGTGAGATAGGGTCCAAGGTATCTCGGGATGAAGGTGCGGGGTCCCTTTAGAGGCAGGTGCTTAGTGGATAGCCAGACTTGATCTCCTACAGCGTAATGAGGAGCCTCTTTACGGTGTCGATCTGCTCCTCTTTTGAATTGAGCTTTAGCTCTTTGCAGATGGGCCGAGGCTTCCTTAAAAGCACGGGTGATCTCCGAGTGCAAGTGATCCACAGCAGGTGCTTCGAATTCTTGGGGAGGATCCAGGTTAGAGGTTCTAGGATGGTGTCCGTATAGTAAGAAGAAGGGAGTCTTCCCTGTTCCAGAATGAATCGAATTATTATAAGCGTATTCAGCGATCCAAAGAATATCCTTCCAGGGGTTTTCAGTTTGTTGGAGCATGCAACGTAGATATTGCTCTAGAGTTTGATTTGTCCTTTCGGTTTGTCCGTCAGTTTGGGGATGGTGACTAGTTGAAAGTCTTACATCAATTTGGGCTAGACGACAGCAACTGCGCCAGAAGTGAGAGATGAATTGACTTCCCCTATCGGAGACTAAAACCGAGGGAAAACCGTGTAGCCGAACAATGTTTTCTAAGAATTCTCGGGCCAATACTGAGGCTGATGGTAGACCCTTTAGGGGAATGAAGTGAGCCATCTTGGAGAATAGATCCACGACTACTAAAATGGTAGTATACCCCGAGCATGGAGGTAAGTCCGTGATGAAATCCATGGACGGGGTATGCCATGGACAGGGAGGGATGTCTAGTGGCTGTAGTAGGCCGGCTGGTTTTTCCTTCCGACTTTTCTTCTGGGCACACACACCGCAGGAGATTACAAAGTCTCTAATATCCTTTTTCCATGACGGCCACCAGAAATGTCTTTTAATCTTTTCCATGGTTTTGGTAATGCCAGGGTGACCCTCCATTAGAGAGTCGTGATAACAGGAGATTACTTGTTTTTGTATTTTCTCACAGGGTAAATGCAATCGTCCTCGGAAATATGGTAGGTCTTGATCCACTGAAAATTCTTTCCCCTTTAATTGCCAATCTTGTAAATCGCCCGGAGTTAGGAGTGATTTAACCATGGTCTTGATGTCTTCAAAAGATTGAGCGCTGACCAAACCCAAAATTCTTTGTTCTGGAATTATGGGTATTGGTTCTGGATTGGTCAAATGTTCATCTACCCCCACCCGGGAGAGGGCATCTGCTTTTCCGTTCTTACTGCCTGGTCGATAAGTAATTATAAAGTCAAATTCGGCTAGAAACAGAGCCCAGCGAAGCTGTCTGGAAGATTGAGCTTTGGCCGTCTTTAGATATTGTAAATTGCGGTGGTCAGTCATTACGGTGACTGTGTGTCTGGCTCCTAGAAGATAATGCCGCCAGGCTTTAAAGGCCGATCTGATGGCCAAAAGTTCCTTGTCTGTAATTGAATAGTTGATCTCGGGAGGCGAAAACTTGCGAGACCAAAAGGCAACAGGATGTAGTTGGTGTGTGACCGGATCTCTTTGTGATAACACTGCCCCCATAGCAAGACTAGAAGCATCCGTTTCCACGATGTAAGGAAGTTCTGGGCGAGGATGTTTTAAAACAGGTGCAGAAATGAATTTAGCTTTTAAGTCTTGAAAAGCTTGTTCTGCTTCAGAAGACCACTCAAAACGTTTGTTCTTTTTCAACAGAGCGGTGATGGGCTGGACTATCCGAGAAAATTCAGGAATGAATCTGCGGTAAAAGTTAGCGAATCCTAACATGTTTTGAACTCCTTTTACAGATGTTGGTGATGGCCACTTGATAATTGCATCAACTTTCTTTGAATCCATATGGACTCCGTTAGGCGACAATATGAATCCCAGGAACTCGACTTCCGTTACGTTGAAAACGCATTTCTCAAGCTTAGCAAAGAGATTATGTTGACGCAATCTCTCGAGAACCTTTTTAACGTGTCTCTGATGTTCTTCTTCAGATGATGAATAGACGAGGATGTCGTCAATGTAGACAACAACACACACGTCTATGAGTTCTCTAAGGACATCGTTCATAAAATATTGGAAAGCAGCAGGAGCATTACACAGTCCAAAGGGCATCACTTGATATTCGAATAGCCAGTACTTGGTGCGGAAGGCCGTTTTCCATTTATCACCCTCTTTTATCCGTACCAAGTGGTAGGCTCCTCTGAGATCCAGCTTTGTGTATATACATGCATCTTTGACTTGGAC
Organism: Ambystoma mexicanum; assembly: GCF_040938575.1. Classification (NCBI taxonomy): domain Eukaryota; kingdom Metazoa; phylum Chordata; class Amphibia; order Caudata; family Ambystomatidae; genus Ambystoma; species Ambystoma mexicanum. The sequence continues at coordinate 110,242,553 of NC_090929.1, read as the reverse complement.
CAGGAGTTCAGGGATCAAAGGTAACGGGTATCTGTTTTTAACAGTGATCTGATTCAGGGCGTGGTAATCTATGCAAGTCCTAAGGTCTCCTTCCTTTTTCGGAACGAAGAACAAAGCCGATGAAGCTGGAGATTTTGAAGGACGGATAAACCTGTTAGCTAGGTATTGGTCCAGGTACTGTCTGAGGTGAAGGTTCTCTGGCTCGGTGAGGGCATAAATCCTGCTGCAAGGAGGAGTTGTTCCAGGTATCAGATCTATTTGACAGTCGTAAGACCTATGAGGAGGCAGGGTGTTAGCTTGATCCTTCCGGAAGACGTCTTGGAATTCCTGGTATTCGGGAGGTAATTTGAGAACCTCCTCAGAAGAGATTGCCGCCAGTGAAACATCAGACCGAGGATAACAAGTGGTAAAACACTCTGGAAACTGAACCGTCTTTGCTCGCCAATCGATCTGAGGATTGTGCTTCTCTAACCAAGGGATTCCCAGAATGATCTGGAACTGAGGGGCCTTGATTACATCGAACACGATTCTCTCCCGGTGTCCATCTTGACTCACTAGCATCACTTCTTGGGTGGCATGCGTTACTGGTCCGGAGGCTATCTCCGTGCCATCCACAGTAGTGATGATGTCTTTTACTGCCTTAGGGACAAGGGGTAGATTCATCCTTGATACCATTTCACGGTCCACATAGTTACCGATTGCTCCGCTGTCAATGTAAGCTTCAATTGCATGCAAACGATCCGGACGTTCAGGACTAATGAGGACCATGGGTATCACGAAATGCGAGGTCACGGGACAGATCTTAACGCTCGGCAAGAGGACCTCTACTCTTGTCGGGCGAGGTTGTTTCCCTGCTCTGATTTTGTGGTACAGGTATCCGCGGCTCCTACAGTCTTCTTAGCTGGTTTCACTGGACAGTCCCGAAGAAAGTGTCCTGAGTTTCCGCAATAGAGGCATAATTGCAGCTGCCTTCTTCTTTCCCGCTCTTTCTGGGTTAAAGGTCCTTTCATGCCCCCTATTTGCATGGGTTCCACAGTGTCAGCTCCCTTATTCGAGGTCTGTGGTTTAGAAAACACTCGGGTATCAAATCTGGAACGATCTGCCTTCCTGTTCTGTAGTCTATGGTCTAATTGGACAACTAAGTCAATATAATCAGAACATTCTTGTGGAGGATTCACAACTTGCGCTAACACATCCTTGAGCTCTCCATGCAGGCCTCTGTAGAAAAGCGTTATTCTCTTGTCCTCGGGCCATTGTGTTTCCACTATGAGTCTATTGAAGGAGGCTATATAAGTCAAGAGGTCTTGATTACCCTGTCGTAATGAGAGAAGTTCATTGCCCAAGGCCTGCCCTTGTGCATGTCTTGCGAACAGTTTCTCCATGCTGGACTGGAAGGCCTGAAAATCATGTAAAACCGGATCATCCTGGGTGACTAACAGGATCGACCAATCCGCAGCGCTGCCACTGAGATAAGAAAGCACGAAAGCCACCTTGGTCTGGTCTGTTGGGAATGCAGCTGGTCGACATAAGAAGTGTAGGCGGCACTGGTTGATGAACACTGCGAATTTCCATGGATCACCAGAAAAGCATTCGGGCGGAGCCAAGGGCACATTACCGGGCAGATTGATTTGCACTGGATTTGAAGCTGATGCAGAAGGATAACTCCCTCCTGGAACGGGCAAAGGTGTCTGTCCTGCCTGCGTTTGTAACAACTGCCTAGCAAGGTCCTCTGTTCGCTCCTTGGAAATTATGAGTTCTTTTCTTAGAGAGTTTGTTTCCTGACGAGCTGCATGTACTTCTGCTCTTAATTCCCCGAGCAACTGGGCTAGTCGATTAGTGTCTGAGGTTTCCATTGCGCCTGGGTAGGAGTTTTGTGGTGGGCTTCGCGTTCTGTAACGCTCACCTTATTCCCACGGAGGCGCGGGTCTTGGCAGGAAGCTGTCTGTGACTCGAAAAGTGATGTGCAGGACTCGATTGCCTTCTGGGGTCAAACCTCTTCGCACTGTGTGTCGGACTCGAAGAGTGAGGTTTCTGCAGGTGAAAGAATATGGGGGTTAATGGTCTGGGTAGTTGAATGTCCCTCTCTCCCTCTCTCTTCCCAGCTTTTTCGTAGAGCCCCCAGGTCAACGTGCTCACCTTATATAGGGGAATGCTGGGCTCTCCATCTGCGTCTGGTGCAGGATGCCGTTGCCAGTTCCTTCACTGGTGAAACATAGGCCTCTTGAATTCAGAGGATGGTTACCGTCGTTGTCTGCACGAGCGGTGAGTTTCTGGACACCTTTTGTCTTTATAGTCTTTAAATGCGTGGCACGTTTATATGCAGAATCTATATAATGCTTTTCCCTTATGTATTGCAGGACTCTTGAGATGGAAGATGAATTAAAGCGCCTGGAAGTTTGTAAGTATGGCAAGCGCTCTAATTGTCTCTTTCCTTGCAGCTTAGTTCGTGTTAAAGAGACGCCAGAGTATTTGCAGGCGTTTTATTGCGACGAGCGGGATGGACGTAAGTAAATACCTGCTTAATGTCTTTTCTTTTGCCTTTCAGATGTTGGTTTGCAGCGCCGGAGTCTGCGGAATGCCAGTAAGTTGTTAACGATGCTTTGTCTTTACAGGCGGCGATGCAGAACGAAGAAATCCGGAATCCACAGCGTGCCGGTAAGTATGGAAATACTTTTGCCTTTGCAGGTGGAGATGCGGCGTGACGAAGCAGCCGCAGCCAATGGATCAGGTGAGTACGTGCTGCGTGTAAAGTTCGCCTTGCTAACCTGTTTCTGTTCTTTGCAGGTGCTGATGATGTCTGGATACTGAAATGGTAAATAGGATTCTTGCAGGTCCAGGATCAGAAGAAGAAAAGCCGGAGCAGACTCGGTGAGAGTTCTGCTGCAGATGCAGAATAATGCGAAGCACGCTTCATCTATCGGGTGTGGTTTAAATAGCCTTGGAGTGATGAGGCGTCTTCTTCCACGGCCCCGCCTAGGTAAGAAAAGAGTTCCAGTTTCCAGAAGAGTTCCAGTGCTGTATCCAGGGAGTGGAGCTGCCCCACCCAGGTAAGAAAGTAGTCCCTGTTCATAGATAGCTTCTAAGTGGCTGGTAAGTAAGCAGCATGGTCTGCTGCAGGTAAGTCCACCCACGCATCCTCACACCTATTATGAGCCTGGCGCTTCCAGTGCCGGGACCAATGGTTTTGATGAGCCTGGTGCCACCGGCACCAGGACAAGGTCCAAAAGGTCCCAGTGGGGACCGGCTGGTGCCTAGGATTAGGGTTAGGGGCCTGCTTCCAAGGACGTTGGGCTGGTCCTGGCTCCTTGGAAGCAGTGATCATGACATGGGCAGATGCAAACGTGCCATCATGCAAATGTCACGCCGGGTGAGGGAGGGCACCAGTGTTATGTCCTCAATAGCCGAAACAATGTCCATGTTGCTCCAGGCCTTCCTGGACCAAAGGCACCCGTCTATACCACCGGCTCCCTCCACCAGTAGCACACGAGGGAGTTCTTTACAGAGCAGCCCAAGGCGTCGCTCTGTGCGGCTGTCTGGGCCTGCACAAAGCCGCACCCCGGAACCCAAAAGGGGCAGGAAATAGGGCATGGATACATGGGTGCCTTGTCTGAGTACTCTGCTAATATGCATAGTTATACAGGACATGATATGCACAGTTTGGTGAAGGTGTGTGAGAAGGGACAGTTGGTGAGGGGGTGGGGGTGTGGGGATAGTTGGGGAGTAACATTTGGAGAGGGGCGTGGGGAGGGATAGTTGGGGAGGTGGTGGGGGGTTTGGGGATAATTGGGGAGTGGGTGTGGGGAGGGACAGTTGTGGAGGGGTTGGGGTTTGGGATATTAGGGGTGCACAGTATCACTAGTATACCAAAATCACATTTGTACATAGTTTGAAATCACATAATATAGTTGGTGTGGCAAATTGAATTCATGACTGGACAATCATTATTCTATGTGATAGTATTTATTTAAGTGCAGTGCCCAGTGTGCAAGGTGGCCTGTGCCACGTGTCAGACAGGTGATTAGAAGTAGTGCTGTATAAGTTGAACCCGTGCAACACGTCCATCCATTCCGTCACGGCGCTGGCCAATTTCCTGATCATCATCAATGTCATCCTCCGTTTTAGGTGGGTGAATGTCCATGTTGGGGGGCAGAGGAACGTTGCGCCTGATGCACATGTTGTGCAACATGGCACAGGCAAGCACTATCTAAACCACCTTTTCTGGACTGTACATCAGTGCTCCCCCCGATCAGCTCAGACAGTGGAACCTTGCCTTCAACAGGCCAAATGTCTGTTCAGTTGTGTCCCGAGTACGTACATGGGCAAGATTGTATGCCTGCTCGTGGATGTTGTGTGGTTACCTCACGGGTGTCATCAACCATGGCGACGGGGTAACCAGCATCATCTGCAGGGGACCAACAGAAAGTGTACATTGTCATTCCTCTGTCAATGTCATGTTGGTACAGGCTACATGGTGATGATGCCAGTGGACACACATGCACATGCAGTATTCATTTAGGCTAACATAGGTCCTGTTTCAGGTACCTGATATGCACTATGTAAACATGCGTGTGGGTGGTGTGGTATGCAGTGGCATTCACTTTGGCCATTCGCATTCACCATGGCCTCCGACCTTTGTTATAATACCAAAGACAGAATATGAAATGATGCACCTATCATTCTTGTGTTATGAAGGAAAAATGAACTACATGTCCATCTGATAGTGCACGTTTGCATTTCACATGAGTAGCATGTCTGACTGTGTGGTTCGATGAGGCAGGGGACATGGACATTTGGTGTGTTGGCTGACACTGCTATATGGGTGGGTGCTGTGTTGTGGTGTTCTCTATCTGTCCATCAGGTGGCGTGTGTCTGCTAAAATGTGTTATTGCTACATGTTTCAAATCTGTTGTGGTGCATCGTGGTACATGTAGTTTTCTTGTTCATGTTTGTTCAGATTGGCGAATGCCATACATGCACTGGATAGATGCCTTGTCTGAGTACTATGCTAATGTGCATAGTTATACAGGACATGATATGCACAGTTTGGTGAAGGTGTGTGAGAAGGGTTGCAGGCACGTCTGTCAAGGGCTTGCACACAGGCATGCTATGACTGTGTAAAAGCTTCAGTCAGACCTGTACACTTCCATGTTTTATGCACGCACAGCACAGACTACATACTTGTCCCCTTATAGTCAGTGAATGTACGTGTAGTATTATGGACTTGATTCCTGAGATTCTTAATCATGGCAACCATTTCCCTTTCCACTCCATATCCTGCACATGTTCCATTTCATGGTGTTTTTCTTATTTAAGGAGCACAGGTAAGTGGTATGTGAAATTGAAGTATTCTAGGTACACAGACACGAGTGAAGTGTGTTAGACATGGCCCAGAATTAAAAAGTGCTCATGGCCTAGTAGTTGTACTCACCAGGCAGCCAGGTACACTATGCTGTCTCATACCCCCGCCCCCAATTCAAAAGTGCTCATGGCCTAGTAGTTGTACTCACCCAGGAGCCAAGTACACTATGCTGTCTCATGCCTCGCCCCCATTCAAAAGTACTCATGGTCTAGTAGTTGTACTCACCCAGCAGCCAGGTATGCTGTCCACCGTGATGTGCCATGTACGAGGCAGCGTGGATTTGCACAGAACCATGGAGTCATGGGTGGAACTGGGAAATCTGGCACAGCAATGGGTGATGATGAGGCGGGCATCACACACCATTTGCACGTTAAGCGAATTATATAGTTGTCTGTTGCGGTACACAGCCTCCACAGCATGCCTGGCCACCAGCTCCACATGTGTGCAGTCCAAGGCCCAATGACGTTTCGGCATGCCAGCAAGGGCTAGGAAGGCTATTTTCGTGAGGTTTACCTGGTCTGCTGTTCTGGGTAGACTGATGTGGTCTTGTACGTGCTGCAGGAGTGCATCAATGACCTGGGAACAGGACATGTGAGTAACAGGGTTGTGATATCCCATGCAGCTCCCCAAATGTGTGCTGGTATGTGCCCGTGGCAAGGAGGTGTAGCACAGATAATACCTTGAGCAAGGGGGGGATGGCTGTGCGTATATTTATGAGGCTGACGAGGCTGTCATGGATCAGGTCCACTATATTGATGATGGTTTCCCGGTCTAGCCGGTACAGGGTGTGGATCTGCATTTCACTCAGGTTTAAGGGAGTGGCCCTTAAAGGAGGGATTGGTGGATGTTGGCGTGGTGCAACAGGCTGAACAATGGGGGTTTGCTGGGCCATGATGGCCCTCCTTCTCCTCATACGCCTCTGCTGCATTCTGTGCCTCTCTGCCTCTTCAAGTAATAGTCCTGCAGACATGGCCTCAGCTCCAGTACTGCTACTGCTAGCATGGTGGTGTTGTAAGGGGTGTGAGGTGCGGGAGTGGTCCTTTTCTGCTGTAGCACTGCTCATTTGTACCACCTGTGCTGATTATTTGCACCTGTGGCATGTTTCTACACATGAGTCTACTTAATGCCTGGTCCGCGATGCTGCGATGTACATGCCGGTAATTGCGTGTTTGCGCTGCTCGTAATTTACACTTTGTTACGCCATGCCGGTATGCCAGGCACGGCTGCAGTGGCACTCCGCAGATACCTGCAACGGTGTTGCTGGATGCGGCAGGTCACTAACGGTGCTGGTGACACCCAGATTACTGGTCCAAGCCTTCCAGCATGTATCCGGGATGGTCAGGACTTTTAGCCCCTTCTTGGTCAATCAGGGCTTGCCTAGAGGATGGATTCAAGAGCTCTCTCACTACTCTGGCCCTTTCTATCTTTCTTAACCCTTCTTGGTTTTCCATCAACCCCTCCTTTATCTCTTCTAGGTAGACTTTCGTAAAATGGCCCCACTCTCCACAAAGTAAGCACCTGTCTAGTTGGGATTTTTCCGATTTATTTAGAGATATGGTAGATTTTGATCCTCTCCTGTTCTTATTCAGGGGGCTAAAAATAAATTCCAGGGTATGTTTCTCTAGTTCATGCTATTCTCTTGTTTTCCTGCATTCTATTTTCCCCCTCTGATGTTTTATGAGATGGTATTTCCCCCAAGACCTCTTCTTTCCTACAAATGTGGGAATTTGAGGTATCCTGTACCTCTTTTTCTTCTCCCCCGGAATGAGTTTGCAAGTTATTTCTCTAGCTACAGATTTGTGTACTTGCACTGCCAAGGGAGATTGTAATCCATTAGGGCTTCCAATTCCGATGTTATGGGATTCGGGCTTTCATGCGAGAGGAAAGGACGATCTATCAGAGGCTTAGCAAACCCACCTGGGTTTTTAGGGGTTCTTTTAGAAGCAGCATCCCACGGATGTTCATATATAAGGCTCCCCAGTATTTCCCCTCGATGAATATCTCTGGGAGTATGAGAGAAATTAAGGATAATTAATTTTGCCTGACCTCCACAAGATAGAAAAGGAAATATATCAACACCTAGTTTCCTGTGAGGTACCACATAGATGGCTGAAGTGGTAGAGGGACTCATCCGTAAGTCTAGAGAGACCACAATTTTATCTCTCTCGGGAATCATATAGTGTTGTGGGCATCGAAGGTAATAGCTATTTCCTTCTATTGTTTTTCGGTCAGGGAAAATAGCTTGAGAGGTCAAGAGGATGAATTGGACTCCTGTTTTCTGTCCTTAGAGTTGGAAGGGGTGTATCTTACTCTGCATCAATTTCTCACCATTGAGGGAAAAGGGAGTTTGACAGGATTTGTCTCTTGCTTCTAAGATGTCTAAGGATCGAGCATGGGAATCTCGATTTGGATTCTTTACATGTAACGTGTCCTCCAACTATCATAAATTGGATCAAATCCCACGCCTGACACCATATGTAAGTGACTCACGGTGGCAACAGAAAAGACAGACACAAGTGATCACAGTTCAAGGCTGTTTATTAAACTGTAAATGGAGGGTGGAAAAATGCCTAAACTAAACCTAAATCTAAGATGGGAGCAAGCTTTGGCCATCAAATAAAAAATAAGACAGTCCTTGTGGCTTTGTGTCAAAATAAAAAGGCCTATTTTAAAAAACCTTTTACCAAATCCTTACAACTAATTACAGAAAGAGTGTGGGATAGGGTTTTCAATAAAGAAAGAAGTGTTCACAAATAATAAGTCAGGATGTTATTGCCAGGGGTCTCCCTTGCCCACATTTTGAGCACGGGACAAAGTGGATTTCCTGAGCACAGCACACGCTCAAGCTTTCCCAGCACAAGCTGACAGTTCCGTACTAGCTATCAGGTCCTTTGATGACCAAGTCTCTTTTCAATAAAATTCTCTTGCCTTTGAGGCCTGATGTATCCAACAAACAAACACAAAGTTCTGTTCCACGTATACTGTGGGTGATGGATTCACCCCTGGGTCCCCCTTTTCCGGGCGTAGACCCTTCATGCATTGTATTCAAAAATTCAGCTAAACAGTTCCTTTATCAATCAACTTTGAGTGGTAACTTTCCACCCCTGGATCTCCCTGCATCGGGCTCAGACCCCTTTCAGATGTCAGCCTCCCTCTTCCGGGTGCACTATGGCTTTTCTTACGTTGCCAATTTTAATGTCTTTTCAAACAACTCACTGTGGACATCCCACGATCGGGTTCACTCCTGTCAACACGCTGTTCATAGGGACTTTAGGCTTTGCGCCTTTTTTTCAGCATCCCTCTGCCAGGGTCACTCTTGTCAACACACTGTTCTTTGGGATTTTAGACTTTCGCCCTTTCCATCATAGTCCTTCTTTCGGGTTCATTTTAGCCAATCTTTGTAACACACTGTTCATGCTCTCATTTCACCATGCGGGATTCATTTCCCTTAGCTTCGCAATCATCTATCGGTCAAAGACCTTCGACAATACAGAGGATTTTAAAAGACCACTGTTAGCCACCAGTCAGGCTTTTCCTTAAAGCCTCCAGTCAGGCTTTTCCTTAAAGCCCCCAGTCAGGCTTTCCTTTTGGTTGTAGGTCAAAGATTTTCGACTGTACAAGGGATTTTACTCGACCCTTGTATGACCACTTTGACCTCTCCTAGAGCCCTCTGGTATTGGTAGTTTTATCAAAAGGGGACCAAGTAGAGTCTTTCAATTGAATTCCCACGTGGCACCGGACCACTCTGCAGCTGGTCTTTCCCTGCGTTTTAACAGTTCTGTAACACACACATGGTCTTTGTTCTTTAATTCATCTTATTTTGCCATTTGCAACCGTCGCTCAAAATAGCTCGCTTTGCTATCGGTCCTCCCTCTGACTCACCGGCTGTGATGAACCGTTTGGCGTTTCTTGTCTCTGGAGTCAAGGACGATACCACGGTAGCGAGCCTCTCTCCCTGCCTTGGTTATCATTGTAGGAGGGCTCTGTGCACCGTTGACATCTGCTACACCACACGCTGGCTGTTATTCCTGGTCTTATGATTCCTTTCAGAGAGGCTTCACAGGTCTGGGTCGAATAGGGCAAGGGCACTTCTCTTCTTGTCGTCCTTTCGGTTCTAGCCGCCTTTCTCCTCCTCTTGAACTGCCACCTTCAAATAGCTGACTCGTTGTGCGGTCTGCCTTGCTCGTAGTGTGCTCCCATGCTCCACCTTTTATCCCTGTGGGGAAGGGAAAGGGCCATCAGGTGTGTGTGGCTGTTATCAATTGCCTGACTCTGCCTAACCCTTGTTTTGGGACATGTCAGGTAAATGGCTCTGGTGTTAGTCTGCTGTTTTTCATGGTGTAAGAAAGTGTTTGTGTTGGAAAAGGGGGGTAGAACTTCTGAATATCCTACGGGTTAGGATGGCGAAGAGTTGTCATTAGGAAGAGGGTACCGCATCTCACCCGTCGGTGTCACACTTCGACTCCCTGAGGACCCCTCATCCAGATGATCCTCCCACACTGGTCCACCCCCAGGAACTGGATTCAACAATGATGCCTGTGTCCTGGCAACCTGGATGACAGATCCCCGGAGACTAGTCAGTGAGACACCTTCTGGTTTCTCACACAGCATACAGGTGATATAGGTGGTCCTCCCATGTCTACTATGGATCATGATGTCATCAATGTATGCTCCGCAAAACACTGAGTAAAATCACTGGTTTTAAAATCTGATACATGGTTCTCTGGAATGTTGCGGGTGCAGCACGAAGGCCAAAGGGCAAGACTTTAAAAACTGAACAGTCCCATAGGGATGGCAAATGCAGTTTTTTCCTTGTCAGGTCCAAACAGTGGGACCTGCCAATACCCCTTTGTAAGGTCCAGTGTTGACAGGTAAACATTACACAATCTATTGATCAAATCATTGATACGTGGCATTGGGTAAGCGTCAAAGGCTGAGATGGAATTTACCTTTCTGAAATCTATACAACACCTCCAACGTCCATCAGGTTTTGCCACCAACAGGATGGGGAGGACCAGGGGCTGGTTGAAGGTTTGATTATATTGGCTTTAAGCATCTGTTCCACTTCTTTTATGATAATATATTTTCAGGACTCACAAGATGAGAAAGATCTTGTTTCTGATTTTTTGTGAGATTAGGAGGAATTAAGGTTATATCTTCCACAGCTTCAGGTATGAAGCAGGACAATATGGTAGTGTTGGACTCAGAGGGGTTCTCCTTCCGCTCCTTGAAAAGATTGATATGGTAAACCTGAGTCTTTTCCCAATGATCTGGCTGAGAGTTTTTATAATTACATGGACCCATTTGCTCTACTACCTCATAAGGTCCATGCCATTTGGAAACTAACGTGTTATCCAATGTGGGTAGGAGCACTAATATCTTTTGCCCAATGGAGAATTATTGTAATTAAACCTTATTGTTATAAGAGGTCTTCTGTTTTTCCTGGGCCTTAACCATATGTGTCTGTACCAGTGATCTAACAGTGGTCATATGTTCTTTGAGCCTGGTTGCGGTTTGAGAGAGTGGTATTGGGGCCTCTTCCCTTTCCTCCTGGGCCCCATCAAGGAGTTTCAGGTGTGATTCACTTGCCTGGTTTGCCTGATTCCAATTAGGCCTATTACTGGGACATGCTTGAACTTCAGCTCTGTAGTTTTCAGGATCCCTCTTCTTTGTCTCAGTACTAAAGTGGTGTTTCCTATAGGTTATCTGCCTTACTCTTTGAGGCATCTTCCTCTTCTCAGTACTTTGGGTAATTTCAGGGGGCATTAGGACATGGATAGCAATATCCTACAATGGCTGAGGGAGGGTAGGGTAAGTCAATGTCGGGAAAGGGGGGATATGGAGTCTCACTCTCTGGCCTGGCACCCTCTCCCCATTCCCCAAGGACCCTCCGCTCAGGTGATCCTCTCTCGCTAGTCCACCACCAGGGTCCGGATCCAAACGCGATAGCCCTTCCCTGGCAACCTAAACAGAAGGTCCTTGGGGAGTAGTTGTGAGAGTGCCTTCAGGTTTCTCACACCAACAAAGCAGTGTTCAACACAAAGTTTGGGGCTCTGTTCAGCTCACAGCTTTCCTTCAGCTCCCTTCCCCAGGTATAAAACAGTTCCAATAAAAGTCTCAGGATTGCCTTAAATTCAGGATGATCTAGAGTTAACCAATACTTGGGGTTCCCTTCCTCTGAAGCAATTCCCAGACAAAAAGGTCAGAGACCTATTTTTGAGGGCTCTCTTGAACCTGCACCCGACTAATGAGATTAGAGCTATTCGGGGCCAATCATCAGACAAACATTGCTGGTATTGTAACGACAAATGTAAAGTCGAATCTCTGTTCCATATAATGACATTGTGCCCGGCACTGAGAGTCATACGCTCAAAACATTTTAGACTGCTTTTTTCAGACTTGGAAATCTATGATTCTGGTGGTTGGTGGAAGTCTTCAATGACAGGACAGCATGTTATTGCAGTAGTCAAGTTTTTGGTCGAAGTCCTCCCAGAGATTGGAAGTGTAAAATGATCGTAAATGGATTTTCTCTCTCTTTCTCCTTTTCTTGTTTTCTTTAACATTCTCTGCTTTATCCTTCTTCCTTTTTCTATTTTCTTTTACGAAAATGTTGTTTGTTGCAAAAAAATTGTTGATTCAATTTTAATGCAAATAAATAAATGAAAAAGCTGTAACGCAGCCCAGCCAGAACTCCAGGACGGTTTGAGGTGATGTCCCCGGCTTTCGACATCCGTTTACTATGTGAGTGTACCGCCCCCAAGCACAGCGGCAGTGCCAGGGAGCCCTGGCAGGGTCCCCTTCCCTTCCCCAAGGAAAATTCTGTAACGTAGCCCAGCTAGCGCTGCGGGATGGTCGGGGTGATGTCCCCGGCATTGGGCGACTTTCCCCCCATGTGGTTTGACCATCCATCCCCAAGTCCAGCAGTGGTTTCAGGGAGCCCCAGCAGGGTCCCTGTCCTCTCCCAGAGGGAAAAGCTGTAACACAGGCCAGCCAGATCTCCAGGATAGTCGGTGGTTATGTCCCCGGACATGGACGGCTGTCTCCCATGTGGGTTGACCATCCTCAAGCCCAGCTGCAGTTCCAGGGAGCCTCGGCAGGGTCCCTGTCCTTTCCCAGAGGGAAAAGCTGTAACACAGGCCAGCCAGAACTCCAGGATGGTCGGAGGTGATGCCTCTGGTCTTGGTGCTTTGTCTCCCATGTGTTAGCACATTGTTGTTTCATATTTATCATGCACCACAAAAAATAGAGATTTCATACAGCTGTTTGTCTGAGAACCAACTCAAATGTTTATTGAGTGATAAGTTATAATTCCAAAAAGATGGCCCTTTGTGATAACACGTGTTTCGGCGAAAACATCGCCTTTCTCAAATTAGGGCTAATTTCAAAAGAATTAATCAATTCCAATTGGTTTTCAAAAGAATTGATGCAACACAATGTGGTTAAATATGACCAGCAAAAGGCAGAACATTCAAAGTAACCAAAAGAAACCAAAAGACAAACATAAAGCAGTGTATTACATCATTATAAATTTGCCATTGCACATAGATTTAAATATAATCAAATTATGTGTTTGTATTATCAATTAATATTTGTAATTCACAATGATCATATGGTTTCATAAATTGCATTACTCAATGAACCACAGACATGAAGGGTGGAGAATGGGAGGGATGGTTAGGAGTTAATTTTAGAGAGAATGCACAGAAAAGTGAGAGAGAAATGGAAAAAAGGAGAAAAGAAAATCGTATGAGTATTGGTAATGGATACTTATAGAGACGTAGAATGTATAGTAACAACTGTTCTTAGGTGGAAAACCCCCTCTCACCTATATTCTGTGTCAATATTTAAAAGTACGTGAGTGAAAAGTAAGTCATGGGTTAAATCCCTCCTAATGAGTAAAAGAATCATTGTTAAATTTTCGTTTATATATCTAGTACGGCATTTTGCAAATTATTACACCCTAGCATATAGTGTGTGTGGGACCATCCCCAAGTCCAGCGGCAGTTCCGGGGAGCCCCGGCAGGATTCCCATTCCTCCCTGGAGATGACATCTGTAACGCAGCACAGCCAGAGGTGCAGCCTGGGCTTGCGGAGAGTCAACCCACATGGGAAACAGCTGCTCCCAGGGAAACACCAATGTTATGCTGACAGCCCACCAAAATACCTCCCCAGATGGCCCACTCCCACCCACACAACCAACAATCCAGCCCCAGTCCCACCCAACCCACTGACAATGGGCCCTAACCGTAGAATAATAAAAAACAGTACTCACATAACATTGCAGCTGCTCGCGTAGAAAAAGCTGTAAACGAAACAAAAAACATTTGTTACTCTAGCAAAAACAAATCATAACTACTACTCTTGGATCACGGCCCCTCTTTCAAGCCATCCCTGGTGGTCTACTCGCCCTTAACCCCCAGTAAAAACACATTCCTGGGGGCACATTGCAAGATTGCACTAGCAATCTGCCCCCTACATGAGAGCCCCCCCCCCATGTATTTGGGGTGGGGGGGAAGAGGGACACCCCCCTTTTCATTACATAAGTCACTGGTGGTTTAAGGTGCCCCCCACTCCCCACCAACAACGTAGATTTTTTTGTTTTTGTTTGCCCCTAACCTAGCGGCAGATAGCCACATGACTGTGCCCATCTCCCCCAGGGTGGGCAAAACGTATTGCCCCATGCTTTGGGGGGGGCCTGTGCCAAGATTTTGGGCGGCCCTCTCCTCCCTACCCCAAATGGATGGGGGGCATCTCATGTAGCCCTGCCGGAGGACAGATAGGGGCAGAAATCTACCCCCAGGGAGGGCTACATCCCTTTAGATATTCACACAATGAATTAAGTTTCCGACCTTCTAAGGGGAGATGTGCTACAGAGTGGTAATTACTGGCCACCTGTAATGTTGAAATCCGGTCACAGTCATGAAGTTTTCTTTTTGCCCGTGCTGGATTAGACAGTAATTGCCAATCGCTTCTAAGAGGTTCATCATGGTGAGTCGCCATCCGTTCAAGGATGGATTGGCCTTAGACCACATTTCTTTGTAGATCATCTTCAGAATCACAGGCCGAGCACGATTGCAGCATTTCCCGAACAAGGCAAGTCTGTTCCAATTTACCATACACTTCAAGGAATTCAAGCCCAGTTCTCTCCGGAAGATGGCAATCAGGGTGGACGGAGGAACACCAAGGACTTGTTTCCAGAATAAGCCCTCAAGGCGGTTCCAGAGAGTGTCCAGGCGATTGAACATAGCCTCCACCCCGTAAATCACCACAGGGACCACGTTAGTTCTATACAACTTTACTACTGGTAGAATAGAAAAGCGGCCGAACCTTCTGTTCAGCGCACAGGCTTGGCTGGTAGAGATTTTCATCTTTTCAAAAAGTTAAGTTATCATTGGAGCTTCAGATTTGGAGTTGCTCAGCCAAACACCCAGTTATTTAAGCGATTGCACCTGTTCGATCTTTTCTCCGTCCAAGTACAAGGAGTAACAATTCTTTCCCTGAACACTTTTACCAAAGGACAAGGTTTAAGTTTTCCCCTTAATTTCGAGGTCGTTCTTTTGGATGTAAACATTGAAGAGCGTCCAGTTGCCTCTGAAGGCCCACGGGGGTGTGGTCGATTAATACGACATCATCTGCGTATAAAAGACAAGGCAGCTGGACTTCTCCGACCTTAGGGGGGAATGATCTAGTAGACTCGAAAGCTTCAGACATATCCTCCACGAAGAAATTAAAGAGGGCTGGGGCCATGGGACACCCCTGCTTAACTCCTCTCAAGGTTGTTATATCGTTAGAAAGGGTCCCTCCCTTGTTCAATCTAACTCTCAGAGAAGTGTCAGAATGCATTGCCATAATAGGGTTAAGTAGTGTTTTTGGGCAATTTCTCCTTGTTATTTTCTACCAGAGTTTAGATCTATTAATTTGGTGGAACGCTTGGACCAAGTCTATGAAAACCATATATCTTCTGGGTTTGTACTTTCCTGATTTACCCTTCAGTATTTGTAATAAAAAGATATTCACCAAAGTGCCCAAACCCTTGACGAAACCGGTTTGAAATGAACCGTAGCATCTGCTTTCCTGGCACCACATTTGAAAATGATCATGAATAATAGAACTATACAGTTTTCCAATAACGTTGAGAAGAGCGATAGGGTGATAATTCTTAGGGTCCCCCCGATCTCCTTTTTTATGAATAGGTACCACTATCGCTCTTCTCCAGGAACTCGGCAGCTGATGACAAGTGGCTATTTGGCTGAATAGAATAAAGATGAAAACGGCCCAATCGTCTGGAAACTCCTTTAGCATTAGGTTAGACAGCCCGTCAGGTCCTAGCGCTCTCGAGCCTTTCCAATTTTTAATTTGTTATACAATGTCAAACTCATTGGGTGAGGATACCCATGGATCAATGTAATCGCAAAAGTTGGTAATTTCGTTAGTGTCACAACCCGGCATGTAGAGGTTTGTAGAGTGGTTGATCCAGGTTGCCTCATTTATAGGGTTAGATTGATCTAGTTTTGAAGCTGACTCTTCAGCTTTTAACATTGACAAGAATTTCTTCTGATCTTTGCCAACCAAAGCTTTTAACATAGCTTCCGAATCATTCTGGCATCGCTGGTGTTTAGATAAGGAGAGCCAGTTTGTGTATATTGACTTGGCAGACCGGTCTATAAGGAGTACCTCGGCTGAACCAGACTTTTTCAGCTGTTTTGTTGCAGGTTTCGCACCTCTTTTCTCCGGGCTGCCAATTCGCTGTTAAAAGTATGTTTGTAATTCTGAGTCTATTTGACCTTCTTTGGGCAATAGCGGAATTGTTCCAAAAGAGGTGAGTATTCTACCGAGGAACCTATTCGTCCCAGGTCAGTTGTCAGGGCTGTTCTCCTTGTAGTGGATAATTTCAGGTGCAATCCACCACTGCAGGTGTTGAGTGATATTGGAATTCAATCCCGAACCAGGGAAACAGGTGCTATCCATTCCAACAACAGTAGGTGATGGTCACTGTTTATTGTCTTTATGACCTGAAATTTCTTTACCAAAGGCAAGAAATTATTAGAGACATAAATGTAGTCGAGGACTGAAGTGTGACCCCTTTGCTCCCACGTAGGTTGAGATGGAATATCACCTTGGCAGTTTCCGTTGAGCAGGTGCATGTCTCTAGAATCCATTAGAGCAGACCATAAATTTTACCTGATATACCACCCTATTTTTTTTCCACCAAATCCGGGATGTTGAAATCCCCACAAATAACGATGTGTGTACACTGCTAGTTGATAAAGGTGTCATCCAGTAGGTCGGTAACCTGACCGATAAACTCGTCAGTTGTAATCAGTACCGAGTTCCAGTAGAGATTGGTGATTATTATTTTACTTGGAAATTCAGTGCCATTTGACGCTGCATCAAGTTCCTATTGTCACAACTCAGAGGTTGTTTTCTGGTCGTTGCAGATAATCCTTCCCCTAGGGAAGTTCCTTTCACTCAAGGAACCTTGGGTCTTTATGGTGATGTGCCAAAGACTTCCCTCCCAAGAGCTCAGCCTACAGGGATCAATACACCTGGCAGGCCGGGGGCTTGAGCGAAAAGGCCGGAGCAGAATCGTCAGAGCTAGAGGGACAAAGAACAATACAGTTGTTCAGGAAATGCAGCCAAGTTGTGCCGGAGAATAAACAGCCAACACCGCCCACAATTACCCACTCTTACCTGCTCCGTAGGAACTAAATACCAGTAACCTATTAGTATCGAAATGCAGAAAACAAGGAGGATGAAGGGGTGAAGGGAAGGTGTACCAGTATCCTAGGAACACCACGGTGAAAGCAGCAGGGCGTTCCAAGAAATGTTCAAAGTAATCCAGTGTCAATGCAGCAGCACGTCCCAAAAAAGATTCAAAGCAATCCAAAGTGTAAACAGCAGAGCGTCCCAAAAAAGGTTCAAAGCAATCCAAAGTGTAAACAGCAGAGCGTCCCAAAAAAGGTTCGAAGCAATCCAAAGTGTAAACAGCAGAGCGTCCCAAAAAGGTTCAAAGCAACAGGAGTGGGCAAGGAAAGAAATGAAAAGATCAGGGAAGCGAGCGTTCACCTCACGCTATTTCCCTTACGGAAATGTTCGGGTTATCGGGTCACCAAAACTTAAGGATTTAGAAGTGGGAGGTCAATAATGGGTAAGCCGGGTTCATATAATCCAAGGGGAACAATCGAAGGAGGCAGGCGTCGGGAGGCAGACAAGGACAAGGCAAAGACAATAACCTGATTCAAGCGCCAGGTAGTCAAGGATTCAAACGGGTATCCGGGAACAGAGCTCGTAACTAACAGCAGTTTAGGAGCACTCGATCTCCGGATAGATGGGAGTTAAATGTAGTTCCCAACAAATGAAAACACAGCAACGTCATGCGTGTATGTCACGTGGCTATAATAGCAAGAGTTGTGGGAGTTGTAGTTTCAAGGAGTTTTACGTGCCGGATAGCGCTCAGACAATCGCCAAGGCAGTTTCCAATTTAGCCGAGACGTGACACTATCCAATCACTAGTTCTTGCATTAAAGGGTTAGTTGAACTGGAATTTTAGAGGGATAAAGACAGGGACGTCATTTCACCAAACTAGGGGCAGCAGAAGTGACATCACATGACCCTTGATCTCTGATGATATCACAGGAAGTGATGTCATTTGACCCCACCCCGAAATAACATCACTGCAAGTGATGAACACAACCTTTTACCCTTTGACAAAACAGGAAGTGGCATCATATAGCATTGTTCCCAAGTACACTATGAAAAATATGGCCACAATATCACTGTAACGTGATATACCTTTCATAGAAGAATAGATCACCATATTTATCGGCAGAAAGAAACATGCTATAACTGCAACTTGCGAAAAGCAAAATTCATAGCCCAAAATGGATGCTTATTCTACTCTAAATGCTTTTTGGAGGATTTTGTCTGCATTGTGAATTTGAGGTGTTTAAGAACAGACTGTTACGTTCACCTGGTCTCTGCGAGGACGTTGGGGCACGGTTTCAGCCCTCCCAGGATCTGGCTTCTCTGGATCAGGCTTCTTCCCCTGCTCCCGTGTTGCGGACTGCTCTGGTGGTTTGAACCCCCCCCCCCCGCGAGGATACGAGAGGTTGTGAGGATGCGGTGATATGGCTGTAATTCTCAAACCTTTCCTCCCAGAATGTGGTGAGCATGCGTTTTCCCATACAGTCCCACCTGTTTAACTATGAGGATGAGCTCTCCGTCCTGCTTCTCAAGTGCAGGGGCGCTTTAATTGGACCTAGTTCCTTCACTGGTCCGTGTGCGTTGCAGCCCAGACCGGCTGTGACTGAACCACTTCGAAGGTAAGTGCTCTTCAACAATGATTATTGTCCGTACTCGTTTGCAATGTCTTTTTTCCCATGATTAGTGATCGTATCCCTAGTAATGTCTTTCTTTCTCCCCAATAGGTGATGAAGGCCCAGCGGAGTCGCTGAGCTGGAAGTGAGCCCAAACGGAGCCCTGATGTGTTTACAATGTCCCAAAATAGATGGTAAGTTTGGGCCCTAGGGTCAGCACGAAGGTTGAGTAGCGCGCATCCTTAGCGAATTGTCTTTATGTGGTTTCTGACCTTATTTGTCCTTTTCTCCTGCAGGTATTGCCTGGCGACGTTAGATGAGGAGCCGCTGTCCGAAGATCTGTCGGCGGGTGATGGATGGCTTCACCCGCGAGGATGCTGGTAGAGAAGAGCTCCCGCATAAGTGTTGTCAGTATTGCTGGAATCAGGTAAGATGCGCTTCAGGCGATGGTATTGCCCGAATGAGGTAAAATGCGCTTCAGGCGATGGTATTGCTGGAATCAGGTAAGATGTGCTTCAGGCGATGGTATTGCTGGAATCAGGTAAGATGCGCTTCAGGCAATGGTATTGCTGGAATCAGGTAAGATGCGCTTCAGGCGACGGTTTGCTGGAATCAGGTAAGAAGCGCTCCATGCGGCGGTGAGCGTTACGCTGCATGAGCAGACTAACGCGAAGCGCTGGCATGCGGGCGGGGCAGGCTTAAATAGCCTGGTCCCAGCCACGCCCCTTTGCTCTGCTTGATGGCTCCACCCTGCCACTCACGGAAGATGCTGCACGTGTAGCCCAATGCATTCCTATGGCCACGCCCGGCCTGGATGCATGTGGGGGCCCTGCAAGAGATGAAATAACACGTTCACTAGGAATAAAGTGTGCAGAGCACACTTTCTCATGAGCCTGGCACCAAAGGAGCCAGGACTGGGTCCAACTGGACCCTTTAAGTGATGTAACTTGTGGTCCTTGCCCTGTGGCCATGACAGCACTCCCCCTCAAGGCCCCTCTCACGGGCACGCTTCCTCCTGGTCCTGGTTTGGTGGGTTTATTTCGATGAAATTGTCTGACTAGTCGTGGGGCGTGGACGAATTCACTAAGCTCCCATGTATGATCTTGAGGTCCATAACCTTTGCACTCTATCAGACAATACAGTTTAGATCGTACTATCTTGGAATCCAGAATGTTTTTGACTACATATTCCGGTTCCCCTTCTATGATGTTGGGCTCAGGTGGTGTTTCAATCCGAGTATCTGGCTTCATCAGTTTTAAGAGAGAGACATCGAATACCGGATGGATCCGCATGTTAGTTAGCAAATCCAATTTCATGGCAGCAGGATTAATGATTGCCTTGATGGGGTAAGGTCCTAGGTACCTAGGACGGAAGGCTCGGGGTCCTTTCAATGGAATATTCTTGGATGCCAACCAAACCTTATCCCCAACTTGATAATGCGGAGCTTCCCTTCGATGTCGGTCTGCACATTTTTTCTGTTGTTCTTTGGCCCAGGTCAGATTTTCTGCTGCCTCTTTAAGGGTTCGAGAGATAGTCTTGTGCAATGTTGTGACTGCTGGCATTTCCAGTTCGTCAAGTGAATGAAATGTGAACTTTCGAGGATGCCGACCTTGCACTGTGTAGAACGGGGTCTGTCCGGTGCTAGTGTGGAGGGAGTTATTGTAGGCAAATTCGGTCAACCAGAGAATAATTTTCCATGACTCCTCAGTTTGTTGCAGCATACACCTTAGGTATTGCTCCAAGGTCTGGTTGGTCCTTTCCGTTTGACCATCGGTTTGGGGATGATGACTCGTGGATAACTGGAGGTCAATCTTGGCTATTTTGGAGCACCTCCTCGAGAGAGCCGAGATGAATTGTGTTCCGTGATCTGAAATTAACACCGACGGGAAACCATGTAACTTGACAATTTGCTCCAAAAACACAGTGGCAAGGGGGGAAGCAGTAGGAAGCCCCTTTAATGGAATAAAATGGGCTATTTTGGAGAATAAGTCCACAATAACCAGGATTGTGTTAAATCCGTTGCAGGGAGGAAGATCGGTGATAAAGTCCATAGACAGCGTATGCCAGGGTGCTGGTGGTACAGTCAAGGGACGTAATAACCCTGCGGGACTTAGCTTCTGAGATTTGTTTTGTGCGCATACACCACAGGTGGCGATGAATTGGGCAACATCTCTTCTCCAGGTTGGCCACCAATAGCCCTTTTGAATCTTGGCCCGAGTCTTGGCCATCCCAGGATGTCCTTCCACTAATGATTCGTGGTAATTTGCTATTATCTGATCTTGCAATTTCTTGTCCTGAATATATAGTCTTTCTTGAAAATAAGGTAGACCATTCTTGATGGAGTATTGGTTTCCCCGAGCTAACCACTCCTTTTGTGCAGTTTGGTTAATCCGAGATCGGAGATCAGTTTTTAAGTCTTCCAAACAGGCGGTTGCAGCGATTTGGTTCTTAATCCGCTCTTTGGGAATAATGGCCACAGGCTCAAATGTTGTGAAAGCTTCCTTGTCCTCTCCCATACGTGATAGGGCGTTGGATTTTCCATTGCGCACTCCTGGTCTGTACGTAATTACAAAATTGCATTCTGCAAAGAAAAGAGCCCAGTGGAGCTGGCGTGAAGATTGGGCCCTGGCTGTTTTCTAGTATTGTAAATTACGGTGATCCGTGATAACTGTGACCGTGTGTCTGGCTCCCAGAAGATAGTGTCTCCATGTTTTGAAGGCTCCTTTGATTGCTAACAGTTCCTTGTCAGTGATTGCGTAGTTTAATTCCGGAGCGGGAAACTTACGGGACCAAAATGCTATGGGATGTAGTTGTCCTGTGTCCAGGTCTCTCTGTGACAAGACGGCTCCCATGGCTATGCTGGAGGCGTCCGTTTCGACCACATATGGCAGGTCGGGTCGAGGGTGCCGAAGAACCGGTCCTGAGGTGAAGGTCAGTTTCAGCTCTTGGAAAGCTTTTTCTGCCTCGGGGGACCAAAGAAATGTCTTATTTTTTTCTCAATAACGAGGTGATTGGATGAACTATTTGCGAGAACCTGGGGATAAACCGTCGATAGAAATTGGCAAACCCGAGCACGCTTTGTACTCCTTTCGTGGATGTTGATGACAGCCACTGAAGGATAGCCTCCACCTTGCGTGTATCCATGTGAACCCCTCGTGGGGTGCGCATGAAGCCCAAAAATTCATCTTCCGTGACATGGAAGAAGCATTTTTCCAGTTTGGCAAACAGCCGGTGCTGACAAAGCTTTTCCAGAACTGCTCTTACATGGCCGATGTGATCCTCCTTGGACGTAGAGTAAATAAGAATGTCATCAATGTAAACGAGTATGCAAACGTCCAACAACTCGTGAAGCACATTGTTCATGAAGAATTGGAACACAGCCGAGGCATTACATAATCCGAAGGGCATGACCCGATATTCGAAAAGTCCATATTTGGTTCAGAATGCCGTTTTCCATTCGTCTCCTTTTTTAACTCTTACAAGATGGTAGGCCCCTCGTAGGTCCAATTTAGTGTAGATTTGAGCATTCTTAACTTGATCAAGCAGCTCCAGCATGAGTGGTAGGGGGTATCTGTTCTTTACTGTGATTTGGTTCAGTGCTCTAAAATCTATCCAAGTTCTTAAATCACCCTCTTTCTTTGGTACGAAGAAAAGAGCCGAGGAGGCAGGGGACTTGGACGGGCGGATGAAACCGTTGGCTAGGTACTGATCCAGGTAAGACTTCAGATGCTGGTTTTCTTGCTCTGTTAGAGCGTGAATCCAGCTGCAAGGAATTTGTGCTCCAGGCACCAGATCGATCTGGCAGTCTTAAGGTCTGTGAGGAGGCAGGGTGTTTGCTTGCTCCTTTTGGAACACATTCTGGTAATCCAGATATTCCGGAGGCAGGGAACCAGAGAGTCCCAAGATAGGTTTCGTTTTGAGTTCCTTGCTCTTCACGTGGTAGCAGATGTTAGCGCACTCTGGAGGAAAGGTCAACACTCAAGTTCGCCAGTCGATCCTTGGGTTGTGTGTTTCCAGCCACGGCATTCCTAAGATCATCTGGAACTGGGGAGCCCCAATAAGATCGAAGGAGATGTCTTCCCGATGACCATCCTGACACATCAGCATGACTTTGTCGGTATGTTGCATCACTGGGCCAGATGACAACTGAGAACAATCCACCGCTGTGACGTTTTCCGATTTTAGCTTTTGCTGGAGAGGAAGGCCTATTCGAGCAGCCAGATCTTGATCAATATAATTTCCCACCGCTCCGCTATCAATATATGCCTCTAAGGCATGTACCTTTGTTAGTTGCTGATGGCTGACCAAAAGTACCGAGATGACCAGGTGTGAGGTCTGTACAGATTCCTTCTTTTCGCTCGACAAGTGGACCCCTACGCTTGTCAGGCATGGGAGTTTTCCAGATGTTGTTCCTTTTCTTTGTTACCATTGTCCGTTGCACTTACAAACCTTTTGGGGGGTTTGACTGGGCAGTCCCGGAGGAAATGTCCTGCTTTTCCGCAGTATAAACAAAGTTGTTGTTGTCTCCTCTTCTCTCGCTCCCCCTTGGAGATAGGAGCGCGTAATCCCCCGATCTTCATTGGTTCTGTTGGTTCGTGGGTTTTGATTGGATTGTCCCAAGGTCACATATAGACCGACCTCCCTTCATTTCTTGTGCGATCCATTTTTCAATTCTGCAACCTGTGATCAAGTTGTACCGTCAGATTGATGTACTCCGCACAACCTTCAGGAGGGTTGAGCACCTGGGCTAGCACATCCTTTAGTTCCCCACGCAATCCCCGATAAAAGAGTGTGGTCCTCTTCTCTTCTGGCCAGTTTGTCTGTGCTACGAGATGATTATAGGTGGCGATATAAGTCAGCAGATCTTGGTTCCCCTGTCTGAGGGATAATAGTTCGATATCCAGGGCTTGACCTTGGGTGTGCCTAGCAAACAACTTTTCCATTTTCTGTTGAAATTCCCCAAAGTTTCGGAGTAGAGGATCATCCTGATTTACTAATGGTATCGACCAATCTGCTGCACTGCCTCCTAAATATGAAAGAACAAAGGCGACTCTGGCGCTATCGTTAGGAAAGTCTCCAGGGTGACACAGAAAGTGAAGACGACATTGGTTCATAAATATAGCATACTTGTTTGGGTTGCCGGTAAAACGTTCAGGCAGGGCCAGTGGCACTGCCCCTGGTAGTACCACTTGGACTGGTGGCGATGGCTGCGGCAGAGGAGGCTGTGCAATCCCCGGTAATGGAACCTGACCTGCGTGAGTCTGAAGCATCTGTCTTGCCAAGTCATCAGTTCGTTCTCGTGCTATTATTAGGTCCCTTCTCAAGGCATTGGTTTCTTGTCTGGAAGCATGAACTTCGGTCCGCAGTTCCCCCAGTAGTTGGGCCAACTGGTCAGTTTCTGAGGTCTCCATAACGCCCAGGCAGAGATTCAGAGAGGCTTTGCATTCTGTTACGCTCACCTGGTCTATGCTGGGACGTTGCCGCATGGTTGCAGCCCTCCCAGGATCTGGCTTCTCTGGATCAGGCTTCTTCCCCTGCTCCCATGTTGTGGACTGCTCTGGTGGTTGGAACCCCCCCCCCCCCTGTGAGGATACGAGAGGTCGTGAGGATGCAGTGATAAGGCTGTAATTCTCAAACCTTTCCTCCCAGAATGTGGTGAGCATGCGTTTGCCCATACAGTCTCACCTGTTTAACTATGAGGATGAGCTCTCCGTCCTGCTTCTCAAGTGCAGGGGCGCTTTAATTGGACCTAGTTCCTTCACTGGACCGTGTGCGTGGCAGCCCAGACCGGCTGTGACTGAACCACTTCGAAGGTAAGTGTTCTTCAACAATGATTATTGTCCGTACTCGTTTGCAATGTCTTTTTTCCCATGATAAGTGTTTGTATCCCTAGTAATGTCTTTCTTTCTCCCTAATAGGTGATGAAGGCCCAGCGGAATCGCAGTGCTGGAAGTGAGCCCAAACGGAGCCCCGAGGTGTTTACAATGTCCCAAAATAGATGGTAAGTGTGGGCCCTAGGGTCAGCGCGAAGGTTGAGTAGCGCGCAACCTTAGCGATTTGTCTTTATGTGGTTTCTGACCTTATTTGTCCTTTTCTCCTGCAGGTATGGCCTGGCGACATTAGATGAGGAGCCGCTGTCCGAAGATCTGTCGGCGGGTGATGGATGGCTGCACCCGCAAGGATGCTGGTAGAGAAGAGCTCCCGCGTAAGTGTTGGACCTGCGGAACAGGTAAGGAGAGCTGCAGGCGACAGTATTGCTGGAGTCAGGTAAAATGCGCTTCCGGCGATGGTATTGCCGGAATCAGGTAAGATGCGCTTCAGGCGATGGTATTGTTGGAATCAGGTAAGATGCGCTTCAGGCAATGGTATTGCCGGAATCAGGTAAGATGAACTTCAGGCGATGGTATTGCTGGAATCAGGTAAGATGCGCTTCAGGCAATGGTTTGCTGGAATCAGTTAAGAAGCGCTCCATGCGGCGGTGAGCGTTACGCTGCATGAGCAGACTAACGCGAAGCACTGGCATGCGGGCGGGGCAGGCTTTAATAGCCTGGTCCCAGCCACGCCCCTTTGCTCTGCTTGATGGCTCCACCCTGCCACTCCCAGAAGATGCTGCATGTGTAGCCCAATGCATTCCTATGGCCACGCCCGGCCCGGATGTACGTGGGGGCCCTGCAAGAGATGAAATAACACGTGCACTAGGAATAAAGTGTGCAGAGCACACTTTCCCATGAGCCTGGCGCCAAAGGTGCCAGGACTGGGTCCAACTAGACCCTTTAATTGATGTAACTTGTGGTCCTTGCCCTGTGGCCATGACACAGACTAAATCAGTGACTCACCCCCTGAAGTGTGCCTGAAATAAACCTTTAATGAGTCTAGCAATTATTGTATAGCATCCCAGAAATACAAATTATTTGTTATTCCTATTCTTTCTTATTTAGGGTCACTGCTCAAAGTGTTACACTTGTGGAACCCCCTGGTTTTTTAAGAATCCTGAACAAGAAAGACAGCCACCCTAGAAACAAAGAGCCACATGGCATTGGCCACAGCCTACCAGCTTAAATTTGTAAAAAAGAAAACAATTTTAAAAAAGTTTCTTTTTTACATTTCTTTAGGGCTAGCAAGGGAGAACCTGGCGACCCCTAAATGACGTCCCTGGATAAAGAACTGCCTGATTTGACCGCAGTCAAGAGACCCGCTGAGGGACGCCCAGCAGACCCTTTGTAGGCAGTGTTTATTGATATTTCAAAACCATCCAGGACTGGTTTTTTCCTCAGCCAGGTATCCTGCAGGCATATCAGATCGAAATACCCCAGATTTACTTCACTTGGTTTGGTCAAATGGCCGAACGCCCGATTGTTCCATGAAGCCAACTTTAAGATAGAGAGGGCAAGGTAGTTGAAGACTGATTCCCCCGACGTTGTCCTTTGGGGTTAATGCTAGGTTGCTAGCAGTTGATTTGAGTTGATAGTGCTCTTAAGAGCGAAGTCCAGTCTGATGCAGCCAGGCTAGGCTTCTTTAGGATGCCCTTCATCTCAGCGCAACCCACTTGTCGAAAAGACGACTCTTGCTGAAAGGTAACATTTATCTTCAGTCCTGGGCCGATCAGGACCCTACCTACGCCTATTGGGTCCTAATAATTTGTTGATAAAGTCAGGCAAGCTGTTTTGTCCTCTATTAGTGATCGACCTGCATTGCTATTTTTGGTGCTGCCTCATCCAGAAATTTTCCAGCAGTCAGGTCAACCCCAAGATTAATAGACTCTCAGTCACCTCAAGCAGCATGTTTTTGATAACAGGCGATCTTATATGGAGAAACACAGCGTCCAATCGTCTTTCATCATAAAATTCAAACAATGAGAAATCAGAGGAATGTTACTGTCTCATATTTGGAATAGAATTAAAAAGGTCCAAAACTGTGCAAGGATGGTCAGCTTGTGGCAATCCAGTACTTTCTCGAATTTAAAGGTACAGGTTCGAATGTTTCTGTGCCCGGCTCTCTCTGTGTTCCGGCTATTGTTACTCCCTCCGTTCTCGTTTAATCTTAGGTCTTCTAGTCTTCTTGAATTTCCTTCGCGAGTATCTGGGTCTTTAGGCCAAAGAGCGGGCATTTCGCGTTGTTTGTAATCCCTGGGAATGACTGGGCAATCGTTTTTACTCTCTGTCTTTTCTCTGCCATGGTTAAGAAAGGCAGAGATGCTGGAGGGGCTGCAGTTATCTCTCCTTTTTCTGCATTGTCTTTAAGTTCCTTCACTGAAGGTACTGCTGTCCTCGCTGGGGACTGAGAGCTTGTAGATGCATCCAGAGAGTATGTTGACAAGTCCAGCAGAGCTAACGAAGTAGGGCTGAGAGGCTTTAAGGGCAGATGACTTGCTAACGTTTTGACGCTAGCGTTGATGGTTTTGCCAAGCCTATGTGAACCCGACTAGTTGACTTTGTGACAGTCTGTGTTGGGGCTGGTTTGGTGCTTCCGCCGAAGAGCTCCGTTTTGTTTTTTGACACTGTGGCTGATCAACGTTGATGGATTTACTGATGATTTTATCTCTTTTACCAAGCCCCAGGGATTTTTGTTGATTGAAAATTGAGAAGGCTAAGTTGCCAGGAGCGCCTTCGACCTCATCTGCCACCAAGATGTTATATGATGTTTCGATGTTACAGGTACTTGGGCCATTCTCCAAAGTTTTCAGAAATGGTTCTTCCCTTTGTGAGGTCTTAGATGTCTCTGACCAATCTAAACGTTCTTTTGCCAGATCCACTGGAAATGACGCATTAGTAGTCTGCACTGACTTCGTACTGGTTGCGCATTCTTTGCGACCGGTCGTGCTATCGTTATGGCGCTGGGAGTTCTTCCCTGAGATTTGATGTTCATGTGCAGTGACGAAACCCTCCAAGTAAATTAGTTTCATGTGCCTTATGGCTACAAGAGTGGTGTGGTCTTTAAGAGTGTCGTTTGGCTGCTTGTACAACTTGGTGAATGGCGCCAAGGCAATGGCCATAGTCGACATGATGGAAAATAAGTCAAGTTTTTCTCTCTTGTGAGTGAGGGTTCTTCGTTGTTCACCTAAAGGTGGGTCTGCCTGAGAATTGGGAGTGGGAGGGACAGAAAACGTGGGGGAAAGAGAACCCAAGCTCGGGCCCTTCGATTCGCCAGTTGCTCGACTTTCTTCTTCGCGGGACAACAAGTCCAAGCCTGTCTGTGGACCTGACAGTGCTGGTTCATGACCTGTCTGATTTACTGGAGCAGCTGACTGATGGTCCCCAGATGGTAATAGTGGCCTTTGACGACCGTTAGTACCCACATCCTTTTCCTGGGTTTGCAGGAGCTCTGACTCCCCAGTCGAACTTGTTGTAGTGGGTCCGGTCGGGAGAAGAGTCTCAGAAATGTGTGACCCACCCCCATTTTTATTTGATGTCACTTCTTCAACTTAGGCAGCAAGGGAGGGTGTTGCAGCTGTTTGGTCATGCTATTAGATGCAGTGAAATTGAACGGGATAATTAAATTTGGGTCCACAACATGGTCTTTAGTTGGATCCTGAAAGTCCCCGTTAGGCCACACCCACGATTCTACCCCCTCCAAGAGATCGGCATCTGATAGATCCCCGGGACAAGGTTCGAAAGTAGATGGTCTGTTTTTTAGAAAACATCGAAGGCAAGGTTGGCCGCGAGGCAGCACCACGTTTTGAAAGTTTGTAGAATGTGCGATCATTGTGTAACAATTTCAAAGAGGGCTTCACCGACTTCTTTTTTTTCACAAAGCGTCCTGGGACCCTTTCACTTAAGTGCGCCGTAGATGTACTTGGTCGGGTCTTGACACATGGGCGTTTAAGAGCAGGGCTTGTCAAATTCTTTGGAGAAACGATTTTGGAGTCCATTGCACCAAGGTCCAATACCCGAGGAATCACCCCTACAGCTTGCTCATGCACCTCATACGGACAAGGTTCCTGATGATTGCTGTTGTAGGGGAAACAATTAGTGAGTCGGCATCTAATTCGTCGTTGACAAGAGTGCTTGCATGAGGCGAGGGAGTCAAAAGTAAGTGTCCAGTGACTCGCGAGTTGTTGTGCACTTGGGCCTCGATCAGAACCGGTGTACATGAGGTGCAACAAGTTGGGTCTGCCCCCTCCTGTGGCTTTGAGTTCTTGGCTTTGAAGGGCCAAGCTCCCTTAACTGGGGTAGCCATTACCAGAAGACATTTGGAATTCCCGGTGCCAAAAAGGTCCGTTCTGTCAAGTTCGCCCAGATCGATCGACGATTGGGCAACCGGTCGGTGCTGACCAACTGCACCCATAGCTCTCAACTCACACGCTTTTGGCGGGTGTCACCCGCCTTGCAAAGGGCTGACTCACCCGCCAAGCCTCCTACACGTACATTCATTCCAACTGCACCCACTGAGTAATCCTGTTCAGGCACCTGCCCAGACGAACACAACATGGACCTTGAGAGAGCGTTTTGCTCGGCTTCTGGTTGGAAAGAATCACAGGGTGTATTAATAAGTGAAGGTACAGCTTCTAGAGCCGCAAAAGTTACTCGATGCGACTGTGTAAAGGTGGGGCTGCTGCTGATGGAGTGGCAGACATCGCTGGACTCAAAGCGGTTAGCGTTGTTGACACAGGAGACATTATAACATTCAAGGTGGAGATCTTAGGTGTACTCAACAGGTGTCACTGGAGAGTTCTGGAAGCCGATGTCGAGCAGGTAGAGAAAACCCTTGCTCCAATGTATTCAGATGTTTACAGCTCCTTAGCAGCATGGCCTCATCCATCAGCCACCAGACACTCTGCAACACTCTGCTATGCTTCACTACTGAGAATGGTTTTGGGAGCGAGCGCGGACTGGAGGTAGAGTGTCAGGCAATCAGTAGCAAAAACAGACTCAGCGAGTCTTGAGCTGGCAGGCAGCAAGGTCTGTGCTGAATAGATGATGAAAGACAGACTCAGCGAGTCTGTAAAGGAGTACACGGCAAACAGAAAACGTTTGCTTTTCTTTTTCAAACAGCAAGCAGCAAAGTTCGTAGTGCATAAAGCAGGGTCCTGGACACCAGACACTCTGCAACACTCTGCTATGCATCACTACTGAGAATGGTTTTGAGAGCGACTGTAGACCAGAGGCGAAATGCCAGGCAATCAGTAGCAAAAACAGACTCAGCGAGTCTTGAGCTGGCAGGCAGCAAGGTCCGTGCTGAATAGATGATGAAAGACAGACTCAGGGAGCCTGTAAAGGAGTAAACAGCAAACTGCAAACATTTGCTTTTCTTTTTCAAACAGCAAGCAGCAAAGTTCGTAGTGCATAAAGCAGGGTCCTGGACACCAGACACTCTGCAACACTACAGCTTTTTCCTTCGGGGAGGTATTGGCACACTGCCGGGACTCCCTGGTGGGGAAGAGCTGTAACACAGGCCAGCAAGAACTCCAGGGTGGTTGGAGGTGATGTCCCTGGCTGTGGCCATCAGTTTTCCATGTGGGTGTACCATCCCCAAGCACAGCGGCAGAGCCAGGGAGCCCTTGGCAGGGTCCCCTTACCTCCCCAGGGGGAATTTCTGTAACACAGCGCAGCCAGCGCTCCAGGATGGGTGGGGGTGATGTCCCTGGTCTTGGGTGGCTGCCACCCATATGGTTTGACCGTCCCCAAGCTCAGCAGCGGTTTCGGGGAGCCTGGCAGGGTTGCCAACCTTTCCCAGAGGCAGAAGCTGTAACTCAGGCCAGCCAGAGCTCCAGGAAAGTCTGGGGAAATGTCCCTGGCCTCGGGTGGCTGTCTCCCTTGTGGGTTGACCATTCCCAAGTGCAGCGGCAGTCCCAGGGAGCCCCGTCAGGGTTTCCAACCTTTCCCAGAGGGAGAAGCTGCAACCCAGACCAGCCAGAAATCCAGGAAAGTTGGGGGTAATGTCCCTGGCCTTGAGCGGCTGTCTCCCATGTGGGTTGACCATCCCCAAGTGCAGCGGCAGTCCCAGGGAGCCCCGGCAGGGCCCCTGACTTTCCCGGAGGGAGAAGCTGCAACGCAGGCCAGCCAGAACTCCAGGAAAGTTGGGGGTAATGTCCCTGGCCTTGGGCAGCTGTCTCCAATGTGGGTCGACAATCCCCAAACCCAGCAGTGGTTCTAGGGAGCCCTGGCAGGGTCCCCGACCTTTCCCAGAGGAAGAAGCTGCAACACCGCCCTGCCAGAGCTCCAGGCACGGCTGGGGGATGGTCGACCCACATGGGTGATGGGTGCCCAAGGCCTGGGATATCACCCCAACCATCCTTGAGCTCTGGCTGAGTTGCGTTACACCTTCTCTCTCTGGGAAAGGACGGGGAGCCTTCTGAGGCTCCCTGAAACCGCTCCTGGACGTGTGGACAGTCAACCCACATGAGGGACAACCACCCAAGGCCAGGGACATCACCCCCAACCATCCTGGAGCTCTGGCTATGCAGCATTACAGAATTTCCCTCAGGGAACGGACGGGGCCCCTCCAGGGGCTCCCTGGGACTGCCTTTGATCTTGTGGACAGTCAACACTTTTTCTTTTACGCCCAGGTAGGTGCACCCACACATGTGAGGTACTGTTTTCATCCGGACATCTGTTGGAATGTGGGAAGGTAGGACATGTGTTGTTGGCGGCTTGTTTCAGTAGTTTCCAGGTGGGAAATGTCTGAAAATTCTGATTTCTTTTCCTAAATTTGGGACTTTGCCAGGGCTTGTGGGTAATAAATTCTGGCACGATTCGCGCAAGACAGAGCTCTGTGGATTCCCACGGGTGTCTTTTCAGAAATGCATGAGGTTCCCTGTTTTCCTTGGTGACTTCGACACCCTATGCCCAAATCTGTAGGTTGACCACAAGAGCTAAATTCCGCAAAATCTGCTCTGCCTAAAGACTTGGGGTTACCAGTGGTTTAGCCTTTTCCCTTTGCGCCCAGGTAGGTGCACCCACACACTTGAGGTACCGTTTTCATCAGGACACCTGTGGGAACGCGGGAAGGTAGGACATGTGTTGTTGGTGGTGTGTTTAGGTGGGTTGGCAGAGGGAAATGTCTGAAAATAGTGTTTTTTTGGTCAAATTTCAGACTTTTTCTCGGGGATTGTGGGTAATAGATTCTGGGGCGATTCACGCAAGTCAGACCTCTGTGGAATCCCACTGGTGTCTTCTTTTTGGAAATGCATGGGGTTCCCTGTTTTCCTTGGTGGCCTTGACACCCTAGGCCCAAATCTGTTGGTTGTCCACAAGAGCAAAATCCCTCAAAATCTGCTCTGCCGAAAGACTTGGGGTTACCAGTCGTTTAGCCTTTTCCGTTTGCGCCCAGGTAGGTGCACCGACACATGTGAGGTACCGTTTTCGTCAGGACACCTGTGGGAACGTGGGAAGGTAGGACATGTGTTGTTGGTGCCCGCGTCTTGTGTTCGGTGTGTTGGCAGAGGGAAATGTCTCACAATTGTGGTTTTCTCGCCAAATTTTGGACTTTGTCCGGGATTGTGGGTATTAAATTCTGGGCCGATTGGCACAAGTCAGCCCTCGGTGGATTCCCACGGGTGTCTTCTTTACAGAAATGCATAGGGTTCCCTCTTTTCCTTGGTGGCTGCGACACCCTAGGCCCAAATCTGTAGGTTGTCCACAAGTGCAAAATCCCGCAAAATCTGCTATGCCAAAAAACTTGGGGTTACCAGTGGTTTAGCCTTTTTCCTTTGCACCCAGGTAGGTGTACCCACACCTGCGAGGTACCATTTTTGTTAGGACACCTGTGGGAACGCAGGATGGTAGGACATGTGTGGTTGGCGGCGTGTTTCGGTGGTTTGGCAGAGGCATATTTGTGAAAATTGTGTTTTCTTTGCCAGATTTTGGACTTTGCTGGGGATTGTGGGTAATATATTCTGGTGTGATTCGCGCAAGTCAGACCTATGTGGATTCCCACGGGTGTCTTCTTTTCGGAAATGCATGGGTTTGCCTATTTTCCTTGGTGGCTTTGACACCCTAAGCCCAAATCTGTAGGTTGTCCAAAAGAGGAAAATCTGCTCTGCCGAAAGAGTTGGGGTTACCAGTGGTTTAGCCTTTTCCCTTTGCGCCCAGGTAGGTGCACCCACACATGTGAAGTACACTTGTCATCGGGACCGCTGTGGGAATGCAGGAAGGTAGGACATTTGTTGTGTTCGCTTGGTTTTCATAACGTTTTCATACATTTCTGCTGCACTTTGTCAGACAACCCTTTCATTTCCCAAATGTGACCTACATTTAGTCGCTGCTTTAGGCACTATACGCTTTTGTAACCTGCACAAGTCACCTACCCTTCAAAAGGTCTGCCTGTGCTCTTTCAGAAAATGCATGCTTGCCCTTCCTCACCACATTTGTTTTCCTTATTTACACATGCTAGGTACGTCTGTTTAGGCCGTCGGCATAACAATTCTGTGTACCATGGCTCAGTTTTGGCTTGTGATATTGCTTGTTTTGTGAAACATTACGAAAAATGTGTGATTTCCTAACTGGAATAGCCGGAGGAATGTAGCAGAGCATTGATTTTCTCCAAATTCACAGAAGCCATTGCCTTACTGGGCCAACCATGTCCACCACATGCCCATTCCCCAAACCATGGACTTTTTCACTACATAGTTGTTGCCTGACCTGCGCAAATCACCCCTTCCTGAACTTGGAAGTGTGTTTACTTATCAGAAATGTATGCCTTTCTGTCTTCCCATTCAGCTTTCCTACCCTCCTCTTCCATTGCATCCATGCATGTCCTATTGGAAAAAAAGGCCAAAATCGCCTACCTTTCACAAAATGGCTAGTAACCATATCAAAATATGTTTTTTTGGTTTCCACTCAACTTGTTCTTGAAAGCCTGGAAAATGGTGAATTCAACCCAGCAATCCATTTGTTCCTAGCTCTTCCCCACATTTTCTCCCTTTTTGGTTATTTTCTCTCACCCCATACAGCAAACTAGGCTTAATTGGTGGCATTTTGACCGCCAACATGTGGGAAGAAAAGAGGACACATTTGGCCGAGATATCTCATGTAACAAAAAAGTTACAAGGGATGGAATGGCGACATACCGAATTCACCAAAAAAGGCCCTGGCACTGGGGATGGGGGAGAAACCCTTGGCAGTTAAGGGGTTAAAGTTCAATGTACATTGTTTTCTTTGGTTCAAAGTTTATGGACATGTAGATTCAGCATATATGAATTTTACTTATATTTAAAGTTGCATTTCACTTTTGTGCTTGACGCTTGGGAATTTTAAAGCTGCATTCATTTGTATTTTTCATATGTCACAGTTCCGTTTATTTATTATGTTTTTCTTTCAGTTCGGTATTCAATAAGTATGAAGATATGTTTGTTAGCTTTTCATTCAGTTCGGAAATCAAGAATTTGTAAAGGTTTCATTCTGTTCACCCCGGTCTTATATATGTTTGTAAATTGCCTTTATAATGTGCCCAGCATTCAGAGACTTTTGGAAACGTGCTTTCATGTACACGCAACCACTCCATTACAAAGTATTCTTAATTGTTCAATCGTTAATGAGGATTCTGACCCGAGACCTTCGAAAATGTGTTTTTTCATGCACGTGACCACTCTGATACAAAGTAATCCTCGACGTAAGTTCAAACACTTGCATACCAGGTTTCCTCTCTTATAGAAACTCACTGGTTGCTTCTTTGTAAGTTTCCTCAGCGCAGTTCTCTCAGCCTTCTGTTCTCTACCTGCTGCCCATTAGGCACTCCTGGGTCGGCTTCTCACCCCAAGGGAATGAGCACTTCGAACACCAGAAAAAGGGGATGCCTTCCTGCACGGCTACCCTTTTAGTGTTCCTTCGGTTCCACAGAGCCCCAGCTCCCGGGGCGCACTCCCATGGACCATCGGCGTGTTGCACACGTACAGCTCCCCGCTGCTTTACTTGGCCTCTCTGCTGCTGCTTCAAAATCGCCGTCACTTCCTCCCCCTCTGACATAATTTGATTGGGCCTTCTTTATACACTTGCAGCCCTTTAACAGGCTGCATGTGCGAATGTGCAATCAGCCCTGCCTGACCCTCATTAAGAGCACATGCCTAACTTCTACACCTCTGAGTAGGTCTCTTCCTCATCCCAGTACCAGAGTGGTAAAGGCGCTTAGTCTTCATTACTCCTGGTTGCCTCTTCTTTGTCCGAGTACTGTTAGTGATAATATATGAGGAAATCAGGGGAGTTGATTCACAATAACCCATGAAGGCGGGGGAAGGGTTAGGTTGGTCATCAGTAGGAAAAGGGGGATACCATGTCTCTCCCAAGGGCATCCCACTCCATTCCCCAATGACCCTCCACACCTCGCTTGTCCACCCCCAGGATCAGGATCCAAGAGCGATGGCTTTTCGCTGGCCACCTTTGCAGAGGTTCCAAGGGGTCCAGGAGTGAGAATAACCTCAGGTTTCTCACACATTCCCAAGAAGGATTGTGATGAATTGAGACTGTGCATATATTATCGGCGGATTAATAATATCACTGTGAAAAACTGTTGCCCCTTATTATCGTTCTAACTGACCAAGTTCAAGGAGCTACTATATAAACAAAGTTTGATTTACGAGGAGCATACAATATGGTACGTATGTTCCCTCAGGACGAATGGGAAACGGCTTTTTGAACCAGGGCCGGGCTTTATGAATACCTGGTAATGCTGTTTGGCCTTTGGAATGCCCCTGCCACCTTTCAGTACTTTTTAAACAATATCTTGAAAGACATTCTCAACAACTATGTGGTAATAGACTGGATGATATCCTTTTAAATTCTGTATCAAAGTTCCATCATGTAAAACGCAGTTACGACGACTTAGACTTCACTGACTATTTGCCAAGCTATGTAAATGTGTCTTCAATACTGATATTGTATCCTTTTTCACTCCAAGAAACTTACATCATCTGAGAAAAATGGCACCATCTTTGACAAGGAGTTATTAGCCATAAAATAAGCCTTCATTGCTTGGAGACACTACCTTGAAGGGGCCGAAATTTCCACATCATTGTTTTAACAGATCATATGAATCTAAGCTTGTTAAAGACTGCTCGTAGTACAAATCAAAGACAATCCAGGTGGGTTAATTTTTTCAGTCGTTTCGACTTTGTCGTGACATACAAACCTGGTCCTCAGAACCTGAAAGCTAATGCATTATCATGAAGTTATGACACCATTGATGATCCAGAAGATCCTGGTCTTCCATTTGTATTACCAGAAAAAGTGATCCTAGCTCTGTCCACGATGGCATCCAAATTCCTGGATTCTTTGAGATCATCATACACATCATAAGAAGCCCTAATATTAAAGCAAGATAAGTAACATCATGACAACAATGGACTCCTTTATCATGACAAAGAATTGTGAATATCAAAGGTGACAGATGAACAACAAATTATGGAACGAGTTCATGACGGTCCAGCAGCAGGACATTATGGACACAGAAAGACCCTTGCACACATCCAACGTTATGCCTGGTGGGTGACCATGGTACAGGATATCAAACAATATGTGAATGGATGTGAGATCTGTACTCATGCAAAAAGCATCCAGCAAAACCCTGTTTGATCATTACATCCCCTCCCCATACCGCCTCGACAATGGCACCCCATCAACATGGCTTTCATCACTGACCTTCCAGTTTAAAAGGGTATGATACCATTTGGTCTGTAGTAGATTCATTCACAAAAATAGCATGTCTTGAGTCTCTCAAAGCATTATCCACAGCTGCAGAACTTGCACACCTGTTTCTGAATAAAGTTTTTTTTTTTAGACGATATGGACTCCCCGATGTCATAATTTCAGACTCGGGTACTCATTGCGTGTCCAGATTCTGGAAAACCTTGAACCAACATTTAGGAGTCCAAGTACATTTCTCTACAGCCTATCATCCCCACAGGAATAGTCAAACATAATGTGTCCATCAAACCATTGAACAGATGTTCTGTTGTTATTGCAGCCAGAGAGAATGAATGGTCCTCGTTTTTAACTCTGGTAGAATTCACATACAATAACACATTGCATACTTCCACAAGTGTTTCTAAATTATATGCCTCTACCGCAAATCATCCATGTATTTTACCCATTGAAACCCTTCAAACAACCAAAATTCCCTCTGCACACGAATGGATACTCATTATACAACAAGAACAATATCACGTTAGTGGTCACCTCCATCAGAGTCAAGAAACTGCAAAAATGTATGCAGATTGACACAGGTTCCAAAGGAAGAAACAGATTGACTACCCCCCCTCCCCTCTCCCAACACCCTCTATGATCCCTTCATGGGCATTTGGCAGATAAACCATGCATCTACTTTCTTGTTTGGTAGAATCTACCTCTCTACTACTTATTGCAAGTCCTGTCGATGGCTATAATTTGGAAACCACCTTGAAAGTGGGTTGATGATTGATTCCACTTGGTGTCACTCACCGGGTGAGAATCTTGGTGGTACTGCAGTGACCCGGTTGGACTTGATTGTATAGCCCTAGTTAGACCTAAACCAGGGTCTCCTCTCCGTTGAGGGAATATAACTCTTTTTAGCGCTATGCCCCCAGACTGTTAGGAACAGACTGTCAAGGAGGCCGATCACTCAAAAGAGCAGGAGCACACACTGCTATGAACACCAGCTGTAAAGGAAACAACAGTGTTTTAATAGTAGATAATGATTACAGCCAAAACACAGTATTTGCAATAATATAATACCAGAGCTAACTAACAGCTAATCCTCTTCTGGACAACCTGACCCTGGAGAGCAAATAGACAATGGACTAAATGTTATATTCCCAAGACAGGACAGATATGGAGAGGAATAATAATCTAGAATAAGG
Source organism: Ambystoma mexicanum (assembly GCF_040938575.1). NCBI lineage: Eukaryota > Metazoa > Chordata > Amphibia > Caudata > Ambystomatidae > Ambystoma > Ambystoma mexicanum. Next base: position 110,205,112 of record NC_090929.1, on the reverse strand, counting down.
GTCACAGTTGTTACCATGTTAGGATGGTAAGTTAGGCACAAAAGAAGTGAAGTCCCAAAGACGACTGGTACAAAACAACAAACAGGGTTTGTTAGTATGGGTGCCATTATATCCCAATGGCACGCGGAACGTACTAGAGCCGGGGTGGTGCACGTCTCAGCATAGCGTCCCAGTGTGCACAAGCGGAATCGGTAAATATCAATATGGGACAAGTCACAACTTTTAAATTAGCAATGTTATAAAACACGGGAGGGTGTATGTGGTAACTAGACAACAACAGCAGGTATGCCCAGGTAAGTAAAAATATACTTGCAGTGTTTCTTTAAGCTAGTGCAGAAGGAGACAGCGAAGGCGAGTCCATAAAGGTGAAGTCCGGGTCTGGTGCACTGGCGGTAGAATCCAAGACAAAAGCAGAACCGAAAGGAAGTCCGTGAGCAAGCCAAAAAGTCCTGATACACAAGAGAGGGAAACCAAAAGCCAATTCAGCATCACGAAGGGATGTCCGTAAGCAGGCGGGAGGACCGGTACACAGAAATCAATCCTTGGGGCGGGCAGAGGAATTTTGAACACAACGGGAGTTGGGAGGAAGTAGGAACTAAGGTACTCGAGAGAGTAGGAAAGTAAAACAGGGGAAACGAGGATTTGTAGATGAATGAAGACGGAACTTCTGGAGCAGAATCCAGCGTAGTAACTTCAATAAGAAGCAACTATCCACATCCTTCAGAGCCTGAAATATTAACCAAAACGAGGTTCAAGGCTTCCCATTGGAAGGAGCAGAATGATGACTCAAAGATGATGGGAAATGTAGTTCCACCGCGTAACTGCCCACATTACAGCAACTTCCAGCACTTATGGAAAGGGGCTGCGAAGCGCTGTATTTTATGAAATTAAAAAGTGTCCTTTCTGGCGGGACGTTTCCGAGAGTTAACACGGGTAAGTGGAGATGTCCCACGAGGGGCCGACGCCCCCTGATTCATAACACTTGGGGCTCTCCTTTTTGGTCCCACGCGTCTCACGTGTTAGAGGACGAGCCACACAGCTGATGCAGACACACGGCAGCACTCGTGTGAGCACGAAATATCTGGGACCAAAAGGGAGAGCCCCAAGTGGAATCAATCATCGACCCACTTTCAAGGTGGTTTAATTTCAGCCATCGACAGGACTTCCAATAAGTAGCCAGTCCCTGAAGCTAAGACTTAATACACGCAAAGCCTTTTTCTCAGACGTCCCAAATTAGAACACATGGACATAAGATCACAAGATCTATCGCATGGGGTTTTGGAATGATTCATTGTAACAAATTATCTTGTCCTGAAGATGGCCCTCACATTGAACTGTTTGACAGCACTCGAGATGGTGCAGTACACACAATAGAGGCCGAAACATATGTCCACCAGTCAGGAAACGCCAATTTGTTTCCCATTCTCTAAGGCAACACAAAACAATGGTGTGCCACGGATGCAATGCCAAAGATTGTAGACACCCTTAACAAGTTTTATAGAAAAGGAAAAAGTATTAAAAAAACAATTGTATGTTTTTCAAGTAATCAATATTAATAAAGTTGGGCTATATATTTGGATGAATTGTTAAGATATATGGCCGATTTTTTCCATGTATGAATCAAGTTCAAATTGAAAAATGATTGAATTTTCCAATGTTGTTTTTAAGATTGAAGTAAACAAATAAAACTATATGTGTTGAAAATAAGGTGTATGTGGGAAGAGAGGTAGATTTTACTAAACAAGAAAGTAGATGCAGGATTTACCTACCAAAGGCCCATGAAGGGACCATAAAGGGGGGGTAGTCAATCTGTTTCTTACTTTGTATCTTGAAACACTCTCCCTATAAATACGGATTTGACCCCCCGTTACTAAAAAATTAAGGAGTACCCAATCTCTTTACTCAGCAGATTGACACAGACAACCAGAACCCAAGTATGAGGATGTATGGCTATCTACCAAGACCATCACAATAGCCAGCACCTCACACAATTACAAACCTAAATATATAGGCCCTTGTCACATCCAAAATGTCATCAACCCTATTGCTATTCAACTGACATTACCACGACATTTCAAGATCCAGCCTGTATTTCACGGCTCTTTGCTGCAAACCTATCATTCTACAGGGAAATCCAGGAAGACATATTCCAGCCTGACACCTTCATAAAAGGTGTCAGGCTGGAACATAAAAGGGGAATTCCCATTTCAAGAATCCAAGTCATCCTCCTTTTTCTGTGGACCGGGAAGGGGATGGAAACCTGGGTACTTCCTCTGATCCGAGGCCCCAGGGCCTCACCCTACTTCCGGTTCTCAGTACTTACACCCGGCAGTGACCCGTAAATCCATCCAAAGGCTTCCAAGAGATCCAGGTACTGACACTCCTGGGTTTCACTTATCAAGGCCAGTAGCCCTTTTCCCATGTTTATTATAGGTTTCTGGGTCCTCTGCATAAGAGTATTACAGTTCTTCCTCTCTTTTAGTGGAGCACTCGTCATTGTTTGTTCATTCTTCTTCGTCACAGTATTATTGGTTCTCAACCATTGGGTAATTGATATTACTCGCTCCCCATTCTTCTTCGTCACAGTAGTTTTAATATTTTGTTCTTCAGGTGGAATCTTGTGTCTTATGTCACAATAACAAACAGTGGCTTGGTTTGATGGTTTTCTCTGAAGCCCTGGTGTTACTGTTGTTCCAAAAGAAAGGGCTTTAGGGAGGTCCTCCGAATAACGGTCCTTGTCCCTCGGGGGGGGGGGGGGAGAGTCTCTCCCTGTGAGGTCCCACTTGCCGCCACCCCTAGGGGGGAATATTGCATAATGGGCTCACCTCACTGCCCTCACAAGGAAAGGCTCTCCCTGGGGAGAAGTCACTGAATCCAGTGATTCGTCACATACCCTTTACCTTATGAGTTTGGCTTGCCCTTCTTCACAGATTGGAAATATCCTAAGAAAATCAACGTTCCCTTGCTCTTTTCCTTCTCTGTGTTCAACAGTGAAACAGTAGGGTTGGAGGTTGAGGAACCATCTCATGATATGAGCATTAGAATCTTTAGATCAGGGGGGAGATTGATCTGTTATTAATCGAAATCTCAGACCTGTTAGATAATATTATTAGGCAGGTTATTGCCCACTTAATGGCTAGGGTCTCTAGCTCAATCGGTGCATAGTTCTGTTCCCTCTGGAATAGTTTCCTACTAATGTAAAGGACTGGATGTTCTATTCCTTCGTACTCCTGTGAGAAGACAGCCTTCATACCCACTTCATGGGCCTCATTTTGAAGGATGAGTTTTTAACATGTCAAGGCTGTCTTGGTCTTCCTTATCCCATTTCAACTTTTCAGGCTCCTGTGAGGGGTCACCTCTACAAAGAGGAACCAACACTTGACAATATGCCTTTAGGCACAAGAGGGTCTTCCTCATGGGAAACGGGGCAATCCTGCATCTCGTCTACTGAAATCATGATGCCCCCCCGGTAATTGTCTCCTCCCATGTGATCTTCCTTCATACAGCCACCCCCAGCCACCCCCAGGGTCAGGATCAGGATCAGGTTGCGGCTGCCAACCCCTAGCCACATGGGAGGAGGTAATCACGTGGAACTCCGTAACGACTTCACTGGATTCATCACACTCCGCATTCTTACGTTTGTCTGTCAGACAGGAAGTGATGGTAGAGTAACTGGGGATAAACCTACGGTAATAACAGGTAAGTTTGAAAAATGTGCAGAGCTCTCTTTTGGTCTTTCACAGGGGTGGGAGTTTCACAGCTTTGATATTTTCTATTTGCGGTTGACTAGCCTGTTACCTACAAAGAATTCTAAGTATTTAACGTCGGACTGTGCCAGATGACATTTGTTTGGATTTGCAAGTTAGCCTAGTGTAAGCAAGTCATGGTATCAAACAGTGAAGACAGACACAAGTGATCACAATTCAAGAGTGTTTATTGAACCTCAGTGGGTTGGTTGAACGCCTAGCTAAGCCTAAATCTAAGGATGGGAGCAAGCTACGACCATCAAATAATAATAACAGTCCTAGTGGCGTCTCTGTCTAACTAAAAAGGACCTATACTAATAAACCTTTTGCCAATCCTTACTTCTAAATACTAAAGGTGGGGGACAATAATGTATGCAAACAGAAAAGCGTTAAAAAAAATAATATGTCAGGATAGTTGAGCAGTTGGCTTCCCTTCCCGACGTTTTCAGCACGTGGCAAGGTTCGAGCTTCGCACACGTTTTCCTCTTTATATCAAAAATCGAAGACTTTCAAATGTGCGATGGGTTTTTCTTAAACCATCGCAGGACCACTTCGATTCACTTCACTTCTCATTCTTACCAATCTTCTACTTTCGTTTCTGCCACTTCTTGGCTGGATACCTTACAACGACCTTCAATTGAGAACCCTTGCGGTGCCGGACCACACTGTCATTGGTATTGTATCGTTCTCCGTTAATGTTCGGAGATCCGTCAGCAATTAAGCTTTCCTTGTGTCTTTCATCACACGGGTTAACAATCTTCGTTCTTGCACTCTTTATACAATGTTGCCGCTTGCAAACTTGACTTCAACACTGACCGGTCTTGCATCAGTCTCCCCAACTCACCGGCTGTGTTGATCTCTCTGGCGCAGCTTTGATCTTGGAGTCAAGGACGGTACCACGGCAGCTGCTGTTACTCCCCAACTCAGTCAGCGGTGCAGGAGGGCCCTGGGTATCTACGACACACAATATGGGATTCTTCAGTCTGGTTTCCTGGTCTTCTGCTTTTGAGTCTGAAGAATTCTGGAAAGCCGAGGTTTCTTGCCGGAAAGGTCAAGGGTATCTCCCTCCTTGCGCACCCTTCTTGGTTTGCGTCTTTATTGCTTCGTTCCGCTGCTGTCAGGAAAATACTGTTCCTTCATGTGCTTTGCCTCGCTCAGAGTCTGCTCTCGTGCTCTGCCTTTTATCCGTGTGGGGAAGTTTAATGGAAGTCAGGTGTGAATGATTACCAGTAATCTACTGACCTTTCCTGACCATAGTAGTGGGTCATGTTAAGTACAATGCTCGGGTGCGAGTCTGTATTCTCCCAGAGTGGGCTGTCCATGTGAAAGTGTTCATGAAGAGAAAGCAGGGGGCAGAGTTCCTAAATATCCTACCCGGTTGGATGCGGTAAAGGTGTTATGGGGAGGAGTATAATGCGTCTCGCCATCTGGTGTCCCACTCCCCGAAGACCCCAGGGGTGGACTGGCCTATAGGGAACTCTGGAGATTTCCCGGTAGGCCTCTGCATCCTGGGCCTCTTTTATGTGGTATTTACACATTTTCCCATTGGAAAAGGGTTGGGATGGCTCAAAATGTGTAGTATGGGGCCACTTTGAAAATTATTTCCAAGGCCTCTTTTGGTTGTCAGTCCACTGCCGGAAGACCCCTCACCCTGGTGATCCTCCCGTACTTGTCCACCCCCAGGGTCTGGATCCAAAGGCGATGGCCGTGCTGTCAGGATTCGTCCGTGGAAAGTATGGCATGCCTGGAGACATTAGTTCCTTCAGGGGAACGCAGTTTTACAGTCTAGTCCTCATCCAATATGGCGGCGGTAGATATATATATATATATACTAGCCACGCCCACGGCGCGGCGCATTGTATCAGTCCCTTTCACTTCAGCGCTTGGTTCGAACTTCGCTCTGTGTTTTCCGCTTAGGAATCTACTCTTGTTTTTCTCCCTTGTTCTTTGTCATTTGTTGGAACCCTTCCACCTTTTTCTCGTTCTGTCTTTCGCTTTTCTGGCTTCCTGCCATTCAGAACTTTTTTGTCTACTATCTTTCCCTACCGGTATTCTTGCCGGTTGTTTGCTTACCTTTTGTTTTTCCTGGGCTGTCGGCACCTCTAAGCTGTGTCTTCTTGCTGCTTCACTCAGAAGAACAGAACTTTTGTTCGCGGTCTTCCGCGATTCAATCTCTTCTCCACTGTTGTTTTCCGTACTTACCCCATCTCACACTGCAGAACGGGGCTGTGCTTCGCGGCATCTACCGCGATTCATTCTCTTTTGTTCTTACTTTGGTTTCTCTTGCTTAGGCAGTCTCGAGCTGCAGAACTGGGCTATATTTCGCGGTACTATCGCAAGTCTTTCTACTATACTTTTCTTCTCTTGCTCGCATAGCACTAATTATCTGGTCTTCTTGTGTGACTTCTGCAAGTCTTCTCATATTATTTCTTCTTCTCTGCCCTTGTTTATCTTGCTATCTATTATTTTCTCTTCCTCTCTGTGCAGTTCTATCTCTAGACCAAGGTGATCCTTCCTACAGCTGCATTTCTTCAGTCTTTCTTTATGAGGACCGCCTCCACCGTGAATCATCGTCCTGTGTCTACTGCTCCTCTTCCTGTTTTGAGACTATACTTACTGAGGAATTTACACCTTCAAGAAGCCTCCTTTCCAGCATTCAAAGATCAGGACATTTTCGAAATGAACATCTTGAGGACTACCAGGGTTTTTTGTTGCCAACTGGCCTTTTCCCTGGTTTTTGGGGCTTAGCTCCTCGGGGTTCCCCTAGGGCAGGTACCACTCCCTGTCAAGGTGGCCTCCGAGGAAGCTAGACCCTACTTGCACGATAAGAAGAAGAAACAATCAAAGGAAAGACAGACGCAAGACATCCGGAAGTCCCGGAAGAAGACTTCAACAGACATCAAGGACAGTTCATCAGAAGGACCAGGTGAGGAGGAGGTTAAGCTTCTATCTGACACGTGTCCAGGCCACCTGAGAGAGAGACCCCCAGGGACTAGTGGGTGAGACACCTTCTGGTTTCTTGCATACCCTTCCCCTATGCGATGTAGCCGCATCTGTTTCACTGGGAAACTAGGAAAGGAAATCAACGTTCCCCTGGTCTTTACCTTTTTGGTGTTCCACAGTGAAACAGTAGGGTTGCAGGTCTAAGAACCATCACATGACTCGAGGGGTAGAGTCCTTTCATTGACTTATCCATACTAAAGGTGAGTGGTCGTGACCAGTGTGAACTTCCTTCCTAGAAGATAGTATCTTAGTATAGTACCTGAACTTTAAGTATGCCCATTAGCGTAACTGCGGCCTAGCTCACTTTAGAAAGTGTGCTTAATAACCACGGTGCCACTGGCAAACCACAAAAAGTGTCTAACTGGAGTATAGCTAAATTATAAAAGTGTGGTTCAATTGAACTTAGAAACCATCCCTTACTGTGGTTTAGATAAACTTAGAGAGTATGGATATTATCTTCCAGTAGCCCAGTCGAACTTAGAAACTGTCCATAACTGTGGTATAGACGAACCTAGAAATAAAATATCATCTTGCTGTGGTTTATGTTGAACCTAGAAACTACCCCTAGCTGTAGTGCAGTTAAACATAGAAAATGTGAATAATCAACACCTGATGGTATAGTTGAAGCTGGAAGGTGCGAGCGTAATCATCCGACGCCAACTAGAATACAGTTTAAACTTATCCAAACCATGAGTCTACCCAACCCACCAAGTTCCGCCGATAATGCCCCACTCGCGCCCACGTCCCTTCAATCCCACCCCACCACCCATCCCCCCCTTCCCCTAACCATCCCGGCCTCTGCCTCACCCTCTGCACATCCACTATCCATCTCCCAAGCCGGAAGAACCATCCCAAACCAAGCCACCGCACCCTGCACCTCGCCCCCACCCCATCCCCTATCCAATCACCAAGCCAGAGGAGCGCGATGGCGAGCCAACCATCCTAAAATCTCTGACCCTCCCATCCCATCCACTATCCTCATACCCGCACAACCCCCCAACTAACGGCCCGCCTACCCTTCCAAGCACACCCATCCCTGCAACCGCCCACCCACGTTCCCCTCATCAACTCCCGCCAACACCCACACCCACCCCCGACCCCACCCATTCTCCTCCCTAAAAACTGCACGCCTCGCCCTAGCCAGAACAGTAGCCACATCCCTTTCACCCTCTGAACCCCCTACCCTCTCTCACACACCATCCGCAACAAAAACACTGAAGAGGAAACGTACCTGGTCTCCCTCAATCTCGCAGTACTCCTCGCCACTCCTGTCTCGACCCACCACCTCATTCTCCCAATATCAAGGATCACCATCTTCCCCCCCGGCCTGAAACCCCTCTCCCTCGAATTCTCACCAACCACAACCGAAACCCCTAAGCCCCCTCACCCCACCTTCAAATCCCCTGACCCAACTCCAACCAACCAGACACACCAGTCCAACCCCTCCCCCCCAAACCCACCACCTCAACTGCCCGCCTTCTCTTCCCATCGACTAGCAAACTCCCCCTCTCTCTCACCCCATCTTCCACTCTCTCCCCTCACCTCCCCCATCTCAC